>NW_025766636.1:875724-1376664 GCF_003918875.1 Haliotis rubra | reverse complement strand
TGTTTTTTTGCCCACATGCATTGTTCTCATTGAACTCTTACTTATATTCTCACTCTCTACCTACAACCTTCTATATTCTCACTCACCACAACATCCTATATTCTAACTTTCACCAACAACCTACTATATTCTCACTCCTCACCACAAGCTCTTATATTCTCACTCACCACAAGCTACTATATTCTCACTCTCACCACAACCTAATATATTCTCACTCTACTACAACAACAACCTTCTATATTCTCAGTCTCACTCACAACCTACTTCATATTCTCATACTCACCACAAGCTACTATATATTCTCTACTCACCACAACATTCCATATTCACAGTCTCACCTCACAACCTTCTATATTCCCTACCTCAAAACAACCTTCTAAGTATTCTAAGTCTCACCACAACCTGCTATATTCTCAGTCTCACAACAACCTACTATATGTTCAGTCTCTTACCACAACCTTTCTACATTCCCTCAGTCTCACCTACAACCTACTATATTCTCACTCTCACTACAACCTTTTTATATTCTCTACTCACCACAACCTACTATATTCTCACCCTCACCACAACCTACTATATTCTCACCTCACCACAACCTACTATATTCCCACACTCACCACAACCTTTCTATACTCTCTCACCACAACCTTCTATATTCTAAGTCTCACCACAAACCTTCTATATTCCCACCCTCACCACAACCTTCTATATTCTCATCCCTCACCACAACCTTCTATATTCTCACTCTCACCACAAACTTCTATCTTCCTCAGTCCCCACCACAACCTACTATGTTCTCACTCTCACCACAACCTTCTATATTCTCACTCTCACAACAACCTTCTATATTCTCACTCTCACCACAACATTCTATATTCTCAGTCTCACCACAACCTACTATATTCTCACTCTCACCACAACCTACTATGTTCTCAGTCTCACCACAACCTTCTATATTCTCACTCTCACCACAACCTACTATATTCTAACTCTCACCACAACCTACTATATTCTCACCCTCACCACAACCTACTATGTTCTCACTCTCACCACAACCTTCTATATTCTCACCCTCACCACAACCTTCTATATTCTCATCCTCACCACAACCTTCTATATTCTCACTCTCACCACAACCTACTATGTTCTCACTCTCACCACAACTTTCTATATTCTAAGTCTCAGCACAACCTTCTTTATTCTCACCTCCACCATATAACTTCTATATTCTCACCCCCTCACCTCACAACCTTCTATATTGTCACTTCACCACAACCTATGTTCTCACCTCACCACAACCTTTCTATATCCTAAGTCCTCACCACAACCTGCTATATTCTCACCTCACCAGAACCTTCTATATTCTCACTCAATTCACCACAACCTTCTATATTCTCACTCACCACCACATTCTATATTCTCCTCCTCCTCAACACAACCTACTATATTCCTCACTCCACCACAAGCTTTCTTTACTATATTCTAACTCTCCACAACAACCTTCTATAATGTCACGGAACAACAACTATATTCTCTCACTCTCCCCTCAACTTGCACTATATTCTCAGCCTCACCACAACCTTCTTCTATATTCTCACTCTCACCACAACCTAATATATTCCTCACCTCACCACAACCTCCTATGTTCTCACTCTCCCCTCAACTTTACTATATTCTCAGTCTCACCACAACCATCTACCGTAAACGTGTAGTATATTTCGCTCAGGTTTTATTCATGCTTTTCGCGCAAAACATTTTAGCGCTGAAAATTTATACACCGCGAATAAAACTATAACACATGAAGTACAGAAATCTACGGGAATCTTAAAATGACTTCAATCGATAGTAGCATAAAACAATCATACTTAACTGTCAGCTGTAATGGATTTCCCAAAAACAGTAACAAATAATGAGCCAAATCCCACTTCTGAATTACCGATGGAAGTTAATGTGTGTTGTGGCCGCCATGGAAATTGGTCACATGACAGATATTTCGATACAAAACAGATTAATGTTGAAACGACTCGGAAAGCAGCAATACAGCAGTATTTATTTATTCATTTATGGATACAAACGTATCATCATGAAGTTATAGCCAGTCACTTAACACTCAATCATCTCTTATATTCTACAAATACCCCGGCTTCAGTTTTGAAATCACAAAAGTTTTCCATATACAGTATAAGCACCTTGTCAGGATCGTCGTGAATTCGGAACATAAGACTGATGCGTTTTCATCTCTCCCGGGAGTAAACGCTATCGCGTACTCAGTATATCGCACAGATAGGATTTCCCGTGAGTATGCACAAACGCCGCCTGACATTTGGGGCCACCTGTTTGTTTTCATTGCTATTAGCGGTGGCCAAAGAGACAGCTGGCAGTTCTGGTACTACTGATTGCGCGAATAATTGACTGCGCTGAAGTAGTCTAAACTGTCAACTCCATGCGAAATTGCACCACGCGAAAATAAGTACGTTTACAGTATATTCTCACTCTCACCACAACCTACTATATTCTCACACTCTCACCACAACCTACTATATTCTCACTCTCACCACAACCTTCTATATTCTCAGTCTCACCACAACCTACTATATTCTCATAGCTCACCACAACCTACTATATTCTCACTCTCACCTCACAACCTTTCTATATTCTCACTCTCACCACAACCTACTATATTCTCACTCTCACCACAACCTCTACTATATTCTCAGTCTCACCACAACCTACTATATTCTCACCCCCAGTCCTACTCCATAACAACCTTCTATGTTCTCAGTCTCACCACAACCTACTATATTCTCACTCTCACCACAACCTACTATATTCTCACCCTCACCACAACCTTCTATATTCTCACTCTCACCACAACCTTCTATATTCCCTCACCTCACCACAACCTTCTATATTCTCACCCTCACCACAACCTTTCTATATTCCTACTTCACCACAACCTTCTATATTCTCACCCTCACCACAACCTTCTATATTCTCACCTCACCACAACCTACCTCACTATATTCTCACCTCACTTCACAACCTTCTATATTCCTATAGTCTCACCACAACCTTCTATATTCTCACCCTCACCACACTACCTTCTATATTCTCACTCACCACACAACCTACTATATTCTCACTCACACCACAACCTACTATATTCTCACTCTCACCACAACCTACTATATTCCCTCACCTCACCACAACCTTCTATATTCCTCAGTCTCACCACAACCTTCTATATTCTCACTCTCACCACAACCTTTCTATATTCCCCTCAGTCTCACCACAACCTTCTATATTCTCCCTCTCACCACAACCTACTATATTCTCTCACCTCACCACAACCTTCTATATTCTCACTCTCACAACAACTTCTATATTCTCTCACCTTCACCACAACCTTCTATATTCTCACCTCACCACAACCTTCTATATTCTCAGTCTCACCACAACCTACTATATTCTCAGTCCTCACCACACAACCTACTATATTCCTCAGTCTCACCACAACCTTCTATATTCCTCAGTCCTCACCACAACCTTCTATATTCTCAGTCCTCACCACAACATTCTATATTCCCTTAAAGTCCCACCACAACCTACTATATTCTCACCTCACCACAACCTTTCTATATTCCCACCTCACCACAACCTTCTATATTCTCAGTCCCTCAAACAACCTGTCTAATTCCCAACCTCACCTCACTACTATATTCCTCAGTCTCACCACAACCTACTATATTCCTCAGTCTCACCACAACCTTCTATATTCCTCACCTCACCACAACCTACTATATTCTCAGTCTCACTCACCACAACCTTCTATACCCTCATTCTCACTCCAACACCACAACCTACTATATTCCTCTCACTCTCACCACAACCTTCTATATTCTCACTCTCACCACAACCTTCTATATTCTCACCTCACCACAACCTTCTATATTCTCACACTCTCACCACAACCTACTATATTCTCACTCCTCACCACAACCTTCTATATTCTTACTCTCACCACAACCTCTCTATATTCCCTCACTCTCACCACAACCTACTATATTCTCACCTCACCACAACCTACTATATTCCCTAGCTCTCACCACAACCTACTATATTCTCACTCTCACCACAACCTACTATATTCTCACTCTCACAACAACCTCTATATTCTCTCACCACAACCTTTCTATATTCCTTACTTCCAAAACAACCTTTCTATATTCTCAGTCTCACCACAACCTACTATATTCTCAGTCTCAATTTCACAACCTACTATATGTTCAGTCTCACCACAACCTTTCTATATTCCACTCAGTCTCACTCACAACCTACTATATTTTCACTCTCACCACAACCTTTTATATTCTCACTCTCACCACAACCTACTATATTCTCACCCTCACCACAACCTACTATATTCTCACTCTCACCACAACCTACTATATTCTCACACTCACCACAACCTACTATATTCTCACTCTCACCACAACCTTCTATATTCTCACCTCTCACCACAACCTTCTATATTCTCACCTCACCACAACCTTCTACATTCTCACTCTCACCACAACCTTCTATATTCTCACCCTCACCACAACCTTCTATATTCTCACCTCACCACAACCTATGTACTCACTCTCACCACAACCTTCTATATCCTAAGTCTCACCACCACCTTCTATATATTCTCTCACCTCACCACAACCTTTCTATATTCCCTACCTCACACCACAACCTACTATATTCTCACTCACACCACAACCTACTATATTCTCCCTCACTCTCACTCACAACCTTTCTATATTCTCACTCACCACAACCTTCTATATTCTCACTCACCACCACAACCTTCTATATTCCTCACTCTCACCACAACCTACTATATTCTCACCTCACTCACCACAACCTTCTATATTCTCCTCTCAACACAACCTTTCTATATTCTCACACTCACCACAACCTACTATATATTCTCACTCTCAACAACAACCTTCTATATTCTCAGTCCGAACAACAACCTTTCTATATTCTCACTCTCACCACAACCTACTATATTCTCACCTCACTCACCACAACCTACTATATTCTCACTCTCACCACAACCTTTCTATATTCTCACTCTCACCACAACCTACTATATTCTCACTCTCACCACAACCTACTATATTCTCACTCTCACCACACAACCTTTCTATATTCTCACTCTCACCACAACCTTTCTATATTCTCAAGTCTCACCACAACCTTCTATATTCTCACTCTCACCACAACCTTCTATATTCTCACTCACACCACAACCTACTATATTCTCACTCTCACCACAACCTTCTATATTCTCACTCTCACCACAACCTCCTATATTCTCACTCTCACCACAACCTACTATATTCTCACTCTCACCACAACCTTCTATATTCTCACTCTCACCACAACCTACTATATTCTCACTCACCACAACCTACTATATTCTCACTCTCACCACAACCTTCTATATTCTCACTCTCACCACAACCTTCTATATTCTCACTCTCACCACAACCTTCTATATTCTCACTCTCAAAACAACCTTCTATATTCTCAAGTCTCACCACAACCTACTATATTCTCAGTCTCACAACAACCTACTATATTCTGAGTCTCACTACAACCTATTATATTCTCAGTCTCACCACAACCTTCTATATTCTCACTCTCACTCACAACCTTTTTATATTCTCACACTCACCACAACCTTTCTATATTCTCACACTCACCACAACCTACTATATTCTCAGTCCTCACCACAACCTACTATATTCTCACTCTCACCACAACCTACTATATTCTCACTCACCACAACCTTTCTATATTCTCACCTCACCACAACAACCATATTCTGAGTCTCACCACAACGTTCTTTACTCCTCACCACACAACCTTCTATATTCCTCAGTCTCACACAACCTTCTATATTCTCACTCTCACCACAACCTCCTATATTCTCACCCTCACCACAACCTTCTATATTCTCAGTCTCACCACAACCTATGTATTCCTCACTCTCACCACAACCTTCTATATCCTAAGTCTCACCACAACCTTCTATATTCTCACTCACCACAACCTTCTATATTCTCACTCTCACCACAACCTACTATATTCTCACTCCTCACCACAACCTTTCTATATTCTCACTCTCACCACAACCTACTTATATATTCTCACCTCACCACAACCTACTATATTCCTCACTCTCACTACACAACCTCACTATATGTTCTCAGTCTCACCACAACCTTTCTATATTCTCTAGTCTCACTCACAACCTTTCTATATATCCTCAGTCTCACCACAACCTTTCTATATTCTCACACTCACCACAACCTTCTATATTCCCTCACTCACCACAACCTTTCTATATTCTCACCTCACCACAACCTACTATATTCTCTCAGTCTCACCACAACCTACTATATTCTCACTCTCACCACAACCTTCTATATTCTCAGTCTCTCACCACAACCTTCTATATTCTCACTCACCACAACCTTCTATATTCTCAGTCTCACCACAACCTTCTATATTCTCACTCTCACCACAACCTTCTATATTCCTCACTCACCACAACCTACTATATTCTCACACTCACCACAACCTACTATATTCTACACTCACCACAACCTTCTATATTCTCACTCTCACCACAACCTTCTATACCTCACTCTCACCACAACCTTCTATATTCTCAGTCCACCACAACCTTTATATATTCTCCTCACTCACCACCTTTACTATATTCTCACTCTCACCACAACCTTCTATATTCTCAGTCTCACCACAACCTTTCTATACTCTCACCACAACCTTCTATATTCTCACTCTCACCACAACCTTCTATATTCTCAGTCTCACCACAACCTACTATATTCTCTCAGTCCTCACTCACAACCTTCTATATTCTCAGTCCTCACCACAACCTTTCTATATTCCAGTCCTCACCACAACCTTCTATATTCTCACCTCACCACAACCTTCTATATTCTCACCTCACCACAACCTTCTATATTCTCACTCATCACCACAACCTCTCTATATTCTCACTCTCACCACAACCTTCTATATTCTCACTCACCACAACCTTTCTATATTCCTCACTCCTCACAACAACCTTTATATTCTCACCTCACCACAACCTTCTATACTCTCACTACTTCTCACTACAACCTTCTATATTCTCACTGTCCCACTCACAACCTTCTATATTCCCTCAAGTCCTCACTCACAACCTGCTATATTCTCAGTCTCAACAACAACCTATCTATATTCTCAGTTCAACACAACTCTATCACAATCCTTTCTATATTCTCAGTCTCACCACAACACAACCTTCTATATTCTCACTCTCACCTCACAACCTTCTATATTCTCACCTCACCACAACCTTCTATATATTCACCTCACCTCACAACCTTACTATTATTCTCACTCTCACCACAACCTACTATATTCTCACTCACCACAACCTACTTACTATATTCTCACTCACCACAACCTACTATATTCTCACTCTCACCACAACATTCCTATATTCTCAGTCTCACCACAACCTTTCTATATTTTCAGTCTCACCACAACCTACTTCTATTCTCACACCTCACCACAACCTCTCTACGTCTACTCACCACACCTACTATATTCTCACTTCACTCACCTATTATTCTCATACTCTCACCTCCACAACCTTTCTATATTCTCTACTCTTCCTCACCACAACCTACTATATTCTCACTCCACCACACAACCTTCTATATTCTCACCTCACACCACAACCTACTATATTCTCACTCTCACCACAACCTTACTATATTCTCACCTCACTCACCAAACCTACTTTATTTCTCACTCTCACCACAACCTTTCTATATTCTCACCTCACAAACCTTCTATACCTCACTTTCTCACCACAACCTTCTAATATTCTCACTAGTCTCACCACAACCTAGTATATTCTCACTCACCACCATTGCTACTATATTCTCACCTCACTCGCACACACCATTCCATATTCTCAGTCTCACCACAACCTTCTATAATTCTCACTCCACTCACAACCTTCTATATTCTCACTAATTTCACCACAACCTACTATATTTCTTCACTCTCACCATTAACCTAACTATATTCTCACTCTCACCACAACTTACTATATTCTCAGTCTCACCACAACCTACTATATTCTCACTCTCACCACAACCTACTATATTCTCACTCTCACCACAACCTTCTATATTCTCAGTCTCACCACAACCTACTATATTCTCACTCTCACCACAACCTACTATATTCTCACCCTCACTCCACAACCTACTATGTTCTCTACTCCTCACCACAACCTACTTATATTCTCACCCTCACCACAACTCTCATATTCTCACCTCTCCTTACAACCTTCATATTCCTCACTCTCACCACAACCTACTATATTCTCACTCCTCACCACAACCTTCCATATTCCTCAATCTCACCACAACCTATGTCCCTACTATCACCACCAACCTTTCTATATCCTAACCACCCTCACCCTTCTATATTCCTCACTCTCACCACAACCTTTTATTTCTCACTTCACACCACAACCTACTATCATTCTCACCCTCACCACAACCTTCTATATTCTCACTCCTCACCACAACCTTCTATATTCTCACTCTCACCACACAACCTTCTATATTTCTCATTCTCACCACAACCTTACTATATTCCTCAGTCCTCACCACAACCTTCTATATTCCTCACTCTCACCACAAATTACTTCTATTCCTCACCCTCACCACAACCTTCTATATTCTCACCCTCACCACAACCTTCTATATTCTCACTCTCACCAGAACCTCTATATTCTCACCCTCACCTTTCAATATTCTCACTCTCACCTCACAACCTATATCCCACTCTCACCACAACCTCTATATATCCCAAGTCTCACCCACCACAACCTTCTATATTCTCACTCCTCACCACAACCTACTATATTCCTCACTACACCACACCACAACCTACTCTATATTCTCAACCTCACCACCACAACCTTTCTATATTCTCATACTCTCACCACAACATTCTCTTTATTCTCACTTCTCACCACAACCTTCTATATTCTCACTCTCTTACAACATAACCTTTCTATAATCTCAGTCCCAACAAATGTAACCTTCTATATTCTCACTCTCCCCCTCAACTTCTACTATATTCTCACTCTCACCACAACCTACTATGTTCTCACTCTCACCACAACTTTCTATATTCTCACTCCCTCACAACAACCTTCTATATTCTCACTCTCAAACAACCTTCTATATTTCTCACTCTCACCACAACCCTGCTATATTCTCAGTCTCACCACAACCTTCTATATTCCTGTTCACTAGTCTCATCACAACCTTCTATATTCCTCAGTTTCACCACAACCTACTATATTCCCTCACTCTCACCACAACCTTTCTATATTCTCACTCACCCTCACCACAACCTTTCTATATTCTCACTATTCTCACCACAACCTACTATATTCCCTCACTCTCACCACAACCTTCTATATTCTCACTCTCACCACAACCTACTATATTCCTCACTCACCACAACCTACTATATTCTCACCTCACCACAACCTTCTATATTCTCAGTCTCACCACAACCTTCTATATTCCTCACCTCACCACAACCTTCTATATTCTCAGTCTCACCACAACCTTCTATATTCTCACCTCTCACCACAACCTTCTCTATATCCTCACCTCACCACAACCTTCTATATTCTCACTCCTCTCTCTCACAACCTTTCTATATTCTTCACTCTCACCACAACCTACTATATTCTCAAGTACTCTCACCACAACCTTCTATATTCTCACTCCTCACCTCACAACCTACTATATTCTCACCTCACCACAACCTTTTCTATATTCTCACCTCACCACAACCTTTCTATATCTCTCACTCTCACCACAACCATCTATCCTGTCTCTCACTTATTCTCACTCTCACCACAACCTTCTATATTCGTGTAGTCTCACCACCTTACCTATCTATTCTCACTCTCACCACAACCTTCTATATTCTCACTCTCACCACAACCTACTATATTCTCACTCTCACCACAACCTTCTATATTCCTCACTCACCACAACCTTTTGAGACTATATTCCTCACCTCTCACCACAACCTTCTATATTCTGACTCTCACTCACACAACCTTCTATGTTCTCAGTCTCACCACAACCTTCTATATTCCTCCTCACCACAACCTTTCTATACTCTCCCTCACCTCACCACCTTCTATATTCCCTCACCTCACCACAACCTTTCTATATTCTCACACTCACCACAACAACTACTAGTCTCACCTCACCACAACCTACTATATTCCCTCACTCACCACAACCTTCTATATTCTCACCCTCACCACAACCTTTCTATACCTCACTCTCACCACAACCTTCTATATTCTCACTCTCACCACAACCTACTTCTATTCTCACCCTCACCACAACCTTTCTATATTCTCACCACAACCTCATGTCATCACCACTTACCTTCTATGTTCTCCTCTCACCACAACCTACTATATTCTCAATTTCACCATGCACAACCTTCTATATTCTCACTCACCACAAACCTACTATATTCTCACTCTCACCACAACCTTCTATATTCTCACTCTCACCACAACCTTCTATATTCTCACTCTCACCACAACATTCTATATTCTCACTCTCACCACAACCCTACTATATTCTTGTAGTCTCACCACAACCTACTATATTCTCACTCTCACTTACAACCTTTCTATATTCTCAGTCTCACCACAACCTACTATATTCTCACTCCCTCACCTCACAACCTTACTATATTCTCACCTCACACCACAACTCTACTATATTCTCACCCTCACCACAACCTTCTATATCCCTACCCTCACCACAACCTTTATATTCTCACTACTCCTCACAACCTTCTATATTCTCATACTCACCACAACTACTATATTCTCACTACCACAAGCTCTTATATTCTCACCTTCACCACAACCTACTTCTATGTTCCCTCACCTCTCACCACAACCTTTTCATATTCCCAAGTCCTCACCATTTTCTATACTCTCTCTCACTTCACCAAACCTTCTATATTCTCACTCTCACCACAACCTTTCTATATTCTCAGTCCCTCACCACAACCTGCTATATTCCCTCAGTCTCACAACAACCTACTATATTCCTCAGTCTCACCACAACCTTCTATGCCCTCAGTCTCACCACAACCTACTATATTCCTCACTCTCACCACAACCTTTCTATATTCTCACTCTCACCACAACCTACTATATTCTCACCCACTCACCACAACCTACTATATTCTCACCTCACCACAACCTTCATTCTATTCCCTCACTCCTCACCACAACCCTACTATTTCTCACTCACCACAACCTTTCTATATTCTCACTCTCACCACAACATTCTATACCTTCCTCACTCACCACAACCTTCTATATTCCCTCACCACAACCTTCTATATTCCTCACTCTCACCACAACCTTCTCTATTCTCACCCTCACCACAACCTTCTATATTCCTCATAATCTCACCACAACCTTCTATATTCTCAGCCCTCACCACAACCTTCTATATTTCTCACCTCACCACAACCTATATCCTCACTCTCACCACAACCTTTCTATATTCTCAGTCTCTACTCACAACCTTCTATATTCCTCACCCTCACCACAACCTTCTATATTCTCACTCTCACCACAACCTCTATATTCTCACCTCACACCACCTTCTATACATTCTCACTCTACCACAACCTTCTATATTTTCTACTCTCACCACAACCTTTCTATATTCTCACTCACCACAACATTCTATATTCTCACTCTCACCACAACCTACTATATTCTCTCACTCTCACCACCACATACTATATTCCCTCCTCTCACCACAACCTTTCTATATTCTCACTCACCATTAACCTACTATATTCCCACTCTCACAACAACCTTCTATAATCTCAGTCCGAATAACAACTGTCTCTACATTCTTTACTCTCCTATCAACTTACTCTTTATATTCTCAGTCCTTCACCCACAACCTACTATATTCTCACTCCTCACTCACAACCTTCTATATTCCCACATACTCCTCACCACAACCTACTTTCTATTCTCACTCTCACCACAACCTACTATATTCTCACTCTCACCACAACCTTCTATATTCCCACTCACCTGACTCACAACTTTACTATATTCTAAGTCTACACCACAACCTTCTATATTCTCACTCCTCACCACAACCTTCTATATTCCTCACCTCACCACAACCTACTATATTCTCTACTCCTCACCACAACCTTTCTATATTCTCCTATTTCCTGCGTCTCACCACAACCTCCTATATTCTCACTCTCACCACAACCTACTTCATATTCTCACCTCACCTCCACAACCTACTATATTCTCACTCTCACCACAACCTACTATATTCCTATTCCTCACCACCACAACCTACTATGTTCTCACCTCACAACAACCTCTATATTCTCATTCTCACCACAACCTTTCTATATTCTCACTCTCACCACCAACCTTTCTATATTCCTCACTCCTCACCACAACCTACTTATATTCTCACCTCACCACAACATCACTATCCCTCCTCACCACAACCTACTTCTATATTCTCTACTCACCACAACACTTATATTCTCACTCTCTATATTCTATATATCTCAGTCCTCAACAACAACCTTTTCTATATTCTCACTCTCTCCCTCACAACTTACTATATTCTCAGTCCCACCACACAACCTACTATATTCTCAGTCTCACCACAACCTTTCTATATTGTCACTCTCACCACAACCTACTATATTCTCACTCTCACTCACAACCTTTCTATATTCTCACTCTCACCACAACCTACTATATTCTCACTCTCACCACAACTTCTATATTCTCAGTCTCTCCTCACAACCTTTCTATATTCTCACTCCTCACCACAACCTTCTATATTCTCACTCTCACCACAACCTACTATATTCTTCTGACTCTCACCTCACAACCTTCTATATTCTTACTCGCACGACAACATCCTATATTCACACTTTCACCACAACCTTCTATATTCTCACTCTCACCACAACCTACTATATTCCCTACACTCACCACAACCTACTATATTCCTCACTCTCACCACAACCTACTATGTTCTACTCTCACAACAACCTATCTATATTCTCACCACAACCTTCTATACTCTCACTCACCACAACCTTCTATATTCTCAGTCTCAAAACAACCTTCTATATTCTCAAGTCTCACCACAACCTTTCTATATTCTCAGTCTCACAACAACCTTCTATATTCTCAGTCTCACCACAACCTTTCTATATTCTCAGTCTCACCACAACCTACTTCTCATATTCCCTCACCTCACCACAACCTACTTCATGTTCTCACTCTCACCACAACTTTCTATATTCTCACTCACACCACAACCTACTATATTCCTCACTCTCACCACAACCTTCTATATTCTCACTCTCACCACAACCTCCTATATATTCTCAGTCTCACCACAACATTTCTATATTCTCACTCTCACCACAACCTTTCTATATTCTCACTCACTCACAACCTTCTATATTCTCACTAGTCTCACCACAACCTACTATATTCTCACTCTCACCACAACCTTTCTATATTCTCACTCTCACCACAACCTACTATATTCTCACTCTCACCACAACCTACTATATTCTCTACTCTCACAACAACCTTCTATATTCTCACTCCACCACAACCTTCTATACTCTCACTCCTCACCACAACCTTCTATATTCTCACTCTCACTCACAACCTTCTATATTCTCTAGTCTCACCTCACCACAACTTTCTATATTCTCCTCCCTCACTCAACACAACCTTCTATTCTATTCTCACTCACAACCTTTATTATATTCTCACTCTCACAACAACTCTTCTATAATCTCTAGTCCTCAACCACAACCGCTTATATTCTTCACTCTCCTCCACAACCTTACTATATTCTCAGTCTCACTCACAACCTACTATATTCCCTCAGTCTCACCACAACCTTCTATATTCTCACTCCTACCACAACCTACTATATTCCCTCACTCCTCACCACAACTCTTCTATATTCTCACTCTCACCACAACCTTCTATATTCTCACTCTGACCACACACCTTTCTATTTCTAAGTCTCACCACAACCTTCTATATTCTCACTCCTCACCACAAACCTTCTATATTCTCACTCACACCACAACCTTCTATATTCTGACCTCACAAACCTTCTATATTCTCATACTCTCCACCACAACCTCCTATATTCTCACTTCTCACCACAACCTTCTATATTCTCAGTCCTCACCACAACCTACTATATTCTCACTCTCACCACAACCTTCTATATTTCTCACTCACCACAACCTTTCTATGTTCTCACTCTCACAACAACCTTTCTATATTCTCAGTCTCACCACAACCTTTCTATATTCTCACTCCTCACCACAACCTTTCTATATTCTCACTCTCAAAACAACCTTCTATATTCTAAGTCTCACCTCTACAACCTGCTATATTCTCAGTCTCTCAACAACCTACTATATGTTGAGTCTCACCACAACCTTTCTATATTCTCAGTCTCACCACAACCTACTATATTCTCACACTGTCACCACAACCTACTATGTTCTCATATTCTCACTCACCACAACCTTCTATATTCTCACACTCCCACCACAACCTACTATATTCTCAGTCCTCACCTCACAACCTTCTATATTCTCACTCTCACCACAACATTCTATATTCTCACTCTCACCACAACCTACTATATTCTCACTCTCACCACAACCTTCTATATTCTCACTCTCACCACAACCTACTATATTCTCAGTCTCACCACAACCTACTATATTCTCACTCTCACAACAACCTTCTATATTCTCAGTCTCACCACAACCTTCTATATTCTCAGTCTCACCACAACCTTCTATATTCTCAGTCTCACCAACAACCCCTTATATATTCTCAGTCTCACCACAACCTTCTATATATCTCAGTCTCACCTCACCACAACCTACTATATTCTCACTCTCACCACAACCTTCTATATTCTCCTCACCTCACCACAACCTACTATATTCTCACCTCACCTTCACAACAACCTTCTATATTCTCACTCTCACCACAACCTTTCTATATTCTCAGTCTCACTCACCACAACCTACTATATTCTCACTCTCACCACAACATTCCTATATTCTCAGTCTCACTCCACAACCTTTCTATATTCTCACTCTCACACAACCTTCTATATTCTCACTCACCACAACCTTCTATATTCTCACTCTCACCACAACCTTTCTATATTCTCACCCTCACCACAACCTTTATATATATTCTCACTCTCACCACAACCTCTCTATATTCTCACTCTCACCACAACCTTCTATATTCTCACTCTCACCACAACCTTTCTTCTATATTCTCACTCTCACCACAACCTATATTCTCACTATCACCACAACTCTCTATATTCTCAGTCTCACCAATAAACTACTTCTATATTCTCTAGTCTCACCACAACCTTCTATATTCTCACTCTCACCACAACCTACTATATTCTCTCACTCTCACCACAACCTTCTATATTCTCACTCTCACCACAACCTACTATATTCTCACTCTCACCACAACCTACTATATTCTCACTCTCACCACAACCTTCTATATTCTCACTCTCACCACAACCTTCTATATTCTCACTCTCACCACAACCTTCTATATTCTCACTCTCACCACAACCTTCTATATTTCTCACTCTCACCACAACCTTCTATATTCTCACTCTCACCACAACCTTCTATATTCTCACTCTCACCACAACCTTCTATATTCTCACTCTCACCACAACCTTCTATATTCTCAGTCTCACCACAACCTTCTATATTCTCAGTCTCACCACAACCTTTCTATATTCTCAGTCTCACCACAACCTTTCTATATTCTCAGTCTCACCACAACCTTCTATATTCTCAGTCTCACCACAACCTTCTATATTCTCAGTCTCACCACAACCTTCTATATTCTCAGTCTCACCACAACCTTCTATATTCTCACTCTCACCACAACCTTCTATATTCTCAGTCTCACCACAACCTACTATATTCTCACTCTCACCACAACCTTCTATATTCTCAGTCTCACCACAACCTTCTATATTCTCAGTCTCACCACAACCTACTATATTCTCACTCACCACAACCTACTATATTCTCACTCTCACCACAACCTTCTATATTCTCAGTCTCACCACAACCTTCTATATTCTCACTCTCACCACAACCTTCTATATTCTCAGTCTCACCACAACCTACTATATTCTCACTCTCACCACAACCTTCTATATTCTCACTCTCACCACAACCTTCTATATTCTCAGTCTCACCACAACCTTCTATATTCTCACTCTCACCACAACCTTCTATATTCTCAGTCTCACCACAACCTTCTATATTCTCAGTCTCACCACAACCTTCTATATTCTCACTCTCACCACAACCTTCTATATTCTCACTCTCACCACAACCTACTATATTCTCAGTCTCACCACAACCTTCTATATTCTCACTCTCACCACAACCTTCTATATTCTCAGTCTCACCACAACCTTCTATATTCTCAGTCTCACCACAACCTTCTATATTCTCAGTCTCACCACAACCTTCTATATTCTCAGTCTCACCACAACCTTCTATATTCTCAGTCTCACCACAACCTTCTATATTCTCACCCTCACCACAACCTTCTATATTCTCTCAGTCTCACCACACCTTCTATATTCTTCTATATTCTCTATCTCACACCACAACCTTCTATATTCTCAGTCTCACCACAACCTTCTATATTCTCACTCTCACCACAGCCTTCTATATTCTCACCTCACCACAACCTTCTATATTCTCACTCTCACCACAACCTTCTATATTCTCAGTCTCACCACAACCTACTATATTCTCACTCTCACCACAACCTACTATATTCTCAGTCTCACCCACAACCTTCTATATTCTCAGTCTCACCACAACCTTCTATATTCCCATCAGTCTCACCACAACCTTCTATATTCTCAGTCTCACCACAACCTTCCTATATTCTCACTCCTCTCACCACAAACCTTCTATATTCTCAGTCTCACCACACACCCTCACCTATATTCTCACCATCAACTCACCACCAACCCTACACTCAGTCCTCAGTGTCACCACAAACTAATCTCACCCTCAGTCTCACCACAAACCCTACATCACCCTCAATCTCACCACAAACCAACCTCACCCTCAATCTCACCACACACCAGCCTTACCCTCAGTCTCACCACAAACCAGCCTCACCATCAATCTCACCACAAACCAGCCTCACCCTCAATCTCACCACAAACCAACCTCACCCTCAGTCTCATCACAAACCAGGCTCACCCTCAGTCTCACCACAAACCCATCATCTCACCTCAGAGCAGCTTGTCGCTTCCCTTGCATATAAAAGTTCCAGCCCATGTTCTCATGCAGCTGTGACGCCATCATGATGGAGGCAGGGTCCTTGACAGCAAACACCAGCGCCCGTCTGTACATGCTCTCCCCTGCAGGGTAATCTGCCTAAAACACACAAAACAGTTTCATGTTTCAAGATGAATTTCTGCAAGATCAGAGATTTTTGCAAGAGAAAACTCTGTGTTGAGACTGAGGGTTCAATAAATAAACTGGACGCCAATGTACGCTGATGGATGTGGGTTGGAATTGAGAATTCAGAACCTGGAATATCATTTTGAAAAATGACTAGGCTCATTTCCACATGAACTCACACAGACATGGCACCACACTGGGGTATTATGATTGACTCGATGATACCTGCTTCCTGATCAGAAGCAAGCAGAGAAGAATCGACTGAATCAATGACTCCTGGCGAACATAAATTAACTGAGATATTGAAAATACCAAACAGAATGGCATGTAGTGTTTTTCAATCTGGACAGCTCACATGCACATATTTAACAGAACACACATTCACACCCTACATCACTGAACAATTAGCTTTTCACTTAGTTATCTCTTGCTTGCAAACCACATGGTGCATTTGTTATCAATATTTGAAATTAGCTGTATAATTTTGATCTCCAGACTTGAATGCTTTGGTCACTCATACTGAGAACTTATAACCCTTGATACTGATTGGCTGACAAGAAAGTTCATCTGATCACCCATGGAAGGGTTGCCAGTTCTTCACGAGTCGGAGAGACACTGACCTTGACATTAGTGAGTACCCTGCCATAAGCACAGCTGACTACAGCATCATCTCTGGGTTTGTCATACATCTCACACAGCTTGAGACACTTGGTGTAGAATCTGTAGCTCTCACCTGAAAGTTCCCAAGAAAGGATGGAATCAAGGTCAAGGACATCTTGAACTGATGATGGTTGCCAGAGTGATGTGACAGTGTACATTTAATGTATAAAAACATTCCGTTTTCCAGGCAAGAAATGTACAACAGGCATATATGAATAAATCAACATTCTTCCTGTCACTGTTAGTTTCTATATCAACTTAAAATACCTAAGTAATGAACTACAACCTAAATGTAGAGTATCTACCTTTAGTTAATAGTATCTTGTCATACTGACAATTACTGATCAGCCTGGGGATGGTAAACTAGTGGCCGATGGCATGATCAACGACACACAATCAGCTAGGTCACACACCATACCATCAATCCCCATGTTGGTCAGCTAGTTCACACATCGTACCATCTATTCCCATGTTGGTCAGCTACGTCACACATCGTAGCATCAATCCCTATGTTGGTCAGCTATAGGTCACACATCGAACCATCAATCACTATGTTGGTCAGCTAAGTCACACATCGAACCATCAATCACTATGTTGGTCAGCTAGGTCACACATCGTACCATCAATCCCTATGTTGGTCAGCTAGGTCACACATCGTACCATCAATCCCTATGTTGGTCAGCTAGGTCACACATCGTACCATCAATCACTATGTTGGTCAGCTAGGTCACACATCGTACCATCAATCCCTATCTTGGTCAGCTAGGTCACACATCGTACCATCAATTCCTATGTTGGTCAGCTAGGTCACACATCGAACCATCAATCACTATGTTGGTCAGCTAGGTCACACATCGTACCATCAATCCCTATGTTGGTCAGCTAGGTCACACATCGTACCATCAATCCCTATGTTGGTCAGCTAGGTCACACATCGTACCATCAATCCCTATGTTGATCAGCTAAGTCACACATCGTACCATCAATCCCCATGTTGAACAGCTAGGTCACACATCGTACCATCAATCCCTATGTTGATCAGCTAAGTCACACATCGTACCATCAATCCCTATGTTGGTCAGCTAGGTCACACATTGTACCATCAATCCCCATGTTGATCAGCTAAGTCACACATCGTACCATCAATCCCTATGTTGGTCAGCTAGGTCACACATCGTACCATCAATCCCTATGTTGGTCAGCTAGGTCACACATCGTACCATCAATCCCCATGTTGGTCAGCTAGGTCACACATCGTACCATCAATCCCCATGTTGGTCAGCTAGGTCACACATCGTACCATCAATCCCCATGTTGGACAGCTAATTCACACATCGAACCATCAATCACTATGTTGGTCAGCTAGGTCACACATCGTACCATCAATCCCTATGTTGACCAGCTAGGTCACACATCGTACCATCAATCCCTATGTTGACCAGCTAAGTCACACATTGTACCATCAATCCCTATGTTGGTCAGCTAGGTCACACATCGTACCATCAATCCCCATGTTGGTCAGCTAGGTCACACATTGTACCATCAATCCCCATGTTGGTCAGCTACGTCACACATTGTACCATCAATCCCTATGTTGGTCCGCTAGGACACACATTGTACCACCAATCCCTTTGTTGGTCAGCTAGGTCACACATTGTACCATCAATCCCTATCTTGTTAAACTAGGTCACACGTTGTACCATCAATACCTATGTTGGTCAGCTAGGTCACACATCGTACCATCAATCCCCATGTTCGTCCGCTAGGTCACACATCGTACCATCAATCCCCATGTTGGTCAGCTAGGTCACACATCGTACCATCTATCCGAATGTTGGTCAGCTAGGTCACACATCGTACCATCAACCCCCATGTTGGTCAGCTATAGGTCACACATTGTACCATCAATACTTATGTAGGTCAGCTAGGTGACACATTGTACCATCAATGCCCATGTTGGTCTGCTATATTAAACATTGTATAATCAATCCCTATATTGGTCAGCTAGGGCACACATTGTACCACCAATCCCTATGTTGGTCAGCTAGGTCACACATTGTACCATCAATCCCTATCTTGTTAAACTAGGTCACACATCGTACCATCAATCCCTATGTTGGTCAGCTAGGTCAAACATCGTACCATCAATCCCTATGTTGATCAGCTAATTCACACATCGAACCATCAATCACTATGTTGGTCAGGTAGGTCACACATCGTACCATCAATCCCTACGTTGGTCAGCTAGGTCACACATCGTACCATCAATCCCTATGTTGATCAGCTAAGTCACACATCGTACCATCAATCCATACGTTGGTCAGCTAGGTCACACATCGAACCATCAATCACTTTGTTGGTCAGCTAGGTCACACATCGTACCATCAATCACTATGTTGTCCAGCTAGGTCACACATCGTACCATCAATCCCCATGTTGGTCAGCTAGGTCACACATCGAACCATCAATCCCCATGTTGGTCAGCTAGGTCACACATCGTACCATCAATCCCTATGTTGGTCCGCTAGGTCACACATTGTACCATCAATCCCTATGTTGGTCACCTAGGTCACGCATTGTACCATCAATCCCTATGTTGGTCAGCTAGGTCACACATCGTACCATCAATCCTCATGTTCGTCCCCTAGGTCACACATCGTACCATCAATCCCTATGTTGGTCAGCTAGGTCACACATCGTACCATCTATCCACATGTCGGTCAGCTAGGTCACACATCGTACCATCAATCCCCATGTTAGTCAGCTTGCGGTCACACACTGTACCATCAATGCTTATGTAGGTCAGCTAGGTGACACATTGTACCATCAATGCCCATGTTGGTCAGCTACATTAAACATTGTATAATCAATCCCTATATTGGTCAGCTAGGTCACACATCGTACCATCAATCCCTATGTTGGTCAGCTACGTCACACATCGTACCATCAATCCCTATGTTAGTCAGCTATATTACACAATGTCCCATCAATCCCTATGTTGGTCAGTTATAGGTCACACATTGTACCATCAATCCCTATGTTGGTCAGCAAGGTCACACATCATACCATCAATCCCTATGTTGGTCAGCTAGGTCACACATTGTAAAAGCAATCCCTGTGTTGGTCAGCTAGGTCACACATCGTACCATCAATCCCCATGTTGGTCAGTTAGGTCACACATCGTACCATCAATCCCTATGTTGGTCAGCTAGGTCACACATCGTACCATCAATCCCTATGTTGGTCAGCTAGGTCGCACATCCTACCATCAATCACTATGTTGGTCAGTTAGGTCACACATCGCACCATCAATCACTATGTTGGTCAGCTAGGTCACACATCGAACCATCAATCCCCATGTTGGTCAGCTAGGTCACACACCGTACCATCCATCCCTATGTTCGTCAGGTAGGTCACACATCGTACCATCAATCCCCATGTTGGTCAGCTAGGTCACATATCGTACCATCAATCACTATGTTGGTCCGCTAGGTCACACATTGTACCATCATTCCCTATGTTGGTCAGCTAGGTCACACATTGTACCATGAATCCCTGTGTTGGTCAGCTAGGTCACACATCGTACCATCAATCCCCATGTTGAACAGCTAGGTCACACATCGTACCATCAATCCCCATGTTGAACAGCTAGGTCACACATTGTACCATCAATCCCCATGTTGGTCAGCTATATTACACATTGTACCATCAATCCCTATGTTGGTCAGCTAGGTCCCACATTGTACCATCAATCCCTATGTTGTTAAACTAATTCACACGTCGTACCATCGATACCTATGTTGGTCAGCTAGGTCACACATCGTACCATCAATCCCCATGTTCGTCCGCTAGGTCACACATCGTACCATCAATCCCTATGTTGGTCAGCTAGGTCACACATCGTACCATCTATCCACATGTTGGTCAGCTAGGTCACACATCGTACCATCAATCCCCATGTTGGTCAGCTTTCGGTCACACATTGTACCATCAATATTTATGTAGGTCAGCTAGGTGACACATTGTACCATCAATGCCCATGTTGGTCTGCTATATTAAACATTGTATAATCAATCCCTATATTGGTCAGCTAGGACACACATTGTACCACCAATCCCTATGTTGGTCAGCTAGGTCACACATTGTACCATCAATCCCTATCTTGTTAAACTAGGTCACACATCGTACCATCAATCCCTATGTTGATCAGCTAATTCACACATCGAACCATCAATCCCTATGTTGGTCAGCTAGGTCAAACATCGTACCATCAATCCCTATGTTGGTCAGCTAGGTCACACATCATACCATCAATCCCTATGTTGATCAGCTAATTCACACATCGAACCATCAATCACTATGTTGGTCAGGTAGGTCACACATCGTACCATCAATCCCTATGTTGATCAGCTAAGTCACACATCGTACCATCAATCCCTACGTTGGTCAGCTAGGTCACACATCGTACCATCAATCCCTACGTTGGTCAGCTAGGTCACACATCGTAGCATCAATCCCTATGTTGATCAGCTAAGTCACACATCGTACCATCAATCCATACGTTGGTCAGCTAGGTCACACATCGAACCATCAATCACTTTGTTGGTCAGCTAGGTCACACATCGTACCATCAATCACTATGTTGTCCAGCTAGGTCACACATCGTACCATCAATCCCTCTATGTTGGTCAGCTAGGTCACACATCGAACCATCAATCCCCATGTTGGTCAGCTAGGTCACACATCGTACCATGAATCCCTATGTTGGTCCGCTAGGTCACACATTGTACCATCAATCCCTATGTTGGTCACCTAGGTCACGCATTGTACCATCAATCCCTATGTTGGTCAGCTAGGTCACATCGTACCATCAATCCCCATGTTCGGTCCCTAGGTCACGCACATCGTACCATCAATCAATCCCTATGTTGGTCAGCTAGGTCACACATCGTACCATCTATCCACATGTCGGTCAGCTAGGTCACACATCGTACCATCAATCCCCATGTTAGTCAGCTTTCGGTCACACATTGTACCATCAATGCTCATGTAGGTCAGCTAGGTGACACATTGTACCATCAATGCCCATGTTGGTCAGCTACATTAAACATTGTATAATCAATCCCTATATTGGTCAGCTAGGTCACACATCGTACCATCAATCCCTATGTTGGTCAGCTACGTCAAACATCGTACCATCAATCCCTATGTTAGTCAGCTATATTACACAATGTCCCATCAATCCCTATGTTGGTCAGTTATAGGTCACACATTGTACCATCAATCCCTATGTTGGTCAGCAAGGTCACACATCATACCATCAATCCCTATGTTGGTCAGCTAGGTCACACATTGTAAAAAGCAATCCCTGTGTTGGTCCAGCTAGGTCACACATCGTACCATCAATCCCTATGTTGGTCAGTTAGGGTCACATCGCACTATCAATCCCTATAATGGTCAAGCTAGGTCACACATCGTACTCATCAATCCCTATGTTGATCAGCTAAGTCACGCCATCGAACCATCAATCCCTATGTTGGTCAGCTAGGTCACATCGTACCATCAATCTCCCTATGTTGATCAGCTAATTCACACATCGAACCATCAATCCTATGTTGATCAGCTAATTCACACATCGAACCATCAATCACTATGTTGGTCAGCTAGGTCACACATCGTTATTCATCAATCCCTATGTTGATGAGCTGTCACACATCGTTCCATCAATCTCTACGCTGGTCAGCTAGGTCACACATCGTACCATCAATCCCTATGTTGATCGGCTAAGTCGCACATCGTTATTCATCAATCCCTCATGTTGGTCAGCTAGGTCGCACATCCTACCATCAATCACTATGTTGGTCAGTTAGGTCACACATCGTAATTCATCAATCACTATGTTGGTCAGCTAGGTCACACATCTAACCATCAATCCCCATGTTGGTCAGCTAGGTCATTACATCGTACTCATCCATCCCTATGTTCGCCAGGTAGGTCACACATCGCACCATCAATCTCCATGTTGGTCAGGTAGGTCACATATCGCATCATCAATCACTATGTTGGTCCGCTTAGGTCACACATTGTACCATCATTCCCTATGTTGGTCAGCTAGGTCACACATTGTACCATGAATCCCTGTGTTGGTCAGCTAGGTCACACATCGCACTCATGAATCCTCTCATGTTGAACAGCTAGGTCACAATATTGTACCATCAATCCCCATGTTGGTCAGCTATATCGCACATTGTACCATCAATCCCTATGTTGGTCAGCTAGGGTCCCACATTGTACCATCAATCTATGTTGTTAAACTAATTCACACGCCGTTAATTCATCGATACCTATGTTGGTCAGCTAGGTCACACATCGTACCATCAATCCCTCATGTTCGTCCCGCTAGGTCACACATCGTACTTATCAATCCCTATGTTGGTCAGCTAGGTCACACATCGCACCATCTATCCACATGTTGGTCAGCTAGGTCACACATCGTACCATCAATCCCCATGTTGGTCAAAGCCGGGTCACACATTGTACCATCAATTATGTATGGTCAGCTAGGTGACATTGTACCATCAATGCCCATGTTGGTCAGCTACATTAAACATTGTATAATCAATCCTATATATTGGTCAGCTAGGTCACAGATCGTACCATCAATCCCTATGGTTGTCAGCTATGTCACACATCGGGCCATCAATCCCTATGTAAGTCAGCTATAGGTCACATCATCGCACATCAATCCTTATGTTGGTCAGCAAGGTCACACATCATACCATCAATCCCTATGTTGGTCAGCTACGTCACACATTGTACCATCAACCCCTAAGTTGGTCAGCTAGGTCACACATCGTACCATCAATCCCTATGTTGGTCAGCTACGTCACACATCGTACCATCAATCCCTATGTTAGTCAGCTATATTACACAATGTACCATCAATCCCTATGTTGGTCAGTTATAGGTCACACATTGTACCATCAATCCCTATGTTGGTCAGCAAGGTCACACATCATACCATCAATCCCTATGTTGGTCAGCTAGGTCACACATTGTAAAAGCAATCCCTGTGTTGGTCAGCTAGGTCACACATCGTACCATCAATCCCTATGTTGATGAGCTAAGTCACACATCGTTCCATCAATCCCTACGTTGGTCAGCTAGGTCACACATCGTACCATCAATCCCTATGTTGATCAGCTAAGTCACACATCGTACCATCAATCCCCATGTTGGTCAGCTAGGTCGCACATCCTACCATCAATCACTATGTTGGTCAGTTAGGTCACACATCGTACCATCAATCACTATGTTGGTCAGCTAGGTCACACATCGAACCATCAATCCCCATGTTGGTCAGCTAGGTCACACATCGTACCATCCATCCCTATGTTCGTCAGGTAGGTCACACATCGTACCATCAATCTCCATGTTGGTCAGCTAGGTCACATATCGTACCATCAATCACTATGTTGGTCCGCTAGGTCACACATTGTACCATCATTCCCTATGTTGGTCAGCTAGGTCACACATTGTACCATGAATCCCTGTGTTGGTCAGCTAGGTCACACATCGTACCATGAATCCCCATGTTGAACAGCTAGGTCACACATTGTACCATCAATCCCCATGTTGGTCAGCTATATTACACATTGTACCATCAATCCCTATGTTGGTCAGCTAGGTCCCACATTGTACCATCAATCCCTATGTTGTTAAACTAATTCACACGTCGTACCATCGATACCTATGTTGGTCAGCTAGGTCACACATCGTACCATCAATCCCCATGTTCGTCCGCTAGGTCACACATCGTACCATCAATCCCTATGTTGGTCAGCTAGGTCACACATCGTACCATCTATCCACATGTTGGTCAGCTAGGTCACACATCGTACCATCAATCCCCATGTTGGTCAGCTTTCGGTCACACATTGTACCATCAATATTTATGTAGGTCAGCTAGGTGACACATTGTACCATCAATGCCCATGTTGGTCAGCTACATTAAACATTGTATAATCAATCCCTATATTGGTCAGCTAGGTCACAGATCGTACCATCAATCCCTATGGTTGTCAGCTACGTCACACATCGTACCATCAATCCCTATGTAAGTCAGCTATAGGTCACACATCGTACCATCAATCCCTATGTTGGTCAGCAAGGTCACACATCATACCATCAATCCCTATGTTGGTCAGCTACGTCACACATTGTACCATCAACCCTATGTTGGTCAGCTAGGTCACACATCGTACCATCAATCCCTATGTTGGTCAGCTACGTCACACATCGTACCATCAATCCCTATGTTAGTCAGCTATATTACACAATGTACCATCAATCCCTATGTTGGTCAGCTAGGTCACACATCGTACCATCAATCCCTATGTTGGTCAGCTAGGTCACACATCGTACCATCAATCCCTATGTTGATCAGCTAAGTCACACATCGAACCATCAATCCCTATGTTGGTCAGCTAGGTCACACATCGTACCATCAATCCCTATGTTGATCAGCTAATTCACACATCGAACCATCAATCACTATGTTGGTCAGGTAGGTCACACATCGTACCATCAATCCCTATGTTGATGAGCTAAGTCACACATCGTACCATCAATCCCTATGTTGGTCAGCTAGGTCACACATCGTACCATCAATCCCTATGTTGATCAGCTAAGTCACACATCGTACCATCAATCCCCATGTTGGTCAGCTAGGTCGCACATCCTACCATCAATCACTATGTTGGTCAGTTAGGTCACACATCGTACCATCAATCACTATGTTGGTCAGCTAGGTCACACATCGAACCATCAATCCCCATGTTGGTCAGCTAGGTCACACATCGTACCATCCATCCCTATGTTCGTCAGGTAGGTCACACATCGTACCATCAATCCCCATGTTGGTCAGCTAGGTCACATATCGTACCATCAATCACTATGTTGGTCCGCTAGGTCACACATTGTACCATCATTCCCTATGTTGGTCAGCTAGGTCACACATTGTACCATCAATCCCCATGTTGAACAGCTAGGTCACACATTGTACCATCAATCCCCATGTTGGTCAGCTATATTACACATTGTACCATCAATCCCTATGTTGGTCAGCTAGGTCCCACATTGTACCATCAATCCCTATGTTGTTAAACTAATTCACACGTCGTACCATCGATACCTATGTTGGTCAGCTAGGTCACACATCGTACCATCAATCCCCATGTTCGTCCGCTAGGTCACACATCGTACCATCAATCCCTATGTTGGTCAGCTAGGTCACACATCGTACCATCTATCCACATGTTGGTCAGCTAGGTCACACATCGTACCATCAATCCCCATGTTGGTCAGCTTTCGGTCACACATTGTACCATCAATATTTATGTAGGTCAGCTAGGTGACACATTGTACCATCAATGCCCATGTTGGTCAGCTACATTAAACATTGTATAATCAATCCCTATATTGGTCAGCTAGGTCACAGATCGTACCATCAATCCCTATGGTTGTCAGCTACGTCACACATCGTACCATCAATCCCTATGTTGGTCAGCTATAGGTCACACATCGTACCATCAATCCCTATGTTGGTCAGCAAGGTCACACATCGTACCATCAATCCCTATGTTGGTCAGCTAGGTCACACATCGTACCATCAATCCCTATGTTGGTCAGCAAGGTCACACATCGTACCATCAATCCCTATATTGGTCAGCTACGTCACACATCGTACCATCAATCCCTATGTTAGTCAGCTAGGTCACACATCGTACCATCAATCCCTATGTTGGTCAGCAAGGTCACACATCGTACCATCAATCCCTATGTTGGTCAGCTAGGTCACACATTGTACCATCAATCCCTATGTTGGTCAGCTAGGTCACACATCGTACCATCAATCCCTATGTTGGTCAGCTAGGTCACACATCATACCATCAATCCCTATGTTGGTCAGCTAGGTCACACATTGTACCATCAATCCCTATGTTGGTCAGCTAGGTCACACATCGTACCATCAATCCCTATGTTGGTCAGCTACGTCACACATCGTACCATCAATCCCTATGTTGGTCCGCTAGGTGACACATTGTACCAACAATCCGTATGTTGGTCAGCTAGGTCACACATTGTACCATCAATCCCCATGTTGGTCAGCTGAGTCACACATCATACCATCAATCCCTATGTTGGTCAGCTAGGTCACACATCGTACCATCAATCCCTACGTTGGTCAACTACGTCACACATTGTACCATCAATCCCTATGTTGGTCACTTAGGTCACACATTGTACCATCAATATTTATGTAGGTCAGCTAGGTGACACATTGTACCATCAATGCCCATGTTGGTCAGCTACATTAAACATTGTATAATCAATCCCTATATTGGTCAGCTAGGTCACAGATCGTACCATCAATCCCTATGGTTGTCAGCTACGTCACACATCGTACCATCAATCCCTATGTTAGTCAGCTATAGGTCACACATCGTACCATCAATCCCTATGTTGGTCAGCAAGGTCACACATCATACCATCAATCCCTATGTTGGTCAGCTACGTCACACATTGTACCATCAATCCCTATGTTGGTCAGCTAGGTCACACATCGTACCATCAATCCCTTTGTTGGTCAGCTACGTCACACATCGTACCATCAATCCCTATGTTGGTCCGCAAGGTGACACATTGTACCAACAATCCGTATGTTGGTCAGCTAGGTCACACATCGTACCATCTATCCACATGTTCGTCAGCTAGGTAACACATCGTACCATCAATCCCTATGTTGGTTAGCTAGGTCACACATTGTACCATCAATCCGTATGTTGGTCAGCTATGTCCCACATTGTACCATCAATCCCTATGTTGGTCAGCTGAGTCACACATCGTACCATCAATCCCCATGTTGGTCAGCTAAGTCACACATCATACCATCAATCCCTATGTTGGTCAGCTAGGTCAGACATCGTACCATCAATCCCTATGTTGGTCCGCTAGGTCACACATCGTACCATCAATCCCCATGTTGGTCAGCTGAGTCACACATCGTACCATCTATCCACATGTTGGTCAGCTAGGTCACACATCATACCATCAATCCCTATGTTGGTCAGCTACGTCACACATTGTACCATCAATCCATATGTTGGTCACTTAGGTCACACATCGTACCATCAATCCCCATGTTGGTCAGCTGAGTCACACATCGTACCATCTATCCACATGTTCGTCAGCTAGGTAACACATCGTACCACCATCAATCCCTATGTTGGTCAGCTAGGTCACACATCATCGTACCATCAATCCATGTTGGTCATAAAGGTCACACATCGTACCATCAATCCCCATGTTGGTCAGCTAGGTCACACATCGTACCATCTATCCACATGTTGGTCAGCTACGTCACACATTGTACCATCAATCCCTATGTTGGTCAGCAAAGTCACACATTGTACCATCAATCCCCATGTTGGTCAGCAAGGTCACACATCGTACCATCAATCCCCATGTTGGTCAGCTGAGTCACACATCGTACCATCTATCCACATGTTCGTCAGCTAGGTAACACATCGTACCATCAATCCCCATGTTGGTCAGCTAGGTCACACATCGTACCATCAATCCACATGTTGGTCAGCTGAGTCACACATCCTACCATCTATCCACATGTTCGTCAGCTAGGTAACACATCGTACCATCAATCCCCATGTTGGTCAGCTAGGTCACACATTGTACTATCAATCCCCATGTTGGTCAGCTAGGTCACACATCGTACCATCAATCCCTATGTTGGTCAGCTAGGTCACACATCGTACCATCAATCCCTATGTTGGTCAGCTACGTCACACATTGTACCATCAATCCCTATGTTGGTCACTTAGGTCACACATCGTACCATCAATCCCCATGTTGGTCAGCTGAGTCACACATCGTACCATCTATCCACATGTTCGTCAGCTAGGTAACACATCGTACAATCAATCCCTATGTTGGTCCGCTAGGTCACACATCGTACAATCAATCCCTATGTTGGTCCGCTAGGTCACACATCATCCCATCAATCCCCATGTTGGTCAGCTAGGTCACACATCGTACCATCTATCCACATGTTGGTCCGCTACGTCACACATTGTACCATCAATCCCTATGTTGGTCAGCAAAGTCACACATTGTACCTTCAATCCCCATGTTGGTCAGCAAGGTCACACATCGTACCATCAATCCCTATGTTGGTCAGCTACGTCACACATTGTACCATCAATCCCTATGTTGGTCAGCTAGGTCACACATCGTACCATCAATCCCCATGTTGGTCAGCTAGGTCACACATCGTACCATCTATCCACATGTTGGTCAGCTAGGTCACACATCGTACCATCAATCCCTATGTTGGTCAGCTAGGTCACACATTGTACCATCAATCCCTATGTTGGTCAGTTAGGTCACACATCGTACCATCAATCCCTTTGTTGGTCAGCTAGGTCACACATCGTACCATCAATCCCCATGTTGGTCAGCTAGGTCACACATCGTACCATCTATCCACATGTTGGTCAGCTAGGTCACACATCGTACCATCAATCCCTATGTTGGTCAGCTAGGTCACACATTGTACCATCAATCCCTATGTCGGTCAGCTATAGGTCACACATCGTACCATCAATCCCTATGTTGGTCGGCTAGGTCACACATCATACCATCAATCCCTATGTACCATCAATCCACATGTTGGTCAGCTAGGTCACACATCGTACCATCAATCCCTATGTTGGTCAGCTAGGTCACACATCGTACCATCAATCCACATGTTGGAAGGCTAGGTCAGCTATAGCTCATTCAAACACATGCAAGGCAAGTTTCTACCATGTTGTACTGGGGGACCCTATTGCCTTCGATTAACAGGGATAGTGTTATCATTCAAACACATGCAAGGCAAGTTTCTGCCATGTTGTACTGGGGGACCCTATTGCCCTCGATTCACAGGGATAGGTTATCATTCAAACAGATGTAAGGCAAGTTTCTGCCAGTTTCACGCACCTCCAAAAAAGTTTTGAATAACTTCTGAAGAGGATTCCACCATCTGAATATAGACGGGGTATGTCTCTTGGTTTGAATGCCTGACATCCATCATGAGCTTTTGAAGGTTGGGATGTTCCACGGCCAGGTCAGCAACAGCTTCAGTGTAGTCCTTGGTTCCCAGCTTCCGCGACAGCTGATTCATCACCTCACTGAAGGTCTGGCAGTAGCGGCGCCGCACATCTGAAAGATCCATGATCGCAAATCACATGCTATGTCCCAATCATTAGCATCAAATTACATAAAGCCTTGAAAGTAATACCTGGTATTAATCAACATATCTGTTTGTTTATTGATGACATATTTCATTTATTTCATGCCATGTAAATTCCCTATGTTACATGTTACGTCAATATATTTTTAGCACTCACGTGGTGATTTAGCAGTACTTTTATGCATTACTACAGAATGCCTTTGAGAAAGGGATCAAATAGAACATAGTACTCACTTATGATTGACAATCATAAATCAACTGTAATCATACATGTGACCCCCGTTATAACGGCAAAATGCACTCGTTCTCTCAGTTGAATTCTCAGATATTAATTTGTTAGTGTTGGGTGAGTAATATAGAAAATACTAAACAATGTACTGTGTAATACCATATTTATGAAACTCGTGAATGGTACTGGTATCTGACTTGCTTTCGCTTGTTAGATACCAAGCCAATCACTCATTTCATCAATACGGAATTACACAGGACATTTTTAAGTTTTCTATCTATATATGTCACCTGTAAGGTTCTCTACAGACAGTCCTTGTGTCTGCTTATCTCACCTGTAAGGTTCTCTACAGACAGTCCTTGTGTCTGGTTATGTCACCTGTAAGGTTCTCTACAGACAGTCCTTGTGTCTGGTCATCTCACCTGTAAGGTTCTCTACAGACAGTCCTTGTGTCTGGTTATCTCACCTGTAAGGATCTCTACAGACAGTCCTTGTGTCTGGTTATCTCACCTGTAAGGATCTCTACAGACAGTCCTTGTGTCTGGTTATCTCACCTGTAAGGTTCTCTACAGACAGTCCTTGTGTCTGGTTATCTCACCTGTAAGATTCTCTACAGACAGTCAATGTGTCTGGTTATCTCACCTGTAAGGTTCTCTACAGACAGTCCTTGTGTCTGGTCATCTCACCTGTAAGGTTGTCTACAGACAGTCCTTGTGTCTGCTTATCTCACCTGTAAGGTTCTCTACAGACAGTCCTTGTGTCTGCTTATCTCACCTGTAAGGTTCTCTACAGACAATCTTTGTGTCTGGTTATCTCACCTGTAAGGTTCTCTACAGACAGTCCTTGTGTCTGGTTATCTCACCTGTAAGGTTCTCTACAGAGTCCTTGTGTCTGGTTATCTCACCTGTAAGGTTCTCTACAGACAGTCCTTGTGTCTGGTTATCTCACCTGTAAGGTTCTCTATGCTGAAGTACACCTCCAGACAGTCCTTGAGGATACCGTGGATGTTGTATCTGCGTTGTGGTGCATCAAACTGCACCATGTGTCGACGCATCAGAGGAGACAGTGTCCTGTCTTTCACAGATTGAAGGGAGGTCTCATCTACAAGATAAAATGTTAACATAATGAAGAGTAGGACATTCCTTGAAAGGCTCCTATTAATGATACCAAATACCCTGGGCTCAGAATCTTATTGCACACACACAATGCTCCAGAACCAAATACCCTGGGCTCAGAATCTGATAGCACACACACAATGCTCCAGAACCAAACAACTGGGGCTCCCAATCTGATAGCACACACACACAATGCTCCAGAACCAAATACCCTGGGCTCAGAATCTGATAGCACACACACAATGCTCCAGAACCAAACAACTGGGGCTCCCAATCTGATAGCACACACACAATGCTCCAGAACCAAACAACTGGGGCTCCCAATCTGATAGCACACACACAATGCTCCAGAACCAAACAACTGGGGCTCCCAATCCGATAGCACACACACAATGCTCCAGAACCAAACAACTGGGGCTCCCAATCCGATAGCACACACACAATGCTCCAGAACCAAACAACTGGGGCTCCCAATCTGATAGCACACACACAATGCTCCAGAACCAAACAACTGAGGCTCCCAATCTGATAGCACACACACACAATTTTCCAGAACCAAATACCCTGGGTTCAGAATCTTATTGCACACACACAATGCTCCAGAACCAAACAACTGGGGCTCCCAATCTGATAGCACACACACAATGCTCTAGAACCAAACGACTGGGGCTCCCAATCTGATAGCACACACAAAGCTCCCAGACAACAGCCATCCAACACCCAGACACCTGCCATCCAACACCCAGACACCTGCCATCCAACACCCAGACACATGCCATCCAACACCTGCCATCAAACACCAAGACACCTGTCATCAAACACCCAGACAACTGCCATCCAACACCAAGACACCAGCCATCCAACACCCAGACACCTGCCATCCAACACCCAGTCACCTGCCATCCAACACCCAGACACCTGCCATCCAACACCTGCTATCCAACACCCAGACACCTGTCATCAGACACCAAGACACCAGCATTCACTGACACAGGGACCTGACACCAGGTCCAGTAATGCTAGAACTCCAGACTGTATTCAAACAAATGGATACAGATGGGTATGTTTAGGAGCGCCAGAGACAACCCCCAACTTACCCAGCATACGCTGAGCATGTCCAGTAGTGAAGGAGCCTGGGATATATCCCAACACAGCCAGTCTTTGTCGGAACACCTCGGACAACCTTCTGATAAAGTTCCTGTACACTGGCCCTGTCAACAGACATTCAGAGATTTCAACCATGCAATAACTGCAAGTATTGTACACCTCAGGAAAGATAACGCTTCATTTGCTGTCCAGATTCCCCATAAAAAGCACCTGCAGTGAAAAATAGAATTTATCTACTCACTAGTCTTTTAGCTTTGTAGAGAAAATGATGGCATGACCAATCCAAAGAGAAAAAGGACATAATAATTGTTTTTAGGTAATCTTACAATTTGCCAAAGATGTGCACTTTCTCAAAAATAAAAGGTGGATATCTACACTCCTGAAACACATGATCTAGCTAGGACACATGATCTAACTGGGAACACATGAGGTGACTGGGAACACATGATCTAGCTAGGACACATGATCAAACTGGGACACATGATCTAACTGGGAACACATGATCTAACTGGTAACATGTGAGGTGACTGGGAACACCTGATCTAGCTAGGACACATGATCTAACTGGGAACACATGATCTAACTGGGAACACATGAACTAAGTGGGACACATGATCTAACTGGGAACACGTGATCTAGCTAGGACACATGAACTAACTGGAAACACATGATCTAGCTGGGACACATGAACTAACTGGGACACATAATCTAACTGGGAACACGTGAGGTGACTGGGAACACATGATCTAACTGGGAACACCTGATCTAGCTGGGAACACCTGATTTAACTGGGAACACCTGATTTAACTGGGAACACCTGATCTAGCTGGGACACATGAACTAACTGGGACACATGAACTAACTGGGACACATGAACTAACTGGGAACACGTGAGGTGACTGGGAACACCTGATCTAGCTGGGAACACCTGATCTAGCTGGGAACACCTGATCTAGCTGGGACACATGATCTAGCTGGGAACACCTGATCTAGCTGGGGCACATGATCTAGCTGGGAACACCTGATCTAGCTAGGACACATGAACTAACTGGGAACAAATGATCTAGCTAGAACACATAAGGTGACTGGGGAACACATGAACTAGCTGGGACATGAACTGGCTAAGGACACACGAGCTATAAACATATTAAGGAAGAGGGTTTTTATGGATGTCAACTTCTTTATTGTGAAGAACACTACGTTTCGGAGTATATCCTTATTCCTACATCAGGTGAATGAAAGCTGTAAAGCACAGTGCATTTCTCTTGTGTATCACTTATACATGCCACTTAAACACTTGAGCTAAACACACATCAGTTAGCTAGGGGCACATGTGCTGGTTTGGGGCACATGGGCTAGTCAAATACTTCAGGGGTCTAGGGACCAGTCTCACCGATCTGTTCCTCTTCTGAGTAGCTGCAGTCTCTACTCCAGGCCTCCAGGCGGACCTGCGTGCCATCTGAAATGTCATTAGGGTGAGTGAGTGAGAGCATGCTGTAGTGTTCCAGCTATATCATGGCAATCTGGAAAGGCTGATCTGGGTGCTGTTGTACAAAACAACCTTAGTGCTAAGACTACCTTGTCCATGTTAAGGTATGGGAGTTACTGTCACCTTAGTGCTAAGACTACCTTGTCCATGTTGAGGTATGGGAGTTACTGTCACCTTAGTGCTAAGACTACCTTGTCCATGTTAAGGTATGGGGGAGTTACTGTCACCTTAGTGCTAAGACCCTTAGTGCTAAGACTACCTTTGTCCATAGTAAGGTATGGGGGTTACTGTCACCTTAGTGCTAAGACTACCTTGTCCATAGTAAGGTATGGGAGTTACTGTCACCTTAGTGCTAAGACTACCTTGTCCATAGTAAGGTATGGGAGTTACTGTCACCTTAGTGCTAAGACTACCTTGTCCATGTTAAGGTATGGGAGTTACCCGTCACCTTAGCTAAGACTACCTTGTCCATGTTAAGGTATGGGAGTTACTGTCACCTTAGTGCTAAGACTACCTTGTCCATGTTGAGGTATGGGAGTTACCGTCACCTTAAGTCCATAGGCTAAGGTGCTAAGACTACCTTGTCCATGTTAAGGTATGGGGTTACTGTCACCTTAGTGCTAAGACTACCATGTGGTATAATGGGGTTACTGTCACCTTAGTCTAAGACTACCTTGTCCCATAGTAAGGTATGGGGGTTACTGTCACCTTAGTGCTAAGACTACCTTGTCCATAGTAAGGTATGGGGGTTACTGTCACCTTAGTGCTAAGACTACCTTGTCCATAGTAAGGTATGGGGTTACTGTCACCTTAGTGCTAAGACTACCTTGTCCATAGTAAGGTATGGGGGTTACTGTCACCTTAATGCTAAGACTACCTTGTCCATGTTGAGGTATGGGGGTTACTGTCACCTTAGTGCTAAGACTACCTTGTCCATGTTGAGGTATGGGAGTTACTGTCACCTTAAGCTAAAGACTACCTTGTCCATGTTAAGGTATGGGGTTACTGTCTACCCATGTCCATAAAGGTATGGGTGCTAAGACTACCTTGTCCATGTTAAGGTATGGGGGTTACTGTCACCTTAGTGCTAAAGACTACCTTGTCCATGTGTTAAGGTATGGGGTTACTGTCACCTTAGTGCTAAGACTACCTTGTCCATAGTAAGGTAAGGTATGGGGTTACTGTCACCTTAGTGCTAAGACTACCTTGTCCATAGTAAGGTATGGGGTTACTGTCACCTTAGTGCTAAGACTAGTGCCATAGTAGGGTACTGTCACCTTAGTCCATCGTACCTTGTATAGGGGGGGGTTACTGTCACCTTAGTGCTAAGACTACCTTGTCCAGTAGGGTTACTGTCACCTTAGTGCTAAAGACTAACTGTCCATAGTAAAGGTATGGGGTTACTGTCACCTTAGTGCTAAGACTACCTTGTCCATAGTAAGGTATGGGGTTACTGTCACCTTAGTGCTAAGACTACCTTGTCCATAGTAAGGTATGGGGTTACTGTCACCTTAGTGCTAAGACTACTACCTTGTCCACTAAGTAAGGTATGGGGGTTACTGTCACCTTAGCTAAGACTACCTGCTAAGACTACCTTGTCCATAGTAAGGTATGGGGGTTACTGTCACCTTAGTGCTAAGACTACCTTGTCCATAGTAAGGTATGGGGGTTACTGTCACCTTAGAGCTAAGACTACCTTGTCCATAGTAAGGTATGGGGGTTACTGTCACCTTAGCGCTAAGACTACCTTGTCCATAGTAAGGTATGGGGTTACTGTCACCTTAAGCTAAGACTACCTTGTCCATGTTAAGGTATGGGGGTTACTGTCACCTTAGCTAAGACTACCTTAAGTCCATGTTAAGGTATGGGAAGTTACTGTCACCTTAGTGCTAAGACTACCTTGTCCATGTTAAGGTATGGGGTTACTGTCACCTTAGTGCTAAGACTACCTTGTCCATGTTAAGGTATGGGGTTACTGTCACCTTAGTGCTAAGACTACCTTGTCCATGTTAAGGTATGGGGGTTACTGTCACCTTAGTGCTAAGACTACCTTAAAGTCCATGTTAAGGTATGGGGTTACTGTCACCTTAGTGCTAAGACTACCTTGTCCATAGTAAGGTATGGGAGTTACTGTCACCTTAGTGCTAAGACTACCTTGTCCATAGTAAGGTATGGGGTTACTGTCACCTTATAGTGCTAAGACTACCTTGTCCATAGTAAAGGTATGGGGTTACTGTCACCTTTCCAGTGGTATAAAGACTACCTTGTCCATAGTAAGGTATGGGGTTACTGTCACCTTAGCGCTAAGACTACCTTGTCCATAGTAAGGTATGGGGGTTACTGTCACCTTAGCCATGCCAAGACTACCTTGTCCATAGTAAGGTATGGGGAGTTACTGTCACCTTAGTGCTAAGACTACCTAACCGTCCATTAGCTGCTATGGACACTACTGCAAGTCCTTAGCGCTAAGACCTACCTTAGTAAGTCCATCAGGGTATGGGACTTACTGTCACCTTAAAGGTATGGGGGTAGTTACTGTCACCTTAGTGCTAAGACTACCTTGTCCATGTTAAGGTATGGGAGTTACCGTCACCTTAGTGCTAAGACTACCTTAAGTCCATGTTAAGGTATGGGAGTTACCGTCACCTTAGTGCTAAGACTACCTTAAGTCCATGTTAAGGTATGGGGTTACTGTCACCTTAGCGCTAAGATTACCCCTTGTCCATAGTAAGGTATGGGGGTTACCGTCACCTTAGTGCTAAGACTACCTTGTCCATAGTCGAGGTATGGGAGTTACTGTCACCTTAGTGCTAAGACTACCTTGTCCATGTTGAGGTATTGGGTTACTGTCACCTTAAGGCTAAGACTACCTTGTCCATGTTGAGGTATGGGAGTTACTGTCACCTTAGTGCTAAGACTACCTTGTCCATGTTGAGGTATGGGGTTACCGTCACCTTAGTGCTAAGACTACCTTGTCCATGTTAAGGTATGGGAGTTACCGTCACCTTAGTGCTAAGACTACCTTGTCCATGTTGAGGTTACTGTCACCTTAGGGAGTTACCGTCACCTACCTTGTCCAGTGCTAAGACTACCTTGTCCATGTTGAGGTATGGGAGTTACTGTCACCTTAGTGCTAAGACTACCTTGTCCATGTTGAGGTATGGGAGTTACCGTCACCTTAGTGCTAAGACTACCATGTCCATGTTGAGGTATGGGAGTTTACTGTCACCTTAAGCTAAGACTACCTTGTCCATGTTAAGGTATGGGAGTTACCCGTCACCTTAAAGCTAAGACCACCTTGTCCATGTTAAGGTATGGGGTTACTGTCATCTTAATGTTACTTGCTAAGACTACCTTGTCCATGTTGAGGTATGGGAGTTACCGTCACCTTAGTGCTAAGACTACCTTGTCCATGTTGAGGTATTGGAGTTACTGTCACCTTAAGTGCTAAGACTACCTTGTCCATGTTGAGGGAAGCCACCATGGGAGTTACTGTCACCTTAGTGCTTAAGACTCACCTTGTCCATGTTGAGGTATGGGGAGTTACCATCACCTTAAGCGCTAAGACTACCTTGTCCATGTTGAGGTATGGGAGTTACCCGTCAGCTTAGTGCTAAGACTACCTTGTCCATGTTGGGTATGGGAGTTACTGTCACCTTAGTGCTAAGACTACCTTGTCCATGTTGAGGTATGGGAGTTACCGTCACCTTAGTGCTAAGACTACCTTGTCCATGTTGAGGTATGGGAGTTACCGTCATCTTAGTGCTAAGACTACCTTGTCCATGTTGAGGTATGGGAGTTACTGTCACCTTAGTGCTAAGACTACCTTTTCCATGTTGAGATATGGGAGTTACTGTCACCTTAGTGCTAAGACTACCTTGTCCATGTTAAGGTATGGGAGTTACCGTCACCTTAGTGCTAAGACTACCTTGTCCATGTTGAGATATGGGAGTTACTGTCACCTTAGTGCTAAGACTACCTTGTCCATGTTGAGGTATGGGAGTTACTGTCACCTTAGTGCTAAGACTACCATGTCCATGTTGAGGTATGGGAGTTACTGTCACCTTAGCTAAGACTACCTTGTCCATGTTAAGGTATGGGAGTTACATGCCGTCACCTTTAGTGCTAAGACCACCTTGTCCATGTTAGGTATGGGAGTTACTGTCACCTTAAGCTAAGACTACCTTGTCCATGTTAAGGTATGGGAGTTACTGTCACCTTAGTGCTAAGACTACCTTGTCCATGTTGAGGTATGGGAGTAACTGTCACCTTAGTGCTAAGACTACCTTGTCCATAGTAGCATTGTGGGGGTTACTGTCACCTTAGTGCTAAGACTACCTTGTCCATAGTAAGGTATGGGTTACTGTCACCTATAGTGCTAAGACTACCTTGTCCATAGTAGGTATGGGGTTACTGTCACCTAAGTGATAAAGACTACCTTGTCCATAGTATAGGTATGGGGGTTACTGTCACCTTAGAGCTAAGACTACATTGTCCATAGTAAGGTATGGGGTTACTGTCACCTTAGTGCTAGACTACCTTGTCCATAGTAAGGTATGGGGGTTACTGTCACCTTATAGCTAAGACTACCTTGTCCATAGTAAAGGTATGGGGGTTACTGTCACCTTAGCGCTAAGACTACCTTGTCCATAGTAAGGTATGGGGGTTACTGTCAACTGAGCACTAAGACTACCTTGTCCATAGTAAGGTATGGGGGTTACTGTCACCTTAGTGCTAAGACTACCTTATCCATAGTAAGGTATGGGGGTTACTGTCACCTTAGCGCTAAGACTACCTTGTCCATGTTGAGGTATGGGAGTTACCGTCACCTTAGTGCTAAGACTACCTTAAGTCCATGTTAAGGTATGGGAGTGACCGTCACCTTAGCTCTAAGTTTGTATAACGCCACCCTGGGCCACACAAACCAGTGACAAGGCACATGCATCATGCCACACCTTTGGAGGCACACAATGAGCCACACAGCTCGTGTGACAAGCATGGAATATTCATGACAACCAAAAATTATTGAGAATTTAAAGATTGTAAATTTTAATATTTATTTCACTCATTACTCATGTATTAAATGTGAATATTAGCAGAACTTCCTCTTCTCTAAATCATTCATACTGAGGATCACTTAAAATGTCGTCTGCTAGCAAGTAAACAAAGGGTAATAACTCTTTACAAACTAATGAAAAAGGATTAACGGAGTTGTCTCTCTTGAATGAAACCAAGCACTTGATAGCTGGTCATGGTTGTTTATACCATTCTAGTTTTTTTATGAGGTATGAACAAAATAAGCTTTCAGATACCATTGTTGTTACCTGACACCAACGGACATCAGTCAGAGCAAGATGGACAGGGAATTGGTAGAAGGCTATCTGGAGTTGCCAGAAGGACAGGGCATTGTTAGAAGACTATCTGGAGTTGCCAGAAGGACAGGGCATTGTTAGAAGACTATCTGGAGTTGCCAGAAGGACAGGGCATTGTTAGAAGACTATCTGGAGTTGCCAGATGGACAGAGCATTGTTTGTAGACGCAAGAATAACAATTCACCAGAACTCGCATCCACAGGGTTTTATTCTTTGATGGTAAACAATGGTACGTTATGCGTTGATGTACGGTGACAAATGTAAGATACATGTTGGACGTTGGTCGTTAGCCATAGTGTGAAAGGATAAAAAGTCAAGTGGATAAGTCGATGAGTGGATGAGTGGATGAGGTTTGGAAAACTAGAATAAACAGAAACAATTTGTAATATAATTTGACTATAAAATACAATGCATTGACAAAGTATCATCTAAATTCATGCTTAACAACTTTGAAAACCTTTGAAGATTATTTGAACACTTTCAGAAAATATTGCATGTAACAATAACATTATGAGGCCATGAACTTCAAAGAAGATTATTAAACATTATATTTATACAAAATAGAATAGTAACTGTGAAATAATAAAGATGCAAGACTTACATTTGTGTTCCTGTTTGCTACATTGAGATTAACAGTCAGAGGAGACCTCTTGACAGTATGGAGGCTGCTAACACACTGAAGCATGGGGTCCCAGTACCACATGTGCTTTTTATGGTCACATGACAGGAAAGTGGTACTATGGGATATGAAACATAACAAATCTGCAAAAGTTTTATTAGAAAGCTGGGATTGAACCCTAGCTGGCTGGGTTACTAACAAGGGAGGTAATAGCTGATACTAGGATGAAGTAAGAGCTGCACTGTGCTACAGAGACAGTACACATTAGGAAGACATTTATAATGCATGAAATATGCAAATGAAATATGCAACTGAAAATTATGTGAAAATACCTGCAGGAGGGAAATGTGCACAGAAAAAATGAAACATATGTACCTTGCATTAACATACTCGGCCTCTTAAACATACCAAGGGTAGTTTAGTAAATACACATATAATGCAAAGTTCAATCAATACCTCACATGCCAACCTGTGCTGAGCCCGATGGGAGGAGCAGAACCAGCTTGTGAATAGGTCGTCATAACTCTGCACCTCTTGCTTTCAACAAAACACTTCTGACAGTGCCATGCATATCCACCTCAGTCTGGATTACACGACCCATGGACCATGCACTCCTGGGTAAAGTGTCATCCTTGATAAGCACAACATCGTCCAGTTGAAAGTTCCTCTTGGGACAATTCCATTTTTGTCATTGTTGCAGAGACTGAAGGTACTCTTTCTTCCATCTGGACCAGAAGACGTTGGTCAGATACTGAATACGTTTCCAACGCTGGCGGGCGTACACATGATTATGCTGAAATGTGCCAGGCGGTGGGATAAACACATCAGGCTTCATCATGAGGATGTGATTTGGAGTGAGGGGGTGAAGGTCGTCTGGATCCCCAGAAACTGTAGTAAGAGGCCTGGAGTTCAGGATAGCCTCAATTTCACACAATATCACACAATAATGTTCTGTACAGCTCATCGTCAAGGTATGATCCAAACTCATGAAGCATGGGATTGAGAATACTGCGGACAGATCTGATCAGTCTCTCCCAAGCGCCACCCATATGGCTTGCTGATGGAGGATTAAAGCTGAAATTGATTTCCTTGTGAAGCATATCAGAATGATTTTTTTCTTGATCGAGCTGATCCAAAGACTCCTTCAGCTCTCTAGCTCCACCAACAAAGTTTGTCCCATTATCACAGAAAATTTCTGAACTGGTCCCCTCCTGGCAATGAAGCGACGAAGAGAGTTAATAAAGGAACTTGTATTAAGCGAGTTAGCCGTTTCAATATGGACAGCTCGGCTACTGAGACACGTGAAGAGCAAGCCATAGCGTTTAACACACTTCCTTCCGTCCTTTACAACATGTGGTCCAAAAAAGTCAATTCCAGTGTAGGTGAATGGACCAGCTGGAGTCACTCTACATGCCGGAAGGTCAGACATCATCTGGGTACTTGTTGGGGTCTTAAATCTTCTGCAAAATATACATTTGTTCATCACACTTCTTATAGCAGAATTTGCCCTAGTAATCCAATACTTGGCCCTCAAGGCTGATAGAAAATGATTTCTCCCAACATGCCCAAGCCTGTCATGAGTGTCTCTAATGATTAACATGGAGACATGGTTCTTTTGGGGCAGAATGATAGGATGTTTCATGTCTTCAGAAATTTCGGCTCTACTCAGGCGTCCACCAACACAGAGAAAACCGTCTCTTATAACTGGGTTCAACTTGTACAATGGGCTGCTTCTGCTTACATTCTGTGCTCGGCCTCATTCATCTGCTGCTTTCAGCAATAAGATCATCTCAGACTGGTACTCTTGATGCTGGACAAACCTAAGGATAGTTTCTGACTGATAGTTGGAATCCCCAACTTAATGAGGGTTTTTCTATCTCACCTACTGAAGAGCTCGCTATCCTAGCTAGGATAGGCAGCACAAGTTAGGACAGGGATATGATCGTTTCGGGAATGGGTCTTATCATAACGGTAGGATGCCCTAACTTCTGTCTTAACTACTTAGGATCTGTCTTAGCTGGGACACTTTCGAGGATAGGGGCCCAGGTCTGTACTGAATCTCAAAGTCATATGTCTCAATGACACTAAGCCACCGTGCAAGCATTCCCTCAGCATCCTTAAAGTTTCGAATCCAAACCAAAGGGGCATGATCAGTTCTGACCACAAACTTCCTGCCAAACAGAAAGCGCCTAAACTGCCGAAGAAAGATAACCACTGCCAACAGTTCCCTTCTAGTGGTACAATAGTTCTCCTGAGCCTTATTCAGTGACCTACTAGCATAGGCTATGACCTTTTCCTGCCCATCCTGAATCTGAGATGAAACAGCACCTATCCCTGATGCACTAGCATCTGTGTCTAAAATGAACTGTCCTTCATCGCTGGGGAAAGATAAAACAGGAGCTGATAATAAGCTGTTTTTGAGTTGCTGAAAAGCCTGCTGACAGGAATCATCCCAGAGAAAGTCAACCTTCTTTCTTGTAAGACGTGTCAAAGGTGAAGCTATCGAGGAAACATTCCTGACGAAGTGCCGATAATAGCCTACTAGGCCAAGAAAACTTCGTACCTCAGCCCTATTCTCCGGAACTGGCCAATCTTCAACAACCTGACACTTTTCCTGATCACAACTTATCCCATCTTTAGAGACCATATGACCAAGAAAGGACACCTGAGTTTGGAAGAGCACACATTTCTTAGGCTTCAGCTTTAGGTTTGCTACACGAAATTGTGCCAAGACCAACCTAAGATTCTAAAAAGCACTTGCAAAATCTGACCCAAACACTATGACACCTCTTCCATTTCAAAGTCCCAAATATCGTATTCATTAACCTTTCAAAGGTCGCAGGAGCATTTGTTAAGCCAAAGGGCATCACGTTGAAGTGAAACAGACCTAGGTGAGTCGAGAAAGCAGTTTTACTTTTATCCCTAGGGTCCATCTTTACGTGCCAATAGCCGCTAGCAAGATCCAGAGTACTGAACCATTTAGCTCCACCCAAAGTCTCGAGCATATCATCCATCCGGGATATTGGGAACGCATCGCTCAGGGTGACCAAGTTAAGTTTTCTATAATCTATACAAAACCTAACAGACCCGTCCTTCTTAGTGACAAGACAGACTGGCGCAGACCAAGGACTGTCACTTGGCTCAATAATACCCCGATCTAACATCTTGTTGATCTCTTCCTCTACAACTGTCTTACGAGCCAAGGGTACCCTACGAGGTGGTAACTTTATCGGAGTGGCATCTCACGTATTGATCTTATGAGTAATTAGGCTAGTCTGACCAAAAGTACCATCCTTATCAACAAACACGTCCTGATACCCAGCTACAAGATCTGATAAAGCCTGTTTCTCATCAACTGACAACTCCGGGGAACTATTGTCAATCAAGGGTAAAAGATGGGGTGGAAGATCTAACTTGGCTTGAGAGTGACCTGACTCACCAACCTCTACACACTTCTCTACAGACTCCACTGTACCCATGACCGATGATGGTCCCACACTGACGTCGCTATTGGTGATGTTAAGCACTGAAATAGCCACCTTATGCGGATCCATATCAACTAAACTTCTAGCAACGAGCAATCCCTGACCTTGCCAATGCTTGTTGGGCTCTATCACACTCAGACACTTGGGTACTAGACCCTCAGTCTCACAAAAAACTATCTGCTCCGATTGTGCAGGTATTCTGACCTTATCAACAATCCTTATCCTAGCACAGCTTTTGGTTGTCCTTTTATACAACTTCACCCTACCCTTCTTTGTCTTGAGAGTACGTTTTGTTACGAGGACATCACACCCAAAGGTTTCAAAGAAATCCATGCCGAAAATTCCAGATAAACAATCAAGATCTGCTATGATGAAATTGTGTCCAAAACACAAACCATCAACCTTAAATTCGACCATAGACTGACCTTGTACCTCCAACTGTTTACCATCGACAGTAACTAGGTCAACATCCACCCGAGCCAGTTTCTCGGTGTCAAGACCTAACCTGGAAAATTCTTCAATAGACAACAATGAAATTGGTGACCCCGTATCAATAAGCATCTCACTCCGATGATCATCGACCTGGATATTTGTGAAGAGACAACTACTAACACCCTGGATATTACATACACGATAGGTGACTTTGGCACAACTGGAAGTTCCTCCCTCCAAATGAGTACCCGAGTCATCTTCGCTATCCAAACTAGGTTTACCTAGCTCTGGCCCTACAGGATGCTCCACCTGACAACTTTGGGCTGGCGGCTCGGCCTCAGTCTCAGCCCGATCTAGTTTTCCGACTCATTAGCATGAGGTTTTGACAAGGAAAGTTCCTGCAACTCTGCTAGCTTTGGACACTCCCTAACCATATGTCCCTGTCCCTTGCAGAAGTAACATTCTATCCTTCTATCATTACCCTTCCTTTGCCTAGTGAAAGACTGCTTAAACTGTTGCAACTTCCTATCAATCAACTGAGAGATTGATTCAAGAGTCAACGAACTGTCAACCTTCTCCGAGCCTACAACCTCAGTAACAGCAGCACAAACCTTGCTACTGCCTTCACTGGGTTTACGACACCTACTCCCTTCAACAGCTTCGTACTCTATTGCAAAAGAAATAGCCTGTTCTAAAGTCTGGGGATGACTAAATGTAACCCTCTTTCTCATCTCAAAGTCACTTTAACCAGTAACATACTGATCAATGATCTGCATCTCTAGAGAGCTATAAGGAATGTCAGGGTATGCCAACAAAGCCAAACTTCTGAGCCGATAACCATAATCTGCAGCAGATTCGTCCTTCTTCTGACGTCTATTCCTGAACTCACAACGTTGAGCTATACTCCATTCCCTTGGACTAAACCTCTGAGACAAAACAGTATAACTGCTAAGCTGACCATAAGTGAGGTTACTAAGCAAAGTCTGAGCTGTACCACGTAAGTTCATACTCAGCTGCTGAGCCTTCTCTAAATCATTCCAACCATTCCATGCTGCAACCTGTTCAAAATGAACTATGTAGTCTTGCCAATTTGTAGATCTACCATCAAACGTATCAGGCTGAACCTCTCTACGAGACGACATAACAGACCTATGACTTTGACCTACATCCCGAGGTATTGATGACCTTGGAGGAATGTCTAAACCAGAAAATTCCCTGCCGCCCCTCACTGGATAGGAAATATTGTGTCTACCAGAGAGATAATCCGGAAACTCCAAACGTGTATTTGGTAATGAAGGTTCAAACCTAACAGAACGATCCTGACTCTGACCTCGACCTGACCTAAGGTCATGTCGACCCGCACCAGTTAGTGGAACACTTTCGGTTCTAACACTTGGGGAATTGACGTTTGAACGACCCACATTCTCCTGGCCTAACCTAAGGTCATGCCGACCCGCACCAGCTAATGGAACACTCTCAGTTCTAGCACTTGGGGAATTGATGTTTGAACGACCCACATTCTCCTGGCCTAACCTAAGGTCATGCTGACCCGCACCAGCTAATGGAACACTCAGTTCCAGCACTGGGGAAAGCGAGATGAGAACGACTAACATTCTCATGACCTACATCTACCCGAAGTAACCGGGAGGCGACACTATGTGGTGGAACGTACGGAGTGACATACCATAATTCACATCACCTGTAGGAGACGCACAAAAAGCCTCATTTTGAAAAATATATGGGGACAAACCAAACATCTCATAGTCCAAATCCATATTGAAATATGCCGATTACCTAAAGAAAGTTTTACCAATAAATTGAGAAACTCCAAAAAAAACTAACTTCAAGCAAAGTATCTAACAATACAACAGCTATATGAGACCAAAATATAACTGTTAAACTGCATCATTTCACAACAAGTATATGAATAATACAGAACAAGAAATGTCCATGATTAATCACAAATAAACTGCATCCTGGTCACGGCACCAAAATGTAACAGGTGTGGTTTGCTCTGTCTTGTGGAAACTACAAGTTCAATGTGTGGTTCTACTTTGCGTTGTGTTTTTCCCTTTCAACTGGCATGTTTACAAGAGGGTACGCTCCAGGTATAACCTGTAAATCTGTGAGCAGAATTCTCCTCCACGCTGTTTCCCGGTTACGAGATGCAGCCTTGCGATTCAGGACATAAGACAAAATTTATATCACCATTTTATTTACACCAAAACACAAACTCCAAATGTAACAAAATATATTTCTGGGAAGTTTTAACTAAAATCTAAATTAAATTAACAATCACGATCCCCACCTAATCCCGACCTAAGATAAATCTAGAATACTACAACTGTCTCTTAACAGCGGTAGTTAGTTGGTAAAAACCACCCGTCCTTCCCACTTCCTAACAATTACCCTGTATATCTATATAAATATATCCCTAAAACTAAATACCTTTATTCCCCCCAACCACCTATACCTATGTCTACCCTCCTATTTCCTAAGTGCTTCGCCGTGAGAAGGGGGTCAACTGTTTCGTCTCGAAACAAGGACTGGTCCGTCATGGAGCAAATTCTACTTTTTCACAAAGCAACTGGGAAGCTGTTTCGTCTCAAAACAAGGGCTCACCTAACCTCGGGTGTCTCCAACTCAGACAATAAAACACCTGTCGCGCGCTCCTTATATACGCAATAGCGGGCCTGTCCCACTAAGCGAGGAGCACACCCCTACCCTTGGAATGGAACCTTCCAGTGCGTGCAGCCAATCGCTGTGCCGAAACGGCAAGCGAAACCAAACAAACCTGCGACAGCCGTAACCCGCATGTCCCCGCAAACACCAGTAAGAAAAATCCATTTAATATACCAAAATGTATGATTTATACCCCCCAGCTAAGTTACTCACGCCAACCCACTCCTTCCTAATATCTATAGCACCTATTATACTTATCCCCCGTTACAGTGCAAAACAGTTGGGTGACTTTTACCACAGGTCCTGCATTTTCTCCTCTTCATGCATCCCTTGACAGAGTGATCAAGTCCGTAACAACCAAAGCATCTGTTGTTCTCTTTCAAATAGGAACGTCTATCTGCCAGAGACTTGCTGCAAAACGCACTACAATTATCAATGTCATAAGGTTCCTTGCAGAAGTAGCAAGATATGTTTGTCTTACCATTTGAAGCACTGTTGTCAACTTTTGTAGCAAAACTCTGAGACTTGGGAACTTGTGGTTTGTTGCGTGAAGCATCATTAGCTTTGCAAGGATGATCATTGCTCACAGAAAGTGCCTGCTTACCAAAAGTTGGCTCATTTGCTGATTTAGCTGCAAAGTCTACAAAGTCTACTAGATTTCCAAATCCAACATACTGTGCTCCATTCATTCTGGCCTTGGTAACATGATCTCTCCATCTAGTCTGTAGATGCTGTGGAAACTTCTGTACAATTGACTGCATATAAGGAGCATGGTTTAATACAGACATATGAGATATGCTGCCCATCACGTGATAACACTTCATAAGAAGATAGGAAAACTGTTTAAGTCCAGAATAATCATCATTTTTCAGTGTAGGCCATGATAGCACTTTGTTCAGGTATGCTGATGATACTTTATATGGATCTCCATATTCTTTGAATAGCAAATCTTTTGCAGATTGATAGCCAGTAATCATGTCCATATATAGGCAACCAGACACAAGATCCTTAGGCTCACCTTGCAAGTGCTGGTTCAGATAGTACAACTTGTCTGCGTCAGCTCTTGCATGTGGGATGATCCGAGCATCAAAGGCCATGATGAAAGAAGCAAACTCTGTAGGGTCACCCTGGAACTTCGGTACTTCTGGCTTGGGAAGAAACATCGCGTTGACCATCTGTTTCTGAGTCTCAACAAAAAGCTGACTAGAATTAAGATCTTGATCTGGACGGTTATACCTCATGTTCCCTTGAGTTACATTGTTATGAGACCTTTGAGATGTAGGCTGAAAGTCCCTAGCATCAGGATTGAGAACTTTGCTGTTTGGTTCTTTACATGCTGAAGAATGCCTCTGAGTATGAATATCATATTTGCAAGTGTTAACACTGGCCGTTGATATGGGTACTTTAGGCTTTGTCTCATTGAGAGAAGTATTGGACATGGAACATTCTCTGCCACCGTCAATGACATTTGAAACCATATGCTTAGGGTTCGACTCACGTGATTGTAGATCAAGTGTTGCATAGTCCTGACCTTCAGCTTCAGCAAAGACTTGCTCACGGGCAGCAGACTAGGCAATGGCAATGTCCAGCCTCATTTCTTCAATGTCCATCTTGGTCTGCTGCATCATCTTCTCCATCTCCAACTTCTTATGCAACATAGTCCTCTCTGCGAGCAGACCTGCAAGCTTAGCCTTTTTCACATGTATGAGAAGATACTGACCCACTGACGCTTGTACGTGATGTGGAAGACTTAGACTTAGACTTCTAACTTTCACACGAACCTGTAGCAGATACCGACTCATTCTGAACTTCTTCTACCAAGTCCCGTTCAGTGGATTGGATCCAATGCTTGGTCAAGTCCTTGAATGCCACCATGGAATTCACCCTGATGTCTACAATCTGCTGCACACCGTGCCTCTCAGCTGGTTCTAACTCGCTGCAATAGAGCTCAGCACAGGTGAGGTACCTAAAATACAACTGGTTAAATGTATCAGAAGCAGTCTTAACTAAATGCAAATTGTCAACACTTTCCATCAACTCGTTAAGCTTATTTCTACATTTAGTAACAGCTGAAAGAGAAGTAGCAGCCTTATTTCTCAACAGATGTAAATGTTCAATTTTAGCCTTTTCAGTAAGAGTTCTTTGACGAGAAGAACGTCGAACGTCATCACTTCTGTCTTGTGAACCACCAACAGCGCCCTGGACACCATCAAAGTCATGAACATCGGATGAATAAACGTTCTCAGTGCCATTAGGAATGTCACCAGTTATGTTGTGCGATTACATCTTTCACGTTGCACAACAAAGTCAAAATATAAGCACCATACCTTGCACACGTTGAATACAGAAACGACACCACACAAGGTCGGAAGAGTGGTGTAGCAATACGGCCTCACACAGAGGACATCAAGAACATCGTTGTCATCCTCTGACTGTAAATTTTTCCAAACAAATGTAGACACAAGAATAACAATTCACCAGAACTCGCATCCACAGGGTTTTATTCTTTGATGGTAAACAATGGTACGTTATGCGTTGATGTACTTTGACAAATGTAAGATACATGTTGGACGTTGGTCGTTAGCCATAGTGTGAAAGGATAAATAGTCGAGTGGATAAGTCGACGAGTGGATGAGTGGATGAGGTTTGGAAAACTAGAATAAACAGAAACAATTTGTAATATAATTTGACTATAAAATACAATGCATTGACAAAATATCATCTAAATTCATGCTTAACAACTTTGAAAACCTTTGAAGATTATTTGAACACTTTCAGAAAATATTGCATGTAACAATAACATTATGAGGCCATGAACTTCAAAGAAAGCTATTAAACATTATATTTATACAAAATAGAATAGTAACTGTGAAATAATAAAGATGCAAGACTTACATTTGTGTTCCTGTGTGCTACATTGAGATTAACAGTCAGAGGAGACCTCTTGACAGCATGGAGGCTGCTAACACACTGAAGCATGGGGTCCCAGTACCACATGTGCTTTTTATGGTTACATGACAGGAAAGTGGTACTATGGGATATGAAACATAACAAATCTGCAAAAGTTTTATTAGAAAGCTGGGATTGAAGACATTTATAATGCATGAAATATGCAAATGAAAATTATGTGAAAATACCTGCAGGAGGGAAATGTTAACATTGTTAGAAGGCTATCTGGAGTTGCCAGAAGGACAGGGCATTGTTAGATGACTATCTGGAGTTGCAAGATGGACAGGGCACTGTTAGAAGACTGTCTGGAGTTGCCAGAAGGAAAGGGCATTGTTAGAAGGCTATCTGGAATTGCCAGAAGGACAGAGCATTGTTAGAAGACTGTCTGGAATTGCCAGAAGGACAGGGCATTGTTAGAAGACTATCTGGAGTTGCCAGGTCAGGGCATTGTTAGAAGACTATCTTGAGTTGCCAGAAGGTCAGGGCATTGTTAGAAGACTGTCTGGAGTTGCCAGAAGGACAGGGCATTGTTAGAAGGCTATATGGAGTTACCAGAAGGACAGGGCATTGTTAGAAGAATTTCTGGAGTTGCCAAAAGGACAAGGCATTGTTAGAAGGCCATATGGAGTTGCCAGAAGGACAGGGCATTGTTAGAAGACTGTCTAGAGTTCCCAGAAGGACAGGGCATTGTTAGAAGACTGTCTAGAGTTCCCAGAAGGACAGGGCATTGTTAGAAGGCTATCTGGAGTTGCAGAAGGACAGGGCAAAAAGAGATTGAAATATCCCGGTACACAATGACGATGTAACCCCTATTTGATCTTTATTCCATGCTGAATGGACAGAGGCAAGCAGTCATGGAAACAGTGTCACAGTGTCATCAGATTGATTATTAATCACATGTCGTATTTGATATTGTGTGCCACATGACAGTGGACAGTGGACATTTGGCCTTTTCAGCAGATGCATACAATCTTTTGAAGTGGTGCTTCTATGCAAACTTTAAGTACTATATAGAACTGTGAAGCCTGTTTCGACATTCAGACAATGAGGAAGATGCTCTGTCACCTGAGTCATCATCACAAGCCTCCAGTCGACTCTGGGCTAAGATGTCCACCATCTGGTCTGGAGTCAGGAAATGATTGTCTATCTCCAGCTCTGAACCTGAAACAAATTGAGAGTCAAATATTACCAAAAATTCACAAACTGCTAATAGGTGTTCGAGAACGGATGGAGACGGCACAGCACAGGTGAATGAATAAATAACTTTGTCTGTGAACGTGCTTCTCGAACACCTGGCTGTCCCTTTCTCTGCACTCCTCCCTTGTAACAAACAGTGAACTGCGTCAATATTTTAATGATAGTTTGTTAAACAACTTTATTATTTTTAGGACAAAAATTCTGCAAAAACTCACAGAGTTGGTATGATGTTTTGATTATGATAAGCGTTTCATTGAGTATGTTATGTTTATTAGTTTTCGAGTTAGACTGCAATTCATCGGTCCGCTTTTGAGCCAAACGGACTATAGTTTCAAATGTAAATTCTCTTTGATGATATATATTTCTTGTCGCTATGCAAATTAAACGTGAATATAGACTCCAAAGAAGAGACAAATTCACTTCAGCCTAGCTATTCAGACACATGATGACAAACAGACAGATAGACAGACAGACAGACAGACAGGCACAGATTCACTGTTGCCCAGCCATTCAGACATATTAATTAACACAGACAAATACAATGATGCTCATCTCTCCAGACATATGAATGAACAGACAGACAAATATACAGACCAAGCCATTCAGACACATGGCTAAAGACACATACAAACAGAGAGAGAGAGAGACAGAGAGAGAGAGAGAGAGAGAAATATACCGCAGCACATCGATTCAGACGCCTAGATAAAGAAAGAAAAAACAGACAAGTCAATGGTAGCTGATATTCAGACATATAAACAGGTAGACCATGATGACAGTAAGATATACACAGCAGACAGACAGACATCTAAGTAAGATATTCCATCTTAACAATCAGTGCACTGTCAAATATTCAAATAACTCTCAGTTAACAGAACCTTTAGCTGAACCTACCTGTCATAAGAACTGCCAAGGGAAGACCCATGCACAGTTCCACAATCTTGTCAATCAATCCTTGGTTGTACTGTACACTCGGGGTGATCAACGCAGCAGAGCCACTCCATCGCCATGGGACAGAGGCGGCAGGTCCATCCAGCAGTACATGCTGGCGTATCTTGGGAAGGTCACTTTGGCGGTTGATGTGAAGACAATCTTCAAACTCATACATCTCTCAATCAGCATTCCACAAGTCAGCACAAAGTCTGCTTTCACTTCACTTTCTATCACATCTTCAGCATTGTCAAAGTTGACAACATAAAATATAGACGGAGTACTCTCCATCTTGCTCAGAATATTTCCCACCAACTGTTCAACTTCATCAATCTGGACATCATCAAAGAAACCGAAAGCTGTTTTGACTTGGAAAATGAAACGCTGTAGACTGGTAACAGCATTCAGATCTATAAGGATGTGATGAATTGAGTCAGAGGATGGATGTTCAGATTTCATACGGTGAATGAATTCTTCAACTGTTCTGGATTTTCCAACAGACCTCATGCCAAACACTCCAATAATGCGGTACCTGCTCCACAGACCCCATAACTGTTGCAGAGAATCTTCCCTCCCAACAAACGGCTTTAAAACATCCAAGATCTTCTGTTTCCTCCATATGGAAGGATTAAATGATGATCTTACAAATGATATAATAGTTTCCTACAACTGATTCATTCCCCCCATCGGAAATAACAAGTCCTTGAACAACCTCAATTCTTGATCTCCTAAAGTGATGAATTTAAAGCAGATCTATGGAATGATATGCTGGTTTCCTATCAACTACTGACACATTCGTTTTCAGGAAGTCATTAAGTCAATAAACAATGCCAGCTCTAGGGGATAATATACTATTGTCCTATGAACAACTCTCCATTTTCATGTCCTGCACACCAATATGTGATGCCCATTTAAGGAACTTCATGAAAGTTGGTACACCATGCCACCGGGACACTTCTGCCACTGGATCTCATCTCACTCTGGATCTGTGCTGACAGATTCCACTGGTGTGGATATATTGGAATCCTCAACTCCTACCAGTCTGGAACGCTGGCGTCATGTACGTCAGTACAACGACAGTATTGGATGACCAGCTTCAGTTCTCTCACCAGTAGATCTATGCAATGACGATGCTGAAAGCCAGATTGAGAAGAAAGTCAAACAATGCAGTTGTCTTGACGAACTACTACCGGGAGCAGGGTTCCCTGTGATGTGTACTTAGCTGTGCATCGTTTTTAGCCTTCTTGTTGATCGGGCTTGCAGGTTAGGCCTGTAAAGATTATAATCTTTCATCTCTCAGCCCCATGCCTGTTAATCAGTTATTGGTTCACCAATACAATATAGCTGGTTCTGTTTAATGCAAAATCTGCTGCCCAACAAAAATTGGTACATGTATCTGCAAAATCCATTCAATACAAACATGACATAAAACTCCTTCACTCACAAAGAGTTTACGATGTCATAGGTAAAAAGAGGTCAAGTATTGGTAAGAGTTCCGCCTCTCCACTTGAAATGTATTCTATTTATTAGGATTATTTCGATTGATTAGGCTTGAGGGCTTTTTTAAAATAAAAAACATCTATTCTTAGACATAGAATGATAAAATGGGGGATGGGAGGAAATATCAGTATTTAGGCCAAAGTCATACTACAATGCAAAAACTGATACTACATTAAGGAATGCATCAGTTTACAAATGAACTTAAGATGGGGTGGATTTTCCAAAGCAAGCCAACAGTGAAAACTGTTCTTTCAAAGTGTACTGGGAAACAATGAGAGTAAACACTAAACCTCTCTTTCTAGTATTGTTACTTAAAATTGTTACTTAAACAGTGAAAAACACAGTTGTTCAAATTCTCAATCAATGTCATCACACTGACAGTCATATTGTTAAAAGTATTAAATATTCAATTAATCATTCCGGTTGTGCATGAAACCTAGGCGGTCGCGTGTTTGAGGCGCTCTCGCTACCCACGGATGGCTATGCCTAAACACTGCTGAAAAACAGGCAAATGTATATGAACTAAACCTTACAATTGGAAGGCAAAGTATTGAAGGTAAACTTTTTTTTCAATTTCAAAACCGTGCGATTAAACAATTAAAATACACACGCCACATGGGGATGTCTGACACAGTGAGAACAACACGTGCTACAGCGAACATGGAAGAAATTGTCCAAAACTCAGAAAAAAGGTTGGCTGCGCTAATTTCTAATTCCAAAACAGAACTTCAAGCTTCCATCGATTCCCTTAAAAGTGAAATTTCTTACATTAAACAAACAGTTAGTGGGGTTGAGCACGCGGTCTCGCAACATGACGACGATTTGAACTCTCTCCGTAACGAGATAGCTGAACTAAAAAAAGAAAAGTCGATTCTTGAGAAACAAGTGACTCTAAAAGATATACATGACCGGAAAAGTAATCTATTGTTTTATGGAATTCCCGGTAGAACCCCAGGAAGACGCCGAGAAATATTGAGAAAGTTCATCACTAAATCGCTTAAGTTCAGTGAGGACCGAGCCGACACTATGTATTTTAAGATCGTGCATAGGTTACCAAAATCTGAATATCAACGCCAGAATAAGCCTTCTGCCCCACCGTTGATGATTGCTACCTTCATTCATATGTCCGACAGAGACGCGATATATGGAGCCAGAAAGCTGTTGAAAGGTACTAATTCTAGTATTCAGACCGACCTACCAGCTCTCATGAAGAAGCAACGAGCAATCCTTGGACGCCATGGCTACTACTATTCGAATCGCGAAAACCTCTGGACCAGAGTAAAGGTGTTAGGCACAGAGGTCATCTTGCAAACGAGAGATCCAACAAAACCTACGTCAACTTGGAAGAAATATGATTAAACTTTGAAAATCACACAGTGACAGTCATCTAATATGAACTCCCAAGTCATGATGTAAACAAAGTTGACAGAAATGTTCTTTCCTACAACTTCTATTGACGATATGAACCACTTGCACTCTAATATATAGTCATATACGATTTCCGTAAAATATTTTAGCGCCAAATAGAGCGTTTTGCGTTGATAAGATATTTTATTTTTTGTTTGACCTAAGTAATTGTTACATTTCTTGATTTTGAGTTTCAAACGTTTGAATTTCTTACAAATATAAATAGTTGGACTACAGGTATCTGCTACATGTGGACTTCGTGCAGATTTCACCGGCCTGGTATGAACACGTGGTCGGTCTTCTGTTCATTTGGGATGACTCTGTTTGCGACTGTTTTTTGTGTTGCTTTTTCATATATGGATTAATATGGATTAACTTCATGCAATATAAATGTAAGTATCATATTTAAGCACATTTTAAGTATACAATTGACGTTAAAGCTGTCATCAGTGGGTACTCCGACACGAGTACACTTCCACTCCGCCAAAGGAATATGGCATTTTATTTTACTGAAATTTTCTTGTTGCATATTTTTCTACTCTTCATTACATTTCAACATGACATTACCAGTAACAAAATGAAATTTGTTCTGTCAGATAACATTGTGTAAAACTTTGCTGCATCGCCAACTTTATGTTCCAATTTAACATATTATTATGGATACGATAAAAGTTACATCGTTAAACTGTAGAGGCTTAAATGACAAAGTTAAACGTAAGGAAATGTTCAGATTTTTAAAAAAGAAACGTTCTTCAATCTACTGTTTGCAGGATGTACATTTCACTGAAGACATGGAAAAACAGGTCACAGAAAAGTCAGAATTGTTATTTTAGTTCTCATAAAGGCAATTCTAGAGGCGTAGCTATTTTATTTTCAAAACGACTAGACTATAAAATTGATAATGTGAAGAAAGATAATGAAGGCAACATTGTTGCCATAGAGATTACAATAGATAAATACAAACTAACTATAATCAATATATATGGTCCAAACGCTGACAGTCCAAACTTCTTCGATAAACTGGACACAATGATACATTCACTGAAAAGTGATCATGTACTTGTATGTGGAGACTGGAATGTAGTTCAAGATTATTCCATTGATACATATAACTACAAACATCATAATAATCCAAAGTCGAGAGAGAGAATACTAAAATTAAAAGACGAAATTGATCTTGTAGATCCATGGAGAGAAAGATTTCCTCATGAAAAAATATATACATGGCGGCAACCAACTCCACTGAAACAGGCTAGCCTTGACTATTTCTTGGTTTCTCACAACATGATTCCCTCCATAACAGATACGTCAATAGAGGCTAGTTTTAAATCGGATCACTCTCCTATATCAATTACCTTTACTCTAAATGAAATAGACCGTGGAAAAGGATTTTGGAAATTTAATAACTCCCTTTTGAGAGATCAAAAATATGTCACAATGGTTAAACGAATAATCTCAGAAACGTGTTCACAATATGAAAACATAGATACGAATGAAAATGAATTTACTATTGACGATCAGTTGTTCTTTGAAACATTATTGCTATTGATACAAGGAGAAACAATTAAATACTCATCATATAAGAAAAGAGAAAGACAGAAAGAGGAAAATAGTGTGACGAAACAATTAGAAGAAATTACAGGTAAAATGGACCAAACAAGCGATCATGAAATTAAAACTGAATTAATGAAAGAACTTGATACTTTAAGTCACAGGTTGGAAGAAATAAATACGATAAAAACGTCTGGTATTATGATAAGATCTAAAGCGATATGGTTTGAACAGGGGGGAAAAACCTTCTAAATATTTTCTTGGATTGGAATCACGAAACTTCTTCAATAAGTCAATTACTCGTTTAGAAAATGATAAACGAGATATTTTATCCAGCCGACATGAAATAGAAGATGAAGTAAAAAACTTCTACTCCAAATTATATAGAAAACAGGATATTAGCGATGTTAATCTCGACAATCTACTCAGAGTGCAACTACATCATCAGCACTAGAAGGTGAATTGGAGTATCAAGAAGTACTTTCGGCTTTAAAATGTTTGAAAAATGATAAAAGTCCAGGACCAGATGGTTTTAACGCAGAGTTCTTGAAATTCTTTTGGATTGATTTGGGCAAATATTTAATCAAATCGTTGAACTTATCTTATAAAAAGGGAGAACTTTCTATATCTCTTAAAAGGGGACTCATCACATGCATTCCAAAAAGCAATAAATCAAAAATATATTTAAGAATTGGCGACCAATTTCTTTGTTATCAATTTTCTATAAAGTTGCGTCTCTCACAATTTCCAGACGGATAAAAACAGTTCTTAAAGGTCACATGCAACCAAAAAATCAAACATAATTAAAACACAATTATCACTTCTTCATGACATATAATATGCATTGCTGATTATGAAAAAACAAAAGAACAAAATTATAAGCGAATAATCGCAAATCAAAAGTGCAATATTTTGTACTTGGGTTTACCTCCCTCGAAACGAAGCAGCCGGGATACCGAACCCAGTCAGAGCGAATGGTTGTGCACTCAAGTGTAACGGCTGGTTCATTAGCAGATGACGCCTTCATGGGTCATTGTGTGTGTATATATAGAGATGTTGGGTTTTGTAAATACATGCTCATTTTTTGTGTATAACATTTTGCAATCAACAGACATCATAACATGTCATGTGTTCAAGTATCACACCTGCCTGTCTGTGTAATTACATAATGTGACAGAGACCCGAACTCGGGCCATAAATCAATGCGTTTTGTTTATGGTGTATAGCCTGATTGGTGTTAAGTTCAAATTGCATGTGGTCAGTGATGCGCAGTTGTGTATTGAATATTGTCATTAGCAGACAGGCAGGCAGACACACAGGTGTCAATAAAACAAGACATTGAGTTTTGTCTGTGACAATGACATATCTATATCACAGTTAGAAATTGTGTCAACGCTAAATAATGACATTGCTTTTAAGTATCGAACTGAGAAAGTGTCTCGGTAAGAAGAACGTGTGGTGAAATAGACAAATGAAATTATATAAACAGTTAATTTACTGTCATAACATATAAAAGCTCGCAGCCTGTGAGATATCAACAAAACATTAGAAAAATAGCTCACACCAAAGCTTTCACCGAGTATTCACCGGACAACCCGCTTCCAAGCTGCGCGAACCTATTTCACTGCGCACATGCTATGAGCGCAGCCCAGCTGTTGAAACCACTTTTCCCCAGAAAAGTCGGGGGAAAATTAGTGAAACGTTTGAACTCCGATTTCGCGTTTTTTTTCATCGCGTTATTTTTCAACTTTATAAGTTGAATTTGCATTTTTGACGATTTGTTTCGAAAGGTATCAGAATCTGCAAAGTTGTGTTTTACGTTGCATGTGACCTTTAATATACTGATCAATGAAGACCAGAGAGGTTTTATGTCTGGTAGGTATATTGGGGAAATTACTAGAATGATATATGACCTTATGGAATATACAGAAACGCATCAAATACCTGGTCTACTTTTACTTATAGATTTCGAAAAAGTATTTGACACTGTGGATTGGGCATTTATAGATAAAACGTTGTCATTTTTCAATTTTGGAACTTCTATTAGAAAATGGTTTAAAACTTTGTATGGAGGAATCGAATAAAATGTTTTAGTCAATGGATATGGATCCGCTATGTTTAATATATCTAGAGGATGTCGCCAAGGCGACCCTCTCTCGCCATATATATTTATTCTATGTGCGGAAATACTTGCCATATTGATAAGAAATAATAAAAATATCAAAGGTATAAATATTGGTAATATAGAACATTTACTTCATCAGTTTGCTGATGACACAACCTGTACCTTAGATGGTTCTGGACATTGCCTTTTTGCAGTTTTAAATGTATTGGATATCTTTGCAAGATTCTCAGGACTAAAAATTAATATCGAAAAAACAAGGCTTATATGGATAGGATCAAAAAGCTTCGAGAATGAAACTTTGTCCTCAAAAGAATCTAAACTGGGACCAAACGTCCTTTAACCTACTTGGTATAACATTTAAGCTAGATACTGGACGATATAGTCGAAGAGAATTACAAAGAAAAACTTAGAGCATGTGAAACACTAATGTATATCTGGTCCGCCCGTAACCTTACTCCACTCGGTAGAAATGTAGTTCTAAAATCACTAATTATTCCAAAACTAAATCACCTCTTTGGCTCTATTCCTAATCCAAGAGATGATGTTATAAACGCATTTCAACAAAAATGTTACAGATTTATTTGGAACATTAAACCTGATAAGATAAAAAGAAAACAGATAATGAGTGATAAAAAAGATGGAAGATTTAATATGCCCAACATAAAAGGTATTATACAATCGCAAAAATTGTCCATGCTAAGACGCTTTCTTTCACACTCTGCTTAATGGTGTAATCTTTTATTTTGAATCTCCCAAAGATAGGTTATGGTAATATATTTGAGTATAGTTGTCAACATTTGAGAGATAAAATACTTCCTTTTATAAGAAATAATTACTACAAAGATGTCGTTTCAGCGTGGTGGGACTTTACATCTCAACTTGAATTAAACTCTGAAAAAGATAGTGATAATGAAATCCTTACTGAAAGTATATGGTATAATAAAAATATTATGGTAGAATCAAAACGGTTTACTACAAAGAATGGTATGAGCACGGGGTTCGCTGGATTAATGACTTGATTGATAATAATGGTAATTTCTTTCAATTTGAAACGTTTCTAAAAAAAATTGACATAAAAACAAATTTTCTGAAATATCATGGTCTTATTTGCTCCATTAAACAATATCTTCAAAAGATTAAAACAGATTTAAAAACAATAACACGCAAACCAAACCCTGTTCTACCCCAATATATGCAACATCTCTGTAAGAATGTAAAAGGGACGCAATACTTGTACAAAACTCTAATTTCAGGTCTAGGTTTAAAAAACCAACATGCATCGAAATGGGAACTAAACATTTTATACGACGACATTATATCTAATGATTGGCCACTTTACAATACTATTCCCTTTAGATGTACGAAAGGTACTAGACTACAATGGTTCCAATACAGACTTTTACACCATATCTTGCCAACAAACATTTTTTTAGAAAAGATAGGATATAAAGACACTAGTAATTGTAGTTTTTGCTCCGAAGATATAGAAACAACTATCCACTTATTCTGGTCTTGCAGCAAGGTAAACCATATATGGAAAAAACTTGAGAACTGGCTACATGCTAAAGCACAAATAAAACTCAAAATTGAAAAGAAACATGTAATGCTTGGTTACCCAAATAAAAACAATGATCCAATAAATATCATCTTAATTCTCTTCAAGGAACTAATTTTTCAAAATAAGTTTAACAACATTATGCCATCTTTCCAAGTTTTTCAACATAAACTGTTTGAATATTATATGTTAACAAAGTGTTCATCAATAATTAGTTGTAATATCAATGCTTTCTACACGTTCTGGTCATCATGCCATGATTTATTCTGCTAAAACTATTTGATTTTTCATCATGTATACTGGAATAACACTGTTATTTGTTTGTATAAAAAGTTGAAAAATGCAACAAAATAAAAAACTATTAAAAAAAATTAATCACCCTAATGGAAGTGAGATACTGTTATTTTTCTTTAATCGGAAAATGGGGTTTACCATTAAAAAAAGAAGTTAATGTATAGCCAATACAAAGTTATTTAACACAAAATGTTTACTCACGTCTTGGCCCTAACATTCCCCGAATGTGCAGTGGTGATGATGAAAGTGCATATATATCTGCTGCATCACGGCTCTCTGAGAGACTTCGTTTCCAAGAAATAGTCTTCACAACTGAAAGTACAAACACTTACATAAATTCAGGAAGTAGGTCACCTTGTGTCATCACCTCCATCCATGACATGTACAAAGTTACCATTTTGCTTCTGTAACATTAAATTAAGCTGTCAATTTTCTAGCTAAATTTTATTAATACTTATTTGACTGCTGTCTTACCTGTCCAAACCCTTCTCGAGACTTCGTGTGGCAACAAAAGATATATGGAGAGTTACTTCCCTTTGTACTGACTGGGCGATAAAAGCTCTCGTAAAAGGTTCTTGAAAAAAATAAACACACTGACAGGGGAGATAACTACTACACAAAATCATGCGTAATTTTGGGATTTCCCAATTCATTTTCCCAGTCGCAAGCTTTTCCGAAGATAGCTTGGTCACAAGGTCGATGTCTGTCTGTTTGAATAACATATTGATCTAAGTTTGTAATTGATATGTTATTTATGTTTACTTACCCACAAATGTTAGGCCTGCAGTAATGTCACCGCCGAAGGTACGTTCACAGATGTTACAGACATCAATCAACTGGTAGGAACAAGTGGCTGGTTTGGGAATTTGAAAGTCTGCGTACTGAGAATCTCAGTGAGATATTGTCAAACCAGGAGGTAAGCTTGTTTTTCACCTAATATCTTGCTTGACCTAAAGAATTAAGCGTTTGTTGTTATTTTTCAACCCAACTTTACCAGAACTGTTTAATCATGGACCATGACTGGTAGTTTATATGCGACAATAACATTCAAATCAACGCTGTAATTATTGTTGTTCAAGTTCATTATTTCTGAAAAGGTACTGTCAGACATTACCTCTAAATTCACATTTCTTTTGACATAAATGATCATGATGAAATATAGATAGATCACTCCAACAGGGACATGTCATGGTGACCTGCTTAGGTCAACAATATCAAAGTGACATTCTTTCCTTTTTCAAAGTACAGTCAGGGACGATACTAAACATGCTAAAAGACTAAGACGTCTAACTGTTACCATGGTTACAGAGGTAGTTATGAGATTAACTGATCATGTTGAGATTTGATGTGTTGATGCTTGCTTCTCATACGAAGAATTGTTGTTAACCTAGAAACCCCCGGTATCTGGGCACTGTAAGCTAAACCTGTTTAAATATGTAGAAGGTAACTACCATTATACCCAGACGTTTGTTATTCATACAGAAAAGTCCTGTTACCATTGGTTACACCAGAAAACCCCTCATCAGGGCAGTTACTGTTGGGTTAATGACTATGAAAGTTAGAAGAATGATGACAATTCTTATGGATATACAACTTCTTTTATTCTGTGAGGGGCGAGTCGCGACATAGATTCTAATGTCATTGTCAAGCAAGTGAAAGTTGGATATTAATAAAATAAAAGTTGATAATCCAAATAAGAAATTGATAATCCAAATAATATCACTGAAAGTGGCATTGTCCAGATTAATAAGGGTTTATGTGTATGTAAATCAACTGGTCACTACAAGCACAACATGCAGGAATGGGTTGATACTGGCCATCAAATAACCTGCAGTCCACTGTCCAGAGTTGCTTCCCTTACATCTACCAGGATCAGAAGATCATGTGTCAGAATTGTAGATCTATATGTTAGAATTATGTTTAGGCTTATCATCACCATACCTGTAATAGTGGGTTTCATCAAACAGATGAAGGTCTATGAATTTCTTTATTCAGCTGACATAACTTAATTAAGCAGTGTTGAAGGACCGTAGGCAGCATCAGACCAAACTTTCTTGCTTCTCATTCCTTCTTGCTTCATGTCTTTGCTGTTCAGTGTTGAACCAGGGTTTTACATTTTATGAAAGTGGAGGTCAAAGGGATCCCAAATAATTAATTTCACTGGTCCTTGCAGGTATAACGAGGGTTCTATGATGAGGACATTTTGGAAATCGCTTGAAAGAGTAGAATGTATGAATCTTTTCATGTGGACAGTGATCATGTTTGATGGATGAAGTTACGCGTGTAACTCTTAGGAAAAACGACAACTATCATGATATTTTTCTGATTTCATAATCTTTATTGTTTTATTCCCCACAGTGGCTAACACCACTTTGATTCTGACTCGTGTACGACTTTGTGACATGACCACTCTGTTAACACTTACTGATAGTTTCACATGCAGCCTTTCTTTAGCATTAGCAAACTACTTTGCCCTTTATGTGTAGTGGTCATTATCATGTCTGTTCTGAGAGGATTTGGTCTGTAACAATGTGTCTAATAGGCAGGTCCCAAAACATCAGACTGTGGGTTCAAATCTTGTTTGCTTTCCTCCAACACCAACCAGACACACTGTGATATAACCGAGTTATGTTTACTGAAATACATGTAGCTGGAAAAAATTATTAGAATAACAACAGTTAAGCTTCAGTACATAATACCTGTGACCTGTGAAGGTCAAGATGAGAATTTGTCTTCAGCAGCCCATGTTTGTCATAATATTGAGAAGCGATTAAGCTTGTGGTAGGCAACTAACAGGATTGGGTGACCTGGTAATCCCAATTGTGTAGATCGATGCTCATGATGTCAGTCACTGGATTGTCTGGTCCTGACTTGCATATATACAGACCGTCAACTCAAATATCCCAAAGACCTAATAACTTTTGTTTTTCTTTTATAGCTACAATGGATAGCGGAGAGATGGAGGCCGAACACAAGTTTATAGGCAGGGAAAAACTGTCTGAGGACCTTGTTAGCCAGGTCGTGTCAAAGAAGACACGTGTGATCTGTTTAGACGGAGAACCGGGCATTGGTGTGTCAAGATTTGCCGAGTTCTGCTTGAGAAGGGTTGAGGAACATCAGCAACACACATGCTTCTTTATTGACTGTCAGAAAGTTCCAGGAAAAACAAAAGAAGAAGTTGAGGAAAACTTTAAGACATGTTTTGAAGAAGATGTTATCCAAAAGACTGTAACAAAGTCATCAACTATTTTTGACAGCAGTAATCGGCAGGAAATGATAGATGATCTGGTGAAGAAGTTTGCAGCATTTCTTCATGGAAATCAAGAATCTCATGTGAATCTCCTGTTGGACAATATTGATCGGAACAGCAAGGGTATCGTACAGTCGTTTGTGATCAATGCACTTAAGTCATTCAAAAGAAGAATCACAAATGTAACTTTTATTCTAACTTCTCGGATGAAGCTCTCTTTTTCACAATTTAAAATGGAATCAGTGAAAATCCAGCCTTTCACCAAAGATGAAGTGAGGAAATTCTTTCTTGACAACTTTGACTTTTCATTCCGAGAAGATGTATTCAGGATTGTTCATGACTGGTGTGGTGGGAACGTGACTGTCTTGTGTTTAGTAGGTAAGCTCCATTGGCCGTATCTATCTACTGTAGGCCAGAGATTATTTTTGTGGCTGATGTAACATACATAGATTTGAGGAGGAAACAGCTAGTCCTTTATGTTTCTATTGGTCTCCATCTAATGGTCTATGGCTGGTCTATGGCCGGTCTGTGTGCTGGAAGGATCCATCCCCACTGTACCGGAGGGTCACATGGAGCTCATGCTGTATATGTATGTCACGTTTGATGTCATGTGATTGTCTCAACCAGCCAATGAAATGGCCACTAGGGTTTCAAAATAATTTTTTTTTATGTCATCGCTTATTTAACACATATGGATAATATTTTTCAATATGGTATGCAGACAGTACTTTTTAGCTTTTAGTTCACCTGAATGAAACTTTCGTGAGTTTATACCATTGACTGGTTGTGTTCCCAGGGTTTTGCGCGACACACAATTGTGCGTCCTGTTCGCACAGATGTTGGCTATAGATCCAGAAAACAATTCACTGTGTTAAGATTGACACACAATATTATTCATTGTACCCACAACACATCTGTGACTTTGCTGAGTGTTTGGTTGTTTCTTTCAGAGCAGTTACATGCATCATTTCATCCATCAGTCCACATGGTCAATGGTTCATTCCAGGCTCTTATGAAATTATCAAAACATTCACTTTTCCATGCTGTTACCCTCATTTTGTCTGTAAAGCCCCCTTGGACCGCCATGTTTGTGAGTCGAGCTAAAACACTGTGTTCCCATTAATTGAAATTATCAATAATTGGTCGAACAGGCAATCAATTGCGTTTTCTTGTAGTCGAGCACAAATGATTTGGAAACAGTCATTTGCATAAATAATATTTGTACTAAAGGTTGTTTTTGTTTGTGTGATTACATATACATTTCATAAGCACTACCTGCTCATCTAGCTGCTAAAGTAGTTCAACTCATTGTTTGATAGTCACCCCAGCATTACTGAGCAACAAAATAGGATAGGTATTCAATTCTGCATTACAGATTTTCTGGAAAAGTTGTGTGCCTAGCTGTCAAACTTATTTTCTGCTTATAAGTAAAGATTACTAACTGACATGGCAATACAAGTAGGATAGCAGGATCAGATAGTTTTATATGTTAAATCTCTGTGTAACATAACAAGGTATGGTATGGATTTACAACTTCTTTATTATTTACAACACAACGTTTCTGGGTGACTTCTTACCCCTTTATCAGGTGAATGACAGCATGTGATTTACAGGCAAAATATATAGTACAGGAGGCCACTGTCAGAGATGGAAGTAAAGATTGAAATGTACAGAGATCAAGGAGATTAAGTGATATGTTTTGATTGAGACGTAACAGAGTTGATTAAGTGGTATATTATGCAATAGATTTGTATTGGCATGTACAGACTATTTATACAGATGACTGTGGCCTCCTTTCAGTAAAACCATCCTACTGTGATTGCTGCGTGTACCACTCAACACGCAGGTGTAAGTACTTGTATTTTTCCAAATTGAAATTCTATTCTATTCTAAGTTTTAAACTCTCTATATGCCAAAGCATTTAGTTTGAAATCAACAGCTAAAAAGGATACAGTAAGCAATTGTATTCTGAAATTGGTTTAACAAGGGATACAAATTACTGTAGAGTAATTATGTTGGAAGTACTCGATAGAGTGGCAGTAAAACATGGGGAGATAGGTAGTGTTGGGAATTGGTTGAAATCTCATAATTGATGATTGGTTCATTACAACCGATCAGTCATCGAAAATAATTGGTTAGCGTCATTTATGAAATTTGTTAATGCACAAACAAATAAGGAAAAAAACCTGTAGTTCTTTTGGGTTTTTTTGGCAAAACTTCACATCTTTAAAATATGACTAGTATGTTAGGAACATAAATTTCTTGGAGTCTTTAGGATAAATTCAATCATGACTTGGAATGAGCTTGTAGTGCTTATGAAATGTAACAGACAAAACCAACCTTGTGAAAAATACTGTTAATGAAAACAAGTATTCCAGAATTGTTTGTGTTCGATTATCAGAAAACATGATCGATTGCTTGGTCGTTTAGTCACTGCGACCAATCTTCGATTATTTCAATTATTCGGACAACCACTAGAGATAGGGGGGTCATCAACTTTGTACACATGTGCTTTGGGGTGGGGGGTGGGTGTGTGATTCACATTGTGCATGCTTCTCCATAAAAATCATCACCACCACCCCTAGCCATCAATTAAGAACAGTCCCTTACTTATTCAAGGTCTCTGTGATATTGGGATTCGAACCCACACCCTATGAGTTTAGGCACCTAATTGCCAGCACACAAAGTCTGCCACCTAACCCGCTCAGTCACCGCGGCTTTCACTCCAGAGGGTGTGGCTTCTCCGAATCTCGGATGGGACTCAACCCAACAAAAGTACTAGAATCTGTGCTTTACTGAGAAAATGTAATCCCAAATATGTCATATGTTACATTTGACCACTTGCTTTATGGCACTGTGTATTCATAAATGTGATAGACTCACAATTAATTTCAATGAAATTTTTTTTGTTGTTTTGATTGGCACAGGTCGGGAACTGAGAGATCTTGAAGACATGTCCTTTGACCAGGAGGACTTGTCAGCTGTTATTGTCCAAGGGTCATCACAAGATGCTTTACGCCTCGTCAACAGCGAAAGCTTGGCAGATGAGGAGAAATGGAGTAAGTGGGTTGGCCGACAAGCTGCTCTCACAGATTTAATAAAATACACAGACTCCTTGTATAGCGCTGGGCAAAAGAATGGATCAGGTCATCGGCCTGCTTGACCTTGTTCATTACTTGTCATCCCTGTTCAAGTGCTCATACTGCCCACCAATGGACTGACCAGTCCAGAAGCAATTATTTACAGAACACCAGCAGGTTACTGACTGAACAATAAACAACAACATACATATAATTTGGCCACAATGGTATCAAATTTCTTTCCAAAATTTGGAGGATTATCACATCTGCAGGTTTTCTGTGCAACAACACTGGTGAATAAATAACATCTGTTATCATACTGTCATGGCCCAGAATCTACGATCACACTGCCTGACACACTGACCACACTGGTGAATAAATAACATCTGTTATCATACTGTCATGGCCCAGAATCTACGATCACACTGCCTGACACACTGACCACACTGGTGAATAAATAACATCTGTTATCATACTGTCATGGCCCAGAATCTACGATCACACTGCCTGACACACTGACCACACTGGTGAATAAATAACATCTGTTATCATACTGTCATGGCCCAGAATCTACGATCACACTGCCTGACACACTGACCACACTGGTGAATAAATAACATCTGTTATCATACTGTCATGGCCCAGAATCTACGATCACACTGCCTGACACACTGACCACACTGGTGAATAAATAACATCTGTTATCATACTGTCATGGCCCAGAATCTACGATCACACTGCCTGACACACTGCCTGACACACTGCCTGACACACTGACCACACTGGTGACATCTGTTGATACACTGACCACACTGGTGAATAAATAACATCTGTTATCATACTGTCATGGCCAAGAATCTACGATCACACTGCCTGACACACTGCCTGACACACTGCCTGACACACTGACCACACTGAGCATGCTTGGCAGTAACTACTGTCTATTGCTGGAGTCTATGCTGTTACAGTCCTAACTTTGTATTGATGAATTTGGCTTGCGTACTGGTATTCAGTTAATCTGCTATATGACATATTTTGAAATGTACATTTTCTTTAGTTCTTTGGATTCTTGTTTCAGGCCAAATCTTTGCTCGATTCTTTGAACAGCTGGCTAGAAGAGCACAAGATCATTTGCAGAAAGTTGCATATTTTGCCAGTGACTTCACAGCAGAGGATTTGAACAAAAGTAAGCAACCCAGTTTGTGTGAGTGGGTAGGTGAACAAGTGATTGAGTGAGGAGTTTGATTAGGGAAGATAAGTAAATGACTGAGTGAGTGACTGAATGTTTTACAAAGCTGACATCTGATTGGCTAAAATATCCATGAATCCATTGTTAAAATTAGGAGGGTTTGTTTATTCAGGTTCAGGATATTTTATTCTGATTACTGTGAAACTGTTCAGATGTGAAAATTTGCTGATTTGTTGAATTTACTAGGTGACGTATTTGGAGCAACACAGTGAAAAACAGCATCACCGTATGAGGTTTATGGTTGTATGTGTTGTCAACATGCCCTTTGTTTATTTCAGTGCGTCCAAATGAGTCTGTAGCTCTGACAAAACACCGTGTTCTTGTTGAGCTTATGAGGACAAATGCTATTCGTCACAATCGGACTGACAAAACCTTCAAGGTTGATCAACTGACTAAACAGTGGCTGGCCACCCAGGAAAAAGGTTGAGTAGAAAACACTTGTCAACCTTTGTTTGTCATCCCATTGTATAATAACATTGTCCTCAGGCTGACCAGCCTACACCCATGAAGATCCGGGCTAGAATTGATCTTCAGAAACCCATGCTTGTCGTAAGAGGCGACTAAAGGGATCGGGTGGTCAGGCTCGCTGACTTGGTTGACTCATGTCATCAATTTTAGAAGTGTCTAGATCGATGCTCATGCTGTTGATCACTGGATTGTTTGGTCCAGACTCGATTATTTACAGACCGCAGCCATATAGCTGGAATATTGCTGTGGCGTAAAACTAAACTCACTTACTCACTCACTCACTGAAGAGTCTACATGATCCATTGGTGTAGTTGAGTGTCATCACGTAGGTATCTTATCACGCTTGGAATCATTATAATGTCTGTGTGGTGTACCCACGGTAAACTAGAGACTGGTCTCTCATTGGACTAGCATAATTAAACCAGAATACGTCTGAACTTGTTGTCAACAGACACACACGTTATACATACATCACTAAATAGTCCTAATCCTGGTGTCAACACGTTAGTCATCAGGAAACAGGGCCTTGTGTACACTGTAGTAATTTAAAATAATGGATGAAAATTGGTTAGTTATTTAGTTAGTTAATAGTCAGGCGTTCATTTTATTTGTTGTGTATAATTTGATTTCAGGTGTCAGTTAATATGTTTTTGACAAAGTAACATTTATTTTTTAATCTGCTTACATGATTACTGCATGATACATGTATCGGCAAACACCATGGATTGGGAGATGTAGTGATTGGTCAAACTATGGCCAGTGATTGGAACTCATGGATAGCCAGTAAACACACCAATGATTCACCATTATGAGTAGTGGCTATAAACATAACAAAACAAAGCATTACTGCTGAAAATTTACAAATTTTTCCTTATCCTGACTCATGCTTAATTGCTTGTCTTCTTCTTCTTGCAAACTATAGTGGAACACTTGAATCCCCTTTTGAAGCTCCCTTCAAAAAAGTGGACATAAAATCACCTACCCCAGTAGTCTCCCTTTCCCCCATCTTTTGACGCCAAAAGTTGGTCACATGATCGGCCATGCTTGTTACTCTCTCCTTCTTCGCTCTAGTGGATGGTTGTGAGAGCGCCTGGGTCCCCTATACGGCATTTATCCTTTGAATTTTAGGCTTTTATACTAAATTAGGCTGTATAAGGGCTTTAGCAAGGATTTACCAGCAATATGGTTTGAAATTTATTCTAAATTTGTCCGTTTTTCACGTTGTTGACTACATAAACATGTGGTCAACAACGTGAAAAACGTACAAATTTAGCTTGTTTACATTTCATGAAGACTTGCATTTCTTGCAGGTTTCGTTGTCAGCTGCTGATCCGCATTCTTTATGTCCTAACTGCACTTCTATATGTTCTTCCAGCCTCCGCTGTAAACTTTGTCAACATTTATCTCAAATTGAATTTTGTAATTATTTATTTATATTCTGTTCATAGACGTGCCAAGGACAAGTTGAGGCGACAATTACAAGTCATGTCTCAACAGGGTGAATGCGTTAATAATCGTGGGTTGTTGTCTGTCGAGGTACATCATTCCAGTGAGCTGCTGGTGGCATCTTCAGAGCAGAGGAATGAGGTTTCCGGAAAAGATCGTCATCGACTCAACAATCCTCGTCGCAGTCCAAGAAGACTAGGACGTCGTCTGCTGTGAAGACTAAGCCGTCTTCAGACAAGTCTACAGTCAAGTCGTCAGTGGGGGCAGCGAAGAAGTCGAGGTCCTTCGCCGCAGATATCAACCCATCGGACGAAGCAGACGTTTACGATGAGCTGCCGATCCTCATCCCTGAAGTACCGGTGAGGAAGAAGACGATATCTTCCTCTATACTGACGTCTGCAACTATATCAATGCAATCAGACGTCCTATCTACGCAGACTGCAGATACCAGAGAGGACAGGCAGTCCTTAGATGACACCTCAGCACTGTCAGATGCGGCGTCATCTGTACAACAGCACCAGTTATCAGCGCAGACCTTCAACCCGGGCATCTTTATGCAGCAGTTTACCAAGCAGATGATGGACCTGATGGAACGGAGGTTCGCTCAGGAGAAGACTGCCGAGAAGCAGACGAATCTGCAAGGGGGACGTACATCATCTACACCTCATCCGGATGAAGGAAGCAGTGTTCATGAAGACAGCAACACTCGTGACGGCACTCGCGAAGGCATTCGCGGAAGAACCACTTGTGAAGACACTCATGGAGACAACAGCCGAGACAGCACCTGCGAAGGCATTCGCGAAGGAAGCAACAATTATGAAGAGGCTCCTGCAATAGAGACAATCATCGGAGGACTGCGCGAACGCCACGTAGAAGAGAATATACACCTTCACGAAGGCATACAGCTCACAGAGACAGATCACCTTCGGGCAGGTCTTCGGGGAGGGCTTCATGGTCGTCGCCATGCAGATACAGATCACCTACCACATCTCCAGCAAGGCACTCGCGAGTGCCCCTCGCGCAGGCTTACAGATAGATCTCCACCTAGAGATCAGGACCAACGGCAACAATCTTCAGAACGAGACACATCGAAACCTGAAGATGATGGGGGAATCATTTTCTCCGACACAGAGATTAAATCCTGGATGGCTAATGGTTTAGAGCTTGCATCACCATCTAAAGAGAATAATGAAGCATACACATACATGATGTCTAACGACGATTTTGACACGCTGACGCTGCCACCCATAGAACCTGTACTGGACGTCCCAGACAACCTCAGCTCAGCCTTCAAGAAGGCAACGAAGTATCAAAGTCAAAGCATTCCACCTTTTAATGCCAAGAGCTTTTCACTACACCACATGGAACCATTCATGAAGGCCCCAGAAGTAGATGAAAACTATAAACTCATCAATGACGCTCACATCAGGACTTATAAAGTGGAGGACAAGAAGCTAGCGCAACTAGACACAACTGCTAGACGTACCTTCTTTGGTTTAACCAGATCAAGAGCCATCAACGAAACCCTAATTGCGAAGTTTGCAAACTCAACATCTGAAGAAGATCGGATGATCTACTCAGCTTTACTGACCCAAAGGAAAGACCAACAGTTCATGTCAGAACATTTAGCGTCTACATCGGCGGGATTAACGCTGCTAAGAAAGCAAGGTCTACTATCATCTTGTAAATGGAGTGAGAAGTTTACCAAACCACTATTCAGAGCTCCATGGGCAGCAACGAATATCTTCGCAGGAGAAATTGAGGACGTGGCAAAAGAAGTTACGAAGGAGTCCAGAGAAGTGATGATGATCAAGTCCATCGATACGCTGGCCAGCGTTATCAGACAGACATCGCAGGGCTACTCTGGCATATCTAAATTTGCAGGAATTCAGAGAGCTAGAGACAAGAAATATGGCACTTCCAAGGGATATAAGGATTCTTTTCCTCGCCCCACCGGAGCTCCTAGAGGTAACCCCGGAAGAGGCAGAGGATTCAGAGGTGCCAGGAACTTTAGACGTTGATGGACAGGGTCGGAACGACTGGAGTCTTCCACCCCCAACCATTCCCGTACAACCCTCACCAGTGGGTGGACGCCTACAACTTTACTGGAAGAATAGGGGAATTCTACAAGACGATTATGTATCTCAGATACAACACAGAGGATACAAGATAGAACTGCAAGCGGTTCCACCTTTAACAAGCACTCCTCAGATGTACAACTATGCTACCGATCAGGAGAAATTACTCGATGCCATTACAACTCTACTTGACAAGAAGGCAGTGGAAGAAATAAAAATCGTCACACCCGGTTTCTACTCCCCAATTTTTCTGGTTCCAAAGAAAAATTCAAAGGAAAAGTTCTGACTGATTTACAACATGAAAAAATTCAACCAGGATTATCTAAGAAAGCCCGCAAGATTCAAAATGGTACATCTTCCACAACTCAGACAGATTATCCGTCCGTCAGATTATCTAGCCAGCATAGATCTACAGGATGCGTATCTTCACATCCCAATACATTAGGACTCAAGGAGATACCTACGATTCCTATTCAACGGACGTCACTACCAGTGGAAGGTACTACCGTTTGGAATATCGTCGGCCCCCTGGTTGTTTACTCGAGTGACAAAGCCCATCGTCAGTTACCTACATCATCAAGGTCTACGCAGTGCGTTTTACCTAGATGACGGGATTCAAGCTCATCAAGATCCCAATCTACTCAGACGGCAACTGACGTTTACAATCAAACTACTCACTCAACTAGGATGGCTAGTAAATCATCTCAAATCGGAATTGGAGCCTACACAAGATCTACAATTCCTAGGAATACGAATCGTCACTTCAACGAATCGACTACTAGTACCGGAGGACCGTTGGATCAAGATACAACAGATGATATCACAAACACTACTCTCTCCGTTACCACTACGAGAGTGGCAGAGTCTACTCTGTCTCCTCATGTCAGCACAAGACATGACACGCAGAGGCAGATTACTTTTGTGCCCACTACAAGTATTTGTGAACGATCATCTAGACAGTCTGGATCCATTCATGCTACCGAACGAACTGAAACCATACCTGTTATGGTGGACACGGAAGTCGAATGTCTGCGCAGGAACCTACTTAGCAGAGCCGGAATCCAACATTCATCTTTACGCAGATGCGTCCCTTCAAGGATGGGGAGCTCACTTAAACAACAAAGTGGCATTGGGGAAGTGGTTGAATCAGGAACAAAAACTACACATCAACATGCTAGAGTTGAAAGCAGTTATAAACGCCTTACTACACTGGTCCAGCATACTAAGGAACGCTCAACTGATGATCCATACGGACAACTCCACAGTGGCGTTTTACATCAACAAACAAGGGTCAACAAGATCAAGGAGCATGTTGGACTTCAGCTTTCAGCTATTCAGCATAGTAGACAACCTGAACATCGACATAAAAGCGTCACACATTCCCGGAGCCAGAAATGTGATAGCAGACGCCCTATCCCGTCCAATGAATCCATCATGGACGGAATGAATGTTACATCCAGAGGCATTCATGGACATCATTTGGACAGTAGGATCCCCACTGGTAGATTTGTTCGCAACCAAGTTCAACAAACAACTACCAACATTCGTCTCTCCGGTTCCAGATCCTCAGGCATGGGCAGCGGATGCTTATCTTGGGAAGGACTAAACGCTTATGCGTTCCCTCCACCAGCGTTAATACCGAAGGTATTACAGAAAATCAAAGTGACGAACAAGTTACAACTGATTTTTGTCGTGCCTTATTGGCCAGCGAGAGAGTGGTTCCCCAACCTCATACAAGAAATAGGAAATCCAATCCTACAACTTCCAAAGTGGCCAAATTTACTGATTCATCCACACACCAAGCAAGCACACAGAAACCCAACAATGTTTCAACTACACGCATGGAGCGTATCACGACTTGCTTGAAGAAAAGAGGATCCTCCACGAGCCTCCAATCCTTTTGAAGTCAGAGCACTGGCATCCACACTAACTCTGCACGGAAACCATCTCAACAATAATGGAGGGCTGCTTTTGGATATCGGAGACAGTGTTTGCCAACCACTACCTCAGAGACATGGCTACAGAGGACGCCTCCGGCATCCACCAGTTTGGGCCCTTGTTGTAGCACAACAATTGACGATACCTCAAAGACGCTGAGATTAATCTCACCCCTTTGTCACGTGACTTGTAAAAGCCAACACTCAACAGAGTTATGGTTTTAAAGTCCATGCGCACGTCTAGGACAGGCTAGCATGAGTGATGAACCCTGTACTTGTAAGGACTTACTTGTACACGAAGTAGGGTCACTTCTCCACTTGATGCAAGCATCAAGAGATGGAGTTGCATAAATCCACACAGAATGTCAGGAGAAGATTTCCAGGATAAATCTGACAAGTTGTGGTCCCCCACATTCATCAGAGGAAGCTGGAAGAAAGGACAAAATGCCATTAGAAGTTCCCAAGGGGGTATAAGGACATAAATCAGTAGAGAATCCAGAGTGGCTTGACCCACCACCGTTTCCGTCGGATTCTACAAGCAATTAAGCATGAGTCAGGATAAGGAAAAATATGTATTTTTCTGATTAAGATTGATATTTTATACTGATCCTGACTCATGAGGTTAGCCCTCCTAACCTCCCCTCATGGCACTCTGGATTTCCCTGCAAATCCAAGTGTCGGGCTCGAACATACGGAGAGAGTGACAAGCATGGCTGATCATGTGACCAACTTTTGGGGTCAAAAGATGGGGGAAAGGGAGATTACTGGGGTGAGTGATTTTACGTCCACTTTTTTTAAGGGAGCTTCAAAAGGGGATTCAAATGTTCCACTATAGTTCGCAAGAAGAAGAAGACAAGCAATTAAGCATGAGTCGGGATAAGTATAAAATATCAATTTTAATCAGAAAATTACATTTCTATTTGATTGACAAAAGAGCCCAACCTTGTTTGAAGATACATGGAGAAATACAGCCTTGTGTCTTCTCATTTTAAATACATCGAGTCAATAGTAGTGTAAAATGCTTAATAAATCAAAGATAAATGTTGTCTTGTGTGGATGTGATGAGAAACATTGAGTTTGTGTCATTCTCAGTGATGGAGGCCACCATGTCATGCATATTGTCATGATAAATGCAGCAATGTGATGTCATGTTCAGTGAGACTGGGATATAGTGGAAATGTGTATTACACTTGTGTTTTAACCATTATGCATTCTTTACAGGAACTGACGAGGACTGCTGGCTTGATCCGTCTAACCATGGCCGTGATGATGAGGTTCAAGACACAAAAACCGACCCCTTTTCTGAATCTATGGATGACAACACACAGCAGCCTGTTAAAGCAAACGGACAGGTAGATGGAAATATCAAACCTGGCCACATAACGCTGAATGAACTTTTGCGGCAAAGGAATGTGATTTCTGAACCAAGCCAGCACGATGGTTCCAATCAATCGTCCGGTGAGCTGAAGAACAATACTCCTGATATTGCTGGAACTGGGCCCCTGGAGTCTCCAGCAAGATCTGAGAGATGTGACAATGTAACTCTCAACATTGTTGCAAGTGACGGCAGGCCTATGGCATCTTCAACTCCATCTTTGTGTCAGCCACAAGGATGTGTTAATCTGTGTGGTGATCCCTCTCCGAAGGAAAAACTACCAGAACGCTTTAAAGACTTATCAATAAAACCTTGTAACCTTGACAATAATACCAGTGGTTTTGAAGGGAGGAGTGTAGATTTAGGGGAGTTCAATGGTTATGCAGATCCAAGTCGTAAGCAGCACATATTTTCGGAGAGTAGTGTGGACAGTTTTGAAAACAATGAACTGCAGCCTACAGCCATGCCCACGCCTTTTAGAAAATCGGCATCTATCCCAGAACAGGATGAACCTCATGCCATGATCAGCAAAGATAAAGGATCTGCCTCTGTGGTTGATTTTGTTCAAGGGTCACCCTCTCAACATGTTGAACAGACACTACCATATGAACATACACTACCATGTGAACAGAAAACTACATGTGAACAGACAGCACCAAGTGAACAGACACCAGCATGTGAACAGACAGCCCCAAGTCCCTGTAGACAAACTGAAGCATCATGGACAAATGTACCTTCAGATAACGACAGAATAGAATCTCAGACTCTTTTAAAATTTGCTTTAATGGCAGATCAGCCAAGAGAAGCCTCGGACGTGCAAGGATGTGACCATGAACAGTTCAACATGACCTCATCGGGACCCTTTGCCATGGCAAAGAAGACAAAAGATGATCATAGAAATCTTCTAAAACAAGATGCTGTAGATAAATCAGAATGGCATGCGGACACAGAAGAGAATCATCAAAACTACTCAGCACAAAAGACAGAATCAGTGATGGGAAGAACCAGCGGTGGAGAGGGACACTTGGAAGGGCATCAAGACCTTGCATCAGGGATGAGACACAACAGTTCCTACTTCGACTCTGATACTCCTGCAACAGTCCGACCTCCACCCGACCGCCATCTTTTTGGAGCATTCAATAGGACTAATGAAGAAAGAACTAACATCAGCTCAAGGAGATCGGACACAGGGGGAAAAGATGTGACTGACAAAGGTGCACAGAACGTTCAGAATTCTAGAACTGTTTATGTTCAGCCAATACAGTGCACTTCAGTCGGACTCCCACAGGGCTGCACCCCTTCTGACCAACAGAACATCCAGTATCCCAGCTTGGACCAATCAGCAAGGTCATATGTAGAACCAATTCAGTTGTTTCAAACAGCCCCAGGTGATGTTCTGGAGCAGCAGTTGCCCCATTACAGACTACCTTGCCCAGGGAGTGCTGTCACACTGAACTCTCAGCATTACCCCAGGAGTCATTTCCCACTGAATACTCAGTCCCACCCCATGCGAGGTGCGACATGGCACTCACAGCCTCAACCTAGAGGAGGTGGGCAGACACGTCCTGCATTAAGACATAATGTCCAGCAGCAATCATCTGCTCAAATCTTCAGTTCTTCAATGGCACAGCTTCCATTACTTGCCAGTGAGTATTCCCCTGATTCAACACAGAGCCAGCCAGTTCCAAGCTTCCCTAGCCACATTAGTACAGTGACACCATCCAGCAATCATCAGAACCCCCAGCATAGATGTACATCATCAGGGACTTCCAGCATACGGTTGCACCCACAGGGACCTCAAGGACCATGGGGAGTACAGATCAGACATGCTGCTTCCCAGCCTTTACAACAGCCAACTCAAAACTCAATTCCTAGCATTCATCTGATTGCTCAGCAACAGCAATACTACCAGCAACAACAGCAGTGGCAGCAGCAGCAACAATACTACCAGCAACAGCAGCAGTGGCAGCAGCAGCAACAATACTACCAGCAACAGCAGCAAGTGGCAGCGACTTATCAGCAGAACCTTCCCAGCTTCCGTTTTCAGAGAAATGAGCCAATAAGAACACCAATGATGTGTGCCATGCAACCAGAGAGTGCTGGATTCATCAGTCATGTCCATCAGCATTAACCCCTGTGTGTGTCCCAGGCATTAACCCCTGTGGGTGTCCCAGGTTAGAATGGGTTCCTGACACTATGGGTGGCCAGTGACCCGATTCATTGTGTGAAATGGTTATGAAACTATTAAACATTTTCTTAACCTTCCAGAGCAAAGTATGATGTTTGATCAACCAAATATGTTTTCATTCTCTTACTTGCTTGTTTTTATTTACAGGTTTATGTATACTGGCTTATTAGAGATGGCGCACAGATAAATGTCCTTACTTGAATCATCAATTACACAGTGTTTATATCTTCAGCAACTATTTCCCAAACTCAGATAGATGTAATGGAGATACTTACTTTAGATGTGGTCTATTGTGTCAAATTGCACCAAAAGTCAGAATCACTTTTCACTTGGCCTTGACCTCTGAGAGTAAGGCTCTCACAGGGTTCCTTTGAACTCCAGCGCTGGTTAGGTTCAGATGAACTCAAGTGCTGGTTAGGTTCAGATGAACTCAAACGCTGGTTAGGTTCAGATGAACTCAAGCACTGGTTAGGTTCAGATGAACTCAAGCGGTGGTTAGGTTCAGATGAACTCAAGCGCTGCTTAGGTTCAGATGAAGTCGAGCAGTTGACCAAGGTACATAACTCATACCTGTGTTTCTCTAACATGCATGGCATCCATGGAAAAGAAGCTGTACAGTGTCTTGAGGTAGAAAGAAAAATGACAAACAGTTGATGTTTTTGCATGTTCCTGTTAAAATCCAACAGTCCAGTTTAATGGAACTAAGGGTACTTGAGTACATCTTTTCTATTCATCAGATGCCTATCTGAAGGGTGTTTCCTCTAAAATGTTTGACCTATGAATCTTTCTCCACTAAATGATTTGATGTGTATATTTATTGTGTATAGTTATTTGGTATGGCTGCCATAATGGACAAGGTATTAGTGACTGCTTCCAGCTCAGTTGATTGCATCATTCAGTATATTGTAAATGAAGCTGTATCGCTTATTATTTCTAACAATGATAGCTCATGGACATAGATGAATGTTCTTGACTAGAAGAATGATGAATCAGGCTGTCAAATGTCTGTGATTTGAGGGTGATGTTCTGTGTACGTGTATGATACACAGTTCAGTCACTTCTGTTCCATCCACTTCCTGGCACGTCTTCCATCTTGCCTGGCTAAGCAATACTCAGATCAGTGCTCACTAGTGTTGACTTGTTCTGCTTGAGATTATCTATTTTATTGGGTATCCTTTATTTATGATTCAAAGTATTTATGTGTATGACACATATATATTATTACAGGCACTATTTATGACACTTTGTAACATCTCTGAAGAATTATCTCATGGAGATCACTTCAGTAATATTTATCCAAGTTTCTATGAATATGATAAACATGTGACCTTGGTATGATTATTTTGTACAGATGTGACATTTTACTTGCCAGTTGAGTGTGTTATTAGCTCATCAGAAAATGGCTGCCTTAAATCTCACTCAGACATGACCCTGTTATTATTCAACAGCTGTACATCTCAGTCCGAGGGGTTGTCTCCCTTATGTCAACCAACCAAATGAAATGTCAAGATGACTGATGTAAATAAACCTTACAGTTTGTCACATACACTATTGACTGTCGGGCTGGATATACTTTTGTCTGTTTGCCTTGTCAAGTACATTTTCTTTTCAAGACATTTAACGTTACCAGATATGTATGCATATTACTTCAGCATAATAACTCATTCGTAACCAACTTGTGTTATTCTGGGACAAGCCGAATATGTTATGGAAAGGGGCGAGTGGTGATGAATGATAACAACTGCGCTGTTAGGTTTTTATATTTACACCAGTATCTGTTTACCCTATGCTGTCTGACGGTCTGGAAGATCACCATTTTGGAAATCTTGGACCCAACATGAGATTAAGATTACGGCAGTTTGTTTATATGTGTTGTGATGTTTTGATGTATTGGGGATACATCAAGTCTTTATTGAGGATAATTAAGACCTATAGATTTGTCTATAGACATAATACCTGTGAAGGTCCGGGTTAGAATTGATCTTCAGTAAACCATGCTTGTTGTAAGAGGCTACTAATGGGGTCGAGTGGTCAGGCTCACTGACTTGGTTGACACATGTCATCCCAGTTGCGTAGATCGATGCTTATGCTGTTGATCACTGGATTGTCTGGTCCAGACTCGATTATTTACAGACCGCCATCATACAACTGGAATATTGCTGAGTGTGGCGTTAAACATCAACCAACCAAATTATAGGCGTAGGTGGTAATGCCTATTTAACTGGCAAACAAGGATAAGTTGGACCGGCACAGAGAACGCGTTTACGAGAAGTAGGCAGTGCACGGCAATGAGCAGACCCATTTGGTTTGTGAAAGGTAGAGCAGATGTAGGCTAGTGCATATGCATTGCATGACGATGAAATTGATTTTGTGCGTAGCTGCACACACCTTGCCCCTTGTTTCACTCATTGCACTGCACTTGATCGTGGACAACCTGGGGCCCCTTCGCTAACGATCGCATTCGCCAGTGGGCGGCACTCATACATGCTAATATGGGTCAATTATCAGGTCGGTGCTCAACTTATCCTTGTTTGCCAGTAGTGTGTTCAGGTGTTGGATGTGACTGCACCTTACTGATATTTAATCTACAATTTGTGATATGGTTTGACGTACTGCCTGTAAATGGCTATCATTCTGACTGTCAGTATTCACACGTATGTTTTGTTAACTACCACACATTTATCTGGTAGTCCTGTTTCTGTCGTATGTTTTCAAAATGATGATGTCATGATTTATGTTTTATATCATTTTACAGAGTGAAATGGGGATGAAATGGGTGGGGCAGGCATGAAACTGGGGATGATTGCATGGATGGGGGTGAGGGTGGGGGGGGGTGTCTGTCGGTTAGGATGATTCCATGGATAGGGATGGGGGTGAGGGTGGGGGTGTCTGTGGTTAGATGATTCCACGGATAGGGATGGGGGTGAGGGTGGGGGGTGTCTGTGAGATGGGATGATTGTATGGATCGGGGTGTCTGTCCCGGATGCGACTCAACCCAACAAAAGTACTAGAATCTGTGAGGTGAGGTGAAATTGGGTTTTACGTCGTGCTTGAGAATATTTCGCTCATATGACGACGTGAGTAGAATCTGTACTTTACAAACAATGTGTAATCCCAATATGTAATATAACATATGTGTGGTGCATAGAATAATAAGCTTTCAATGTACAGGTTTTCCCATGTCCCCTTAATTACTGTACATGCTTTGATGTGTGTTTTCATATATGTTTTCGTATCATTGTTTTCATAAGTGGCTTCCAGTCATCCTATCATTGTTTTCATAAGTGGCTTCCAATCAATCCTATCATGTATAACCAATCCTTTTCATTGTATAAACATTCTATACATCCATTGCATAAACATACCACTTAATCTCTGTATCTCAATCAAAACACATCACTTTATCTCTGTACATCTCAATCGGTAATACTATCTCACTGGCTTCCTGTACACACTATATTTTGCTCGTACCATATTCTGTCATTCACCTGATGAAGGGGTAAGAAGCAGCCCAGAAACGTTGTGCTGTAAATATTAAAGAAGTTGTACATCCATACCATACCTTGTTATGTTATCCTTACTGTTTATTGTTATTATTATAGGATATTTATATAGCACACATATCCAGGCAACTAGTGCATGCTCAAGGCACTGGTATTTTCCCCTCGATCATTGGATGTTAATCTCAACGGCACATCGTATTATCAATCTCAACTCCCTGGGGATCATACAGCTCTTGCAGCCACTGGGCGCCACTGGAGTTATTGTGGCTTTCTCATCCTAACGAGGTTCTTACTTCTTCATCAGGTGACATCCATAAAAAGTCTCTTCCTTCTGTGTATCACATCTCAATGCCATTCAAAGACCTGCAAGTCAGGGGTTATTTCAGCAGCTTAATGTTTGTTGTTACGTCAGCATTATTGTTGAACAGCGCACCACACATTAAGCTGATGTGCTGTCCAAGAACTTATGTGTGTGACAAGTTTTCTCATTTGAGACTATCTCACTGGGCTATCTCACGACCATATTGTTAGCTTCACAAGGCTTATGTCTGTAGGTTATTTTGAAGGCTTTCTCTTCCCTGAGTTTGTAGTATTATTAAAATGCATGATGTACATGCATGAAGAACAAAAACCGAAATAAAAACTTCTTTTCATGCATCAGTCAGTTTTCTTATACCATGACACAAAGAACAATACATGTATGCCATGACACAAAGAACACGTCATGTATGCCATGACTCAAAGAACACGTCATGTATGCCATGACACAAAGAACACGTCATGTATGCCATGACACACAGAACACCACATGTATGCCATGACACAAAAACACCTCATGTGTGCCATGACACAAAGAACACCACATGTATGCCATGACACAAAAACACCACATGCATGCCATGACACAAAGAACAATACATGTATGCCATGACACAACACGTCATGTATGCCATGACTCAAAGAACACCACATGTATGCCATGACACAAAGAACACGTCATGTATGCCATGACTCAAAGAACACGTCATGTATGCCATGACACAAAGAACACCACATGTATGCCATGACACAAAGAACAATACATGTATGCCATGACACAAAGAACACGTCATGTATGCCATGACACAAAGAACACGTCATGTATGCCATGACACAAAGAACAATACATGTATGCCATGACACAAAACATGACAAAGAACAACACATGTATGCCATGACACAAAGAACACCACATGTATTCCATGACACAAAGAACACCACATGTATGCCATGACACAAAGAACAATACATGTATGCCATGACACAAAGAACACCACATGTATTCCATGACACAAAGAACATGTCATGTATGCCATGACTCAAAGAACACCACATGTATGCGATGACACAAAGAACACGTCGTGTATGCCATGACTCAAAGAACAATACATGTATGCCATGACACAAAGAACACCACATGTATGCCATGACACAAAGAACACCACATGTATGCCATGACACAAAGAACACCACATGTATGCCTTGACACAAAGAACACCACATGTATGCCATGACACAAATAACACTACATGTATACCATGACACAAAGAACACCACATGTATGCCATGACACAAAGAATACCACACGTATGCCATGACACAAAGAACACGTCATGTATACTATGACACAAAGAACATGTCATGTATACTATGACAGAAAGAACATGTCATGTATGCCATGACACAAAGAACACCACATGTATGCCATGACACAAAGAACAATACATGTATGCCATGACACAAAGAACACCACATGTATGCCATGACACAAAGAACACGTCATGTATGCCATGACTCAAAGAACACCACATGTATGCCATGACACAAAGAACACGTCATGTATGCCATGACTCAAAGAACAATACATGTATGCCATGACACACAGAACACCACATGTATGCCATGACACAAAAAACACCACATGTATGCCATGACACAAAAAACACCTCATGTGTGCCATGACACAAGGAACACCTCACGTATGCCATGACACAAAGAACACCACATGTATGCCATAACACAAAGAACACCACATGTATGCCATGACACAAAGAACAATACATGTATGCCATGACACAAAGAACACATGTATCCCATGACACAAAGAACACCTCATGTATGCCATGACACAAAGAACACCACATGTATGCCATGACACAAAGAACACAACATGTATGCCATGTCACAAAGAACACGTCATGTATACTATGACACAAAGAACATGTCATGTATGCCATGACACAAAGAACACCACATGTATGCCATGACACAAAGAACACCACATGTATTCCATGACACAAAGAACACCACATGTATGCCATGACACAAAGAACACCACATGTATTCCATGACACTTAGAACACCACATGTATGCCATGACACGACAAAAGAACATGTCATGTATGCCATGACACAAAGAACATGTCATGTATGCCATGACACAAAGAACACCACATGTATGCCATGACACAAAGAATACCACACGTATGCTATGACACAAAGAACACGTCATGTATGCCATGACACAACACCACATGTATACCATGACACAAAGAACACCACATGTATTCCATGACACAAAGAATACCACACGTATGCTATGACACATGCCATTTACATGTAATTCCGTATAATTAATCATCTACTGTTTTTTATGTTTAGAGTCACTCTATTCTTGCTATATGTGAAAGAAATCGAGTTTGGAGCAGACAATACAGTGATTCACACCACGAAAATCGATGTTCGCTTTTTGAACTGACATGCATCAACCTGGTCGGCGAGCCCGTTAGCTGAAAGTGATTACATGTAACTTGATGGTAGTCAATTGTGTTGGGGGTTTTCAATTGCCGCTGGAAGAATCGACAGTCACTTATGCAGAGACCAGTTGATATCCACCGCATGCATATCATAAGGCAAATTGTGACTTAAAGGATCGCCGAGTGAGACTTTGCGAAGATCGATGCTCATGATCGATGACCAAGCACTGGATTGTACGGTCCAGACTTGATTACTAACGGACCACCCTCATATACATGTAGATGAAATATTGCCGTGTTTGCCCGTTGACATTCCTACATGCAGTCTTGCATAAAAAAACTAGAACGGCAGGCATAGAAGACGACATTGTGGCTGTTGGTAGGCCGAGTAGTGACAACTCCAGTTGAAGACGCCCGTGAATACATGGTTACTGTTTTCAGGCATCTGCTGCTGGAGTGGTCACAACAGTATCAACTGCAGCTATTCCCCAGGACGCTACAGTGCTGTAACATTAAGAGTTTATTTTCAGTCCTGGCAGATGTTCCATTTTCTAGGGAAATGCCCTTGTCCAAATATTATTTGTGTCGAATGTAGGTGATGAGTTTGCAATCTAAACCCTCAAACAGACCTTAAACAATCAAAACCTAAACCGCAACAGGTTTTCCTATCAAAATTACTACTGAAGTTGATACCTTGAAAATATCGGAAAAAATATAATAATTTTTGTGGCAAGCTGTCGTGAGGACATGTTCACACGATATAGCCTCATCGCGTTCATTGAATTTATCAACGCGTACACGTTGGCAGGGGAACTAGGTCAGAATTACACGTTGACAAAGATGAAGGAATACGTTGTGTTCAATTTTTTTTATTTGGCTGTACAACATGATAAACAAATACACAACCAAGCTAACACACAACGTTGTGGGAAGGTTGTAGATTAGTAATGTAGATCCCGAAAACGTTAGTATTACGTCATTTGTGTTGCGATATGTAATAACAACGTTGCAAATTTAAGTTGAGGAAACGTTATGCTTTGGGCTCCTCACGATGTTATAACAACTTGTCTCATAGAGTTTTCTGTAAACCTTTTCATGCAAATTGACGAATAAACAATGAAGTTAATTTCTGTATGTACTGTTCTCTACTGGGATGACTATTCAACTATTAACGTTAAATAGAACGTTAAGACAACGTTATTAAATAACTTTAACCTTGTGGCGACGTTAAAATTGACGTATCACAACGTCAGGCCACAACATTGTGACAACGTAAATGGGAGTCCACAGAATAACGTTTTATCATCCAAAACTGTGTTCCACAGGAGATATCGCTTGTGTGAGATCAAACGATATCTCCCAGGAGATATCGTTTTGACAGTAGATTTTGTACAATGCCCTGACAATGCTATGATGTCAGGTACTTGATGACGTCACAGTGCTATGACATCGCTGCACTGCAAGTCTAATGACAGTACCATGTTCAGAGATGTACATTTTTCATTGAAAATTAATGAAGAGTGATTTTGGATGATAAATAGAATCTCACCCTCGTGTCTTCTGATATCAAATATATCAACACTCGTTGATAAAAGTAAAAATATCCTCGGCAAGCCTCGGATATTTGTAACTTTATCAACTTGTGTTGATATAATTGATATCAGAAGACACTTGGGTGAGATTCTCTATGTACCATATAACGTTGTGACAACGTGAAATTGTTAGCTGGGAAGACAGCAATGAGCCGATATGAGCTGAGTTGCCGGCTCAGACGTAAAGGAGGTGAGTTCCTGCTCATCCCCAGGTCGTTTCCTACGAGCGGCATTACCCTGCTCCCTACAGGCAGTCGGAATACCGCACTGGTGACAGCATAGATAGGAACATGAAAATAGACAACAATGGACAGACGAAGAGACAACAAAGAATATCCGGTTAGATATTATTCAGCCTTGGGAAAACGTGCACCTGTGTGACCATTATTTGGATAGTTAATAATTTCAGACATTATTTCAAACGTTAGAAGTAAAACGTTTCCATTAAATTTGCAGCGACAGAAATGATGAGGAACTTGTAAAATTCTAAATGTTCGGCACACTTTGGATGTAAATGAGGTACGAGTTGCAACTATATGCATGGAATATGTAGAGAAAGACATGTCAAAACAATGAGTCGCGTGCCATTGCAATTGCTTTTAAGACCATATATTTACATGAATGCTCAGTCAAACAGAAATAAATATATTGGAAATATAGGGACATTTAACTAACCTTTTAGCCTGAAGTCGGTATCACGGCAGTCTGTATTAAGTCACACAGCTCATTAACGTGGGCGAAGCTTTTAAGCACTCCAGCGAGGGACATCTAATTGCTTGTGCCACGGGGAGGTTTAATCTATTCTTAGAACTTCAACACAGAGGGATATTTGATGAAGACTATTACGAAAACAATGTTTTGCTTTTAAATGCAAGGCATTAAGTGTTTGTTTTGTTTGTTGCTTAACGCCGATATTCCAGCTATATCGTGTCGGAAACATGATATACCTACTTTTGTCGACAACTGAAAGATATTCCTAGATAATATTATATGAACAGTTTGCTTGTACTATAACGTTTATAAAAACATACGACTTACACACAATATGGCACATTGCATCATGAGCATCAATCTTCGCAAGTGGAATACGATCGCATGCATCACTCATAAGTGAGAACACGAAGGTTCCCGCTTCTGACAGCATGAGTTGCTGAAGAGCAATTCTAACCCACATGTTTTTACGGGTCCAACATATTTGTGAACCTGTGAGAATGTTAATGAATATATGCATAGTCAGTCTCATGATATGGATTGTCGGTAATTGCCAATACTATTATAGATAACACAATGTCGCCAGTATCAACTGGTCTCTGCATAAGAACATAACCTCCCAGAGGGATATGTCAATTTACATATAATCACAATCAGCTATTCAATACACTCACAGAAGGTGGTACATACATTGGCAGACGTGTACGATGCATTAGATATAGGGTTACAATAGAAGTTGTATGCTTCTCTCGAGGGTAATAGGGTCTGATGTACGCCTGTTTGTAGCAGTGTCACCCGAGCCGGTTAAATGTACAAATATAATTTTATTTTATTTTGAAGAACGATAAACTCGCTAACGACAATATTACACGAAAACAAAATGGCGCCTGCTTCTCGACTGGATTTTTAAAATCAGTGAAACATTTTCTGTCAAGCTTAAAACTGCTATAAAAATGGTTAATTGTGTTTAAGTTGAGTGTGCAAACGATACAATGCATAAAATAGTTTAAATAAAGCAGTGAAAGTCGGTAAAATAAATGTGTAAACAGTGAACTCTTTATCAGTATCAACACATGTCCGCACTATTTTCAATAGGTCGCAACGAAGTACCCTTGCCAAACTACGATGTGGAACTTCACCTCTGGAGATTGAGCTTGGTCGTTTTTCACGGCCTAAAACCCCTCTTGAACTACGGCTATGTAAATATTGTAAGAATAGTGAAGTTGAAGACGAGGACCATTTTCTATCCAAATGTAATATATATTCCGATATAAGGTCAGTTTTATGGCAAAAGGCACTTAACCCTCTGTTTAGCTTGATGACTCCTGTTGACCAGACCATTTTTATTATGGAATGTGATAACCTAGTATATCCCTTAGCTGCTACAGTGTTACTTATGTTTAAAAGAAGAAAATCATTATAACGTACGATATTACACCACCCACTTTTTCTGTAAGTTTTACTATGTGTGTATGGAGCTATATTTCATTTATGCAACGTTTTATGGATTTTATGTGTCTCGTAGGCCTGTAAAGGCCGGGCAGATGTTTCATATGTGATACAGAAGATTTTTAAAATATATTTTGTAAACATCTGCGTGACACAATAATAAAATAATGTACAGGAAGGTGTAGCTGCAAGAGGTTGAACCTGTCGTGTACTTCAGCATGTGGATGTGGACTTGAAACATGTTCCCGTGATCTTGACGTTGTTGACATTGACTAACATGTCAACTGGGAATACGCTATATGACTATTACGAACAATAGACACAAATTGATAAGTAGGAAATGTTGCTTGCGTTATGATGACATGACTCACTCATCATTCTTTGATGAGCAAAGAAAGACTAATATCTGGAATAACAGAATTATACATTTAAGAGCTTTCTGTTATATTGTGTGATTTTACCATCGGGAGCACAGCCCTTCTGACACTGGGTAATGCAGAAGGCTGCAGTTGTTCGGGAGCCTTCATATTCTCCGGAAAGTTCTTGATGGGTTCGAAGAGGGAGCTCAACACACTGTTTTGTGAAAAACGTATGGGTTGATTGAACGCACGTTAAAATAGTCGGGCTGTCCGGTTTTCGGTCAGGCTTTTAGCATCGCGAGTGTCACCCCTTGTGTTTTATGTAATGAGTGTAGCGGGCGAATTTTCTAAACAATCCATTTCTTCACCGATTTCGTTCACATTTGAAATATATAAGTTACTCATAACATATAAAAACAATATACGGTTGCAAAAAGCTAGATTTTTATTGGTAAAAATTATTGTCCAAACAGTGATTCGAACCCATGTGCTTACAAGTGTTTTTACTACAGATCAAAGGTCAGTTTACATATTTAATCCTCCATTTAATTCTTCATCGTACTAGTATTTTTTAAATCTTTGATGTCAATCTTGTCAAATAAATAACTAAATCATTAAAAAGGATTTTTTTGCCAATAACTTTGTTACCGAGGACTTCCTATAATCGACATTTCGGCACTCCCGTTTGTTAGTATCTATAGATAGAATCTATAGTTTTCGAATCAAATGTTTTTAAACCACATGCGATATACCTTCTGAGTTTTACCAAAACTACATGTATCATTGAGGTTCTTGAGAAGCTGGTATTCAAGTATAAGACAAAATATTTTGGATGTCAACTTCTTTATTACATGTATCATTACCAACTAGCTTCATCTTCATTACTTCTTTCTTTGTATAATCATTTGTACATTTCATTTCAAGCATCTCTGCGAGAAGGATTGACAAACAAGCATCTCTGAATGATAACAAACTAGAAATCACCTTAGTTTTTTGTTTCGTGGCCAGTTGATACAAATAAGAAAGCAATATAAACTACAAGACTTATATGAATCAAATCGTTTTGATGTAATAATGAATTGATGGTCTGACTGTAGAATGTCAATATTTGTCTGATGTGATATTGAGTTACTACCATTTAGGCAGGGAGAAACCTTTCGCGTACATATATGATTCATATCGAATGTTATCATATTTAGGACACATGAAGAAATAGTGGAATACAAGCATTATCAGAAATGAAACGATTATATTTATCACTTTTTAAGTCACTGCATCCCAGTCTAAGACGACAGTGTATTATTTGACAAAAACGACTACCAAAATCTAGATCGAACATTGTATTAGTATCAACTTGTGGCGTGAATAGGTTCTTAAACTGTCCAACAGAGGAAACAATTGTCGCATTTTGTAAGTCGGTTATTCAACAATTTAAATTTATCAGGCTAAAACAAATCAGCATAATTGTTAGTAGGTTTGCATCTTATAGTCTGATAATTGTCATTATTCCTAAAACTGTAGTTACTGTTGTCAGACACATTCCCTGGAACAAGATCACAAGATAGTCAGGAACCATATGGTTTATCAGTTTATGAAATGATGTTAATTTGAAAGTTTCTCTTCGCTTCACTATTGAGGTCTGGTTTGTTTCATTGTATAATTTTGCATGGCTCGTACCTCTGACTGCACCGCATATTGTGCGTAAGGCATCAAGTAAAGGTGTTCTAGTGACAAGGATTGTTCGTTTGTACAATTGTCCCAGAGATGACAGCAATAGTCAAATAAAGGTAAGATAAAGGATTTATACATTGTTTCGAGAGTTTTGCGTGATAGTCTGTATTTAAAACTACGATGGCAATTAATCATGGGGCTAATTTTTTCATTTCATTAATGTGGGAATGCAAAAGGAGGTTTTCCTGAAAAGTAATACCTAAGTGTTTATGAAACTTCACTTCATTTATAGGGGTACCATTCATCGAGGGGGGAGGATTCATAGAAGGTTCAGTTTTGCGTGAAAATGAGATAGTTTCAGTTTTGTTTGGATTAAATTATATTTGCCAGGTTTCCGCCCACTTACATATTCTGTCTAAATGTGAGTACATGCACTCGTATACGGATCGCCGATTATTACATAGAGTGACGTGTCTGCAAAAAGACGTATATTACTTCCGATTACATAAACTATGTCGTTTATGTATACTAAGAATAGAAGAGGTCCAAGGACTGATCCTTGGGGCACTCCGCTATTGTCGGTTTTAATTCTGATTTATAACCTTGAATAACTACTCTTTACATTCTATTGTGTAAATAACTTTAAACCATGTCAGTACCTTCCCATCTATCCCATATCATTTTAGTTTATGGATAATTCCTTTGTGCCAAACTTTATCAAAAGCCTTGCTTATATCGCAGAATACAGCTCTAACTACGTTTCCGTTATCTATAGCTTTGGCAATAACATTATGCGAATACGTAAGTTGGTAAGCTGTTGAATCTCCTGGCATGAATCCAGATTGTAAATTTGAGAGACAGTTGTTATCTCTCATGAAGTTAAGAGAGAGAGAGCGATGTATTTGCATATAAGGCCATACGACCTACAGTACAAAATAGTACATAATATACTGAGTCAAAAAAGAAACTTCACATTCTTTCTTCAGGGCACTATAAAAGAACAAGAGATGGTAAGATGGTGAAATTGTTATTATTTCATTGCTGAGATCTGTGTGATGTACTCGATATACTGACAGTGCCATAATCAGTTCCATTAGGCTACACCGCCGTTCCAAAACATGGGTATACAGAATGTCAAGTCACAAGAATAAAAATGCGAAATTTCTCAGTTCAATATCGTGTATGGCCGCCCCGCGCATTTACCACTGCCAAACACCGTCTCCTCATCGACTGCCTGATGCTTGTGAACACGTGGTTGGGGATTCTGCGCCATTGCTCTTGCAAGGCAGCGCCAAATTCCTGCAAATTCTGAGGTTGGTTCCTAAGACCACGAAGCCTTCTCCCAAGTGCATCCAAAACGTGCTCTATTGGATTAAGGTCAGGGGACCTCGATGGCCAGTCCATGACGTTGATTCCAGCGTTTTGAAGGAAATTTCGTGTCAACATCGCGGTATGCGGCCGAGCATTATCATGCTGGAACTGTAGACCTGGGCCATGAGCCGCCATGAAAGGAACGAGTTCAGGGGTGAGCACCTGGTCGCGGTAAGCAGCAGCTGTGAGGTTTCCACGGATGACCAGAAGTCGGGAACGGTTGTTCCCACAGAAAGCACCCCACACCATGCAACTTCCGCCCCCGAATCTGTCGACTTCCTGTACACAACATTGGGCATACCGTTCACGACGTCGTCTTCAGACTCTATGCCTGCCGTCCGCGAATCTGAGGGTAAACCTGGATTCATCGCTAAAGACGACTCGATTCCAGTCTCTCTGGGTCCATCGGAGGTGACGTTGGGCCCACAGCAGACGTTGACGTTGATGAAACAGCGTCGAGAATGGAGATTGGCAGCCCGAAACCGATTTCGAATGGTCTGTGAGGACAGTCGACCTTTAAACATCTCAGCCCTGGTTCGTGTAACCGGCAGAAATCTGTCACGTAGGTGACGTAAGACGATTTGACGGTCTTCTGTTCGTGACGTCACACGTGGACGACCCGACCTTGGGCGATCAGAAGTGGTGCCAGTTTGTTGTAGACGACCTCGCAAGTCATACACAGTACGACGGCTGCATCCCATTGCTCTTGCGACGTCAATAACTGATCTTCCCGCTTGCAATATGCCAACGGCATGTTCACGTTGCACATTTGACAATCGTGGCATTTCAAGTACCGTTAGAACTGTGGTTTAAAAGTGCTTTTTCAATTCTTGAGGCCAATGCAAACACGTGCATATGACGAAAACTTCGATGCGAAGATCACGTGATCGACTGCACGTGCAAAACCTGATTTGGCACTAACGTCATTTGCACGAGGAATGGATGGGTTTGAGTGGGTTTTGCTAACGTTTTTCTAGAGTCGAAAGATAGGGATCCCATTTCGGATACATAGATGTATCATCAGAGAAAGATTATTCATTATTTTTCAAATTACATTTTCTGAAGTTTCTTTTTTGACTCAGTATATAATTGAGTTACCAAATGTGTGCATAATATGTATCGAAGAAACTATTTTGCTGACAATGTTTCGCAGAATATAGATGTTTCAGATATTTCACAAAGTTGTTAATGATGTTGATATCTGAGGATGTCCAGAAACTTTGAATGGAGACATAGTACCCACTTGATGTTTTTGGAATAAGACGTTGGCGAAAACTATCATAAGACTTACAGTTGTATACAACATGAACTTCATCTTCAACAGCTTTACAATGCTTGCATACTGCGACATTGTCATTGACAGTAGCAAGACCTTTCCTGATTAACTGAGTACCGAGTATATTACATCCTGATCTAAACATTGTAAACTTACGTTTATCAGCATTACTAATATTAGAAAGGAGATATTTTTCACAATTCAACAAAGATTTATGAGAGTAATAAAAACACAGTGATTCGCTGTCACAAAGTGATGAATGCCTATCTTGGTGGAGACAATCATTAATTCTTTCAATAATTTTACATAAAACTATCTTTGGATCACCAACAGATTGTGTGTTCTATACAATTTCAAACCCATGCCTAAACAATAAATGCTTACATAACTTGCCCATGTTGGGCGTTTTCTAGATTCGATTGACAAATTAATTTCGTTCGTTCGAGAAAATAAATATCAATAGTAAGTCGTGGCCACGAGATGATAAGTCGAGGCCACGAGATAATAAGGCGTGTTACGACGTAAATTGTAATAAAACGCAAATTGTAATACTTGCAGCAAATTGTAATAAACTTGACGTAAATTGTAATAAAAACGTAAATTGTAATAAAAATTGACGTAAATTGTAATAATTTTCGTTGCGGTAAAATGTAATAAATATTTACGTAAATTGTAATAACAGTTTTAATCACTCGTAAATACGCGGGTGTTTGTTTTTCGTTGCATTTCATACATCAAATAAGCTTGTTAGGGCGATAACTCAAGAAAGAAATGATGGATTTTGTTCAAATTTGGTACCAAGGTATAGTGGCGAGATTCACCGACACAAGTGAAATGGAGTGACCTTGAGATAATTTTCAAGGTCACAGCAAAAATCTGAGGGTTTTGCCAATATAAAGATTGTTAGCGCGATAACCCAAGAACGAATTGACAAATCTTAGCTAAATGACGAAAATGATATTCGTCCTGATATATAATCGATATAAACTGTGCTCTGTATCATGTCTTTTCGCAAATATCTTTCGAGGTTTTGATATGTATACATATAAAGTGGGGGTGGGGTAGGGATGGGTTTCTAATGGGTATATCTAACACACTTGCATGCATGTAGAGTCGGAGAGGTGGATTGGTGTTCTAACGGGTATAACAACGAGGGACGTTCAAATAGTAGTCAGCCTCACCTATAATATGATTCAAATACAGCTGTTTTTATGTTTTATTTTTCTACATATTATCTGTCAGCCTCAAGCAAATTGGTTTTGCTATGTTGCAGCCTCACAATCCCCATTTTGTGAGACTTTGTATCTTGGCTTGGTACTCCCAAAAACCGTAAAATCTGCAATAAAATGCATCACAAACTTCAGGAAACAAAATATGCTATGTTTGAGATTGGTAGAAGTCGGCTAGAATCAAACTTAGATGTTAAACTGCACAAAAAAAGCAATTTCAAAACTACAATCGCTTGTTCAAATGACTCCCCATTCTGCTTACTGAAAGAACTCGAGAAAGAAATGATGGATTTTGTTCAAATTTGGTACCACGGTTTATTGACTTGAGATTGGAGATTTACCGACACCACTTGAATTTAGTGACCTTGAGGTCATTTTAAAGGTCACAGCGAAGGTGTAACAGTTTTGCACATGCCAAGCTTGGTATCCGCGAACTCAGGAAAGTATTAATAGATTTTGATCAAATTTTATATCAAGGTGTATTGGCGGGATTCCCCCAACACAAATTGATTGGGAAACTTGTGCTCATTTTAAGTTCACAGTGAAAAGTGTTTTGCACATGTCTAACTTTTTAGTGCGAAAATGCAAGACAGAATTAATATGTTTTGCTTAAAGGTAGTACCAACATGCGTTGGGAGTATCGTCTAACGTCAGTCGAATTCAGTGACCTTCGGATTATTTTCAAGGTCACAGCGAGTATTCTTGCGATATCTCCAAACCTAATGGATGGAATTTATTGCATTTTGTATCAGGGCGTCAGATGACAGTTTCGGCAACGTTAACATAATTTTCAGGGTCAGACAGAGGATAATTGCAACATTCAGATATCGACATGTGGCGGGGGTAATAGCTATGTTTGTGACAAACGCTTTGTCATTACTAATGTTCAAATTTTTGTTAGCATATGGTTTCTCATTCTCTTCACAGAGGTTACTTGTCATATCTCGTAGGAAGATATGACAAATAACCTCCGTGGGAAGAGAATGATGGTTTCTATAATTCCATGTTAATTCTACCAGCTGTGAAATTATTTGTGACACGTCTTAAAAAAGCCAGAGATTATTTGTGTATGTTTCGAAAATTAAAGTTAATTGTTTTTCATTATGGAGTTATTTTCGATGTTGACGCAAGGACATATTTTACGAGCAATAGCTTTCAATAATTTAATGTTATTTCTATTACATTTTGAAGTTCTTCATAGCATATCCCAAAATAACAGGATATTGTTTGTTTACGCTTTGAAATGTACGTTTCTTTTTCTTCATTTTCGAATTATTTTCAATGTTATAATCATAAGTGATTTATTATGATTTATGTTTCGATCATACATTCATCTATTGCGTTGTCATAGTTTAGCCTGGTTCGTATTATTTTCTTCATCATATTACTAAATATTATTGTATTTTTATGAGAGGAATTTTAAGTTACATTTGCTAAGGATATCATAAATCGCTGGCGCCTGGTTATTCCTTGCCACATAGCAGTCAATCTGTCTACTCATTTGTTGTATTTGATTGATGCATTTAAAATAAAATGTAGAAATGATATTGAATTGCATCATTTGCTTCAAGGAATCGATCAGAAGTGCTCGTTATCAAAGTAAAGTCAAAACTTTTTTCTGTAAGGTATACAGTGGAAGTGGACACCTTAATTGTTATGGGTAGACTAAAGAAATCATTTATTTAGTTTCACCGCTCAAAATACAACAAAGAATTCAACGGGTGGCATTAACCTCAAAGAATGATCATAGCAATGCTTATAACCTACGAGGGCAAACATATCGGGGATAATTTGTTTTGATGCGATATGCACCGGGTAAAATATCACTTTGTCATGGTGACATGACATCATGAACAATGTTATGACGTCACGTTGCTTCTAAAAGCCGCCATCTAAATACAACGATGACGGGGAGCCTGCCTTTGTTGGAAAGTAGATTATCGCGTAATTTCCGCAATTAAAGACTTCGGTAATAAATAGAAAATTATATTCGTGACCATAATATGCTAGGTTAACGACCTAAATATCGGCACATCCCTTCTCTGGTTCCGAAAATACCAAGATTTAGGCAGTTGTGTTGTAAACTGATATTTATCTTCTATAAAGTCGGCTATATTCAAACCATGAGAAATGTCGTCAAATAATGTCTGATCGCAGTTACCAACGTCCCAATAGTGTCCATATATTTTAATCAACCGTATTAAAATGTTTTCAGGCTTGAAGGACGAAGCTCATTAAAATATATTGCCAGCTCCCTTTTAGAGACTGATATAGTGGGTCATAAATGAATGAAAGTTTTTATTGTTGTTCATACCCGTTAGGCCTCCCGCCTCTACATGTATTTGAGATATAACCGTTAGAACCACCACCACCCCCTCTATGTCTTAAAGTATGCTAGATATAACCGTTAGAACACACCAAACCACTTTTCTGCCCATTTATTCAATTGGGCTAAATCATAGTTGAGAGTTGCTTCTATGGATTTTACATATTTTCCCGCAACACCGATTGATGTGTCATCGGCCAACATTATTGTGATATTTTGTAAATTTCCAGGTAAATCATTGATATATACAAGGAACACAAATTAACCAAGGGCAGATCCTTCAGGAACCCCTGCAGTAACATTTAGTTTTTCATAATGTTCCATTAACAGAGACACACTGTCGTCTATCAGGGCCCGGTTGTTCAAAACTCGGTTATCTTTTAACCAGCCGTTAAGTACATTTAACCGACTGTTACCTAATAACAGAGGGTTATCGTGTTGTTCAAAACTCTGTTAGTAGTGTACCTCGTCTCTCTGGCGTCTTTTTCAAGATGGCGGCACATCCGGTCCCCATGGGCGCCGCCATCTTGGATCCGGTCACTTCCGGTCAGGGGAGATCACTCGGGTTCCGGTTCCGGTGGGTGCGTGCGTACGCATCGCGATGACGTCACGTCCGGTTCCGGTGGGTGCGCGCGCATGACGATGACGTCATCTCCGGGCCAAGATGGCGGACGCGTTTCAAGATGGCGTCCCATCCGGTTGGATCGCCCGAGATCTCGCGGGATCTCGTGGATTCTCGCGGGATCTCGCGAGCGTAGACGCCTTTCAAGATGGCGGAACGGACGAGCGGCGGACGGGACGGGACGGAGAGGGAAGGGAAGGAGAGGAGAGGGGAAGGAGAGGGAAGGAGGGAGAGGGGTGAGGGGGGACGATGGCGTGGCTAGACAAGTGTGTGTGTGTGTGTGGTTCAAAGCTTTGGATGTAGCATTCTTTCGAGCGAGGTGGGTGGCCCTGAAAAGGGCCGTTGGTATGGGTGGATGAGAGATCACCGAGGTATCTATTGTGGTGATGGTGGTGCACTGGAGGCAGTGCTGCTGGAATCGTCCATGGGTTCGACAAACTCCAAGATGCGTTGAAGTAGAGAGTACATGGTGTCTATGCGATCTTGAACGAGGAGGACCTTGTCATTGAGTAGAGCCAGTAGATGTTTGCTTTCACGTTTACTCACTTTCTTTGGCGGTTCACTTGACTGGTGGGTGGAGGGAGCCGGACGTTTCTGGGCCTTGTTAGAGCAGTTCATACTCTTATGGTCCTCTTTACCACAGTGACGGCAGGGATGTGGACAGGCGTAACTGAGATGACCTTCGTTTTTTCCACAGTTGTAGCAGGTGTTGTTATCGTGCTTGTTGTTGTCCTTGGTCTTCTTGGGACATACGTAATGGCGATGGCCTTGAGCACCACACTCGGTACAGGTCACCTTGGGACAGTGTAGATAACTGTGGTCATCTGTTTCACACAGCCGGCAACGGAAGGAGGCGGAGGCGGGAGACGTCTGCATGCTTCTAGTTTCAGTGAGCAACTGATGGGGAGAGCTGGAAAACCTTGAATTTATATAGCTGACGTGGATGACGCCACTTTGACGCATCAGGTTCACACCGGTTGCATCCGGTTCGCACCACTCTCATCCTGACTCAACAGGTCGATAGGCTAGTGTGACGTCATGAGGTATGTCATCATTCCTATAAATAACAAATGAGCTCATGGTGTGCACTGCCACGCTTAGGACGACCTATTGTGACGTCATAGGGTGACGTGACCTATATAAACCAGGCTCAGCTTGGGTCTTACCAGTTCTCACCATGCCGTCACCACGAATGAACGAAGATGAGATTGAAGAGGAGCCTGTGCCGTACCAGTTGGAGCGGACGACCCAAAAAACAACCAAGAAATTCCGGACTGATACTCAACGCTACAACCTGACGTTCAATCCAACTTGGCTGCAGCGTCAACAGCCTGAAGACCTCCCCGTCGTTCTCACTTTGATGCAGTGTTAGCAGATTTGAGAGACGATGTAGGCGGACAGGATGGTGATCGTGTGGGATTGGCCCTGGAACACCCAGCCCTGGATACACCCATCCGAATCACGTTTCGGCGGATGGGTGACCTCCAGGGGAACACATCATGGCCGAAGTTGAAAAACCGTATGTGGCGTTATTTCACCGAACAGGGAACACGCCACTACCTTAAGGCATTACCCCAACTGCTACATTCCTACAATCATCGCGTCCATCGTACGATTGGACAACGGCCCGTGGATGTACGTCCTAACGCTCCCTACGATGAAATTCGGGTGCTGGATCACATGGAACGACAGAAGAAGAAGAAGCAGCGCCAACTCAAGACAAAGAAGAAGAAGCACCCTCTCTCGTTACCCGGGACCCGTGTCCGTTTGAACAAGACCAAGGGCACGTGTTCACAACGGGCACCTTCCTTTCAGCTGGACCTACCGAACTGTTCACCGTCGGATCCTGGGTGGTTGAAACCCACGTGTTCCTCCTGTCTCACCATCAGAATTACGATGATCATGGAGAAGTGCTGCAACTATTGGCACCTTGTGACCCGGATCATGAACTGCAACCCATTCAGAAAACGGATGACGTGCCAAAGTGGATCAGGTCCTGGACAATGACGACGTCGTCTCAAAAAGGATGGTGGTTCCGAAGTGTTGGTTTCAGATGGTCAGGATACCCTGCCAGCTTTGATTCATGGATCCACTGCGGCATCATCTGGTCTTTAAATCCAGCGTGGCCTCCAGTCTCCACGTCGTCAGTAAGATCTGAGCCTCCCCCATCATGTTACAGAGTGAACCACCCATCTCAAGGTGCAAACAAGGAGGAAGACAGTGGACAACAGCGTCAGTTCATCTTCCCCAAGATCAAAGGGACTTGTTCCCAACGAAGTGAAGTGGTGTTTTTCTCCCGCGTTTCTGATATATGGCGTGGTCGTCATGAGCATGGTTCAGTTGGCATTGGACAACGGTGAGAAACAGTTGTGGACAGCTTTGTTGGCCAGTGGCTTTGGGTACTTGCTCCCACAACCCACGTTGGTGTCGTCGTCATCATCATCCCCGTTGCCTCCTTCCTCGACTGCATCTCCAACCACCTCTGAATCCAGTCTGGTTCCCTAAGAGAGAGAGAAAGATGTCGGTGTCTGTGTTTTCCAAGCGGGACTTTTACGTGACCTTACCCAGCGATGCGTCCATGGATATTCATCCCAACAACAGAGTGAATCATTACGAAGTCAAACTACCCTTTCCCATTCAAGTGAATCGCCAAGAGTGGGAAGTCGGCGTCAGTAAACTTCATTTCCCCATGACATGGTACAATGTGTCATTCCCCTTCAACTGGTTTGTCCTTCATGTGAACTTGGAACGCATGACCCGGATTTACAGTTCAGCAGAACTCAATGCGACCGTGACAGAAGAGAACCCAGGCATCATCAGAGCCGTCAGCGAAAAGGTCATTATTCGAGAAGGAGTGTATTCCAGTCGCCAACTGGTCCAGAGACTGAACATCCTGCTTCAACACACCTGTGCACGGCTGTTGGAAAAGCATACAGCTGATGTGTACCAACAGGATGCTCGAGGTCGTTTCACCATCACCTTGAACTACCCCAAAGAAGACCTCCGATTTGAAATGCGTGGCAAAACGCATGTCAACTTTTATGCTCCCACCCCGAAAGACATGTGCAGAGCCCTCACGGGTTCCTCCTGCAAAACCACAAGCCAACCTGGCCATGATGCCATCAAGTCTGCCTACACCACCCGATTGGTGTTGCCTGCTCCTTTAGTACGTATGCTGGGATTCATACAGCTCCCCATGGTGGACGAAGCAGAAGAAATAAGCCAAGTCTCTGCTCAGCCTGTCCAGGTGGCTGTGTTTGACCGTCCTCTCGTCGTGGGTGAACAGGAAGCACACCATCTGGCTGGTTTTGATACCGTGTACGTCTACTCGGATGCAGTGGAAGATCAAATCGTCGGGGATACCATGGCTCCCTTACTGATGTATGTTCCCGTGTCGCGCCAGATGATGGAAGACAGCGTCGTGATCAAAACCCCTCAGCACCTACGCTACATGGGATTGCGTCAGGGAACCACGGATGCCATTCGAATCTATTTAACGGATGACGTAGGACGTCTTGTGCCATTCCAGACTGGGAAGACCATCGTGACACTTCATTTCCGTCCCCGTCGCCTGGGTACGTACTGAGAATCAGCATGGTAGGACACCAGTGTATCAGACACCACAGCAGCAGCGGCTTGGGTGGACAGCAGCGAGGAGGCAGCTTAACCGTGTACCGAGGACGCATTCATCAACGAGGGAGAGGTTTCGGTAACATCTTGGGAAACTTGGGACGTTCAGCGCTCTCCATCCTCAAGACGGTGGGAAAATCAGCTCTCAAAACAGGCGTCAAGATGTTGCCGGGATTGGTGCAAGATATCCGTTCAGGACACCGAAGTGTGGGGGACAGTTTGAAACATCATGGGAAACAAGCCTTACTTGCCACCTTGCGACAGCACCCACCACCACCACCAGGATCACCCGCTCGCAAACGAAAACGGAAACAGGCCGTGGGATCCACCAAGAAACGTAAACCCTTGTTTTGAGAGAAAGAGATAAAGACTCACCCCGATGGGAAAGGAGTTCAGTTCAACACCAGACACCGTAGGGTCAAGACCTGTTGTGCAGACCTGTGGTCCAGACCTGTTGTCGAGATCAGCTGCCAAGATGATGCGTCGGGATGCCTGTGAATGTTCCAAGGCCCAACTGGATCTCTTTTCTGTGCCCCCTGTGGTGACTTCCGTCCAAGAAGGTCAGTGGATTCGATACAGCCCTCTGGCACCCCCTTCGGTCGCAGGTCCCCTCCAATTTAACATTGCTAACCCTGTCAATGCCTACATCGATTTGAGCCAGTGTTACCTCCGCATCTGCCTCAAAATCAAGAATACAGATGGTACGGATGCAGTTCGTGATGGCGATGGGGCACTCGCCGTGTCCACGGTGAACAACATGATGCATTCCCTCTTTCGTGAAGTGCGTGTGCAAGTGGGACACAACCAACTGGAAATTACTCCTTCCATGGGTACCTATCCCTACCGAGCCTATTTGGAAACGTTGCTGAGTTATGGGAAGGCAGCCAAAGGGACCCATCTCCAGTGTCCAGGATGGTACACCGATGAAGCTGGAAAAATGGATCACTTTAATGCTGTCGCCCAGAATGCCAACGCAGGGACTTGTCGCACGACGAGGAGGGTCATTCTACCCACCGAGACGTGGAACTGACAGGACGTCTCCACTGTGACCTGTTTCTCCAAGACCGGTACCTGGTGGATGGAGTCCCCATGAAACTAGAACTGATTCGCAGCCCGAGTGATTTCTACTTGATGAGTGCTGGAGATGTCGAGTGTCGATTTGAACTGACCAAAGCCGAGTTTTACGTGCGCCAAGTCAACATTGATCCTGCCATACGGGAACAACCGCGTGAAACACATGTCACCAGGAGTCCGCGGCCAAATATCCTTTGACCCGAGTCCAAGTCACAGCCCACGACATTTCAGGAGGAGGACGCGATTTCCACAAAGATCAACTGATTGGAGGCCAACTGCCCAAATGAGTGGTGTTGGGATTGGTGGACAATGATGCTTTGCTGGCAGCAAGGAAAAGAACCCCTACCATTTCAAGCACAACAACGTGACCAGCCTCAAGCTGAAACTCAATGGACAAGAAGTGCATGGCACTGAAATCAAAAGCGACTTTCAAAACAACAGTGCCTCGCCTCAAACAGTTGTACATGAACCTGTTCCGCAACCACGGGACACCTGTGGCAAGAACATCCCTGCAACCTCACCCTGGACGAATTCAGGAACGGATTCACCGTGTGGGTGGTGGATCTGACGGGCGGATCTGAAGCAGATGAAGGGTATAACTACCCACGACAGACGGGCAAGTTGGGACTTGAACTTCAGTTTGCAGAACCCCTACCACGCCCCCGTCACGCTCGTCTGCTACGAGGAATAAGAAAGCGTTTTGGAAATTGATCGGTTCCGCGAATGCTCTGATGGTGTAAGGATGGACGACAACAGTGGCTTGACTGACCAAACACTTGAACGCCTACGTACAACGGGATCCCCTGCTGCAAGCCCTCTACCAAGGTGCCTTTGCCAGAGATCACTTTGCCACCACCGTGCTGTGTGAACAGCAGGAGGGACATTATCCTAAAGCCTACATTGTCAACACGGACCCCAGCCATCTCCCAGGACAACACTGGGTGTGCGTGTATCGCCCAGCACCAGGTGTCATGGACTACTTTGACAGTTATGGACTCCATCCTTACCAACAGCATCCAGACTTTCGGAATCTCATGACCTTCGCCGGATGGCTCCAACAACAGTGGAATCATCAATCACTTCAACCCTGGTTCAGTGCCTCTTGTGGGATGTACTGTTTGTATGTACTGGCTCATCGTGCCCGTGGATGGTCTTTTGACGAAGTGATGGAACAGTTTGATCCCTACGATACCCTCGTCAATGAAGAACGTGTAAGACGTTGGTTTCAATCCACACGCCTGACAGACAACAACGCTGGCCATGATCCACACCCCTGCCAAAGGACACAACCTTATCGTTCGGATGTTATGATGTTACAGTTCTGATGTTACAGTTCATACCGTTTGTCAACAAAAGATCAGGGACGCCCCTAATCCTGTCTCTTTTGTCAAAGTGTTCTTGTTAGCGGGGGAAATAAAACGTTTGAAAAATGTCAACCTAGTGTTGTTGTTGGCATTGAAATGAACCCTTCTTTTGAGAGAGATGGATGGCCCTGAAAAGGGCCGTTTTTTTAGAGTGTACCTCACTCAAGGGACCAGAGCTGGCACCTACATTGACAGGGATGAATGGCCATCTTTGTTTTTACGGGGCACTTGCTCCCATGAGTCAAACGCCTGATATAAGTGTCCTTTAACACTGTCTTGCAGTAGACGCATTGAAAGGTACCATTGTACACAATGGAGCCATTGGCGTAGACGGGTAGGCAACCATGACATTGGTGGCACTGCCATGCCGGTAAGGGGGGTGGTGATGCTGTCTCCAAGGACATGAGTTCCAGATCCCAGTTTTCAGCCATGATTGCTGGTTGTAACACTGCTTCGGTCATCCCTCTCATCATATATAGTGAGAGCTCAGCCAATCCAAGGCTATGGGGGCGCCACCACCTCACGGTGACGTCATCGGTTCTACGTCATTACCCTCACGCGCGGCCATGACGTCATCGATACCACGTCATCGAAGACACGTCATCGCTGTCTCGTCGCCTGTATATAAACTCCAGCATGGGTCAGTGAGGGCTATCTTGATGCAACATGGATACAAGAAAAGTGGAAGTCATGCGACCGGCGCCTTACCGGAAAAATTGCGGTAGACGGCAATGCTTGCGGTGCAGCCCTACCTTACAAGGGAAGGCTGGCATCAAAATGGAAGAGGCAGCAACAACACCTGTACAACCGGTACCCACAACAGCAACAGAAGCAGCGGCAGCCCCACCACCACCACCACCTACGGCGGCAGCAGACACGGTAGCCCCACCAACAACAATGGCAGCGAAAACATTACCAAAATGGTCATCCAAATGGCGACTGATTATCTGTCCTACCTGTTTCAAAGCCTATCCCTCGAATCGCTTTGATGTCGTCCCAGGAGCTGACTTCTACATTTGCCTCTGCTGTGGGGAAGGCATCATCAAGAGAGAACAACAGCAGCACGATGATGTGTGCCCCGGAAAATTTATTTTTCGGGGTCTCCATCTCCTCTGTGAATGTTAACCTGCCTGGTTCACATACCAACGGCCCTTTTCAGGGCCACCCACCTCGCTCGAAAGAATGCTACATCCAAAGCTTTTTTTAACCACACACACACACACACACACTTCTCTAGCCACGCCATCGTCCCCCTCACCCCTCTCCCCCTTCCCTCCCTCTCCCTCCTCTCCTCTCCTTCCTTCCCTCTCCGTCCCGTCCCGTCCGCCGCTCGTCCGTTCCGCCATCTTGAAAGGCGTCTACGCTCGCGAGATCCCGCGAGAATCCACGAGATCCCGCGAGATCTCACGCGATCCCACCGGATGGGACGCCATCTTGAAACGCGTCCGCCATCTTGGCCCGGAGGTGACGTCATCGTCATGCGCGCGCAACCACCGGAACCGGACGTGACGTCATCGCGATGCGTACGCACCCACCGGAACCGGAACCGGAACCCGAGTGATCTCCCCTGACCGGAAGTGACCGGATCCAAGATGGCGGCGCCCATGGGGACCGGATGTGCCGCCATCTTGAAAAAGACGCCAGAGAGACGAGGTACACTACTACTTCTGTTAACTTTAAACAGGCTGTTAACGTGACGTTAAGTTAACACACCTAAGGACCGCCGCTAACTTTTTAACAGTGTGGTTAACTCGCAAATGGCGTTCATGGCTAACACTGCTTTCACGATCCCAGTTCAGCAAAGAAAGGATAGGGTGTATCGTGGACTGGACTTCGATATTGGAAATTATTCTGACGAAGAGTTACATACGAAACTGTATCTATGCACATCATAGGAACTAAAATACATGTTGTACAAGTACATGATGCCTACGTTTCATCTTTTAACACTTGTGGAAAGGTTTATATATGCTTTACTACACTAAATGTGTGAATTTCTTCTGTAAATATTATTCAAACAAGCACTTTCAAAGAATATAACACGTACACCCTATACCCACGTATGATATGATATTGAACAAGGCAACATGTAGATAATTAAATTAGTTTCATGAAAAAATATCCGAACGATTACATTATGATACTGAAAGTGTAATCTGCGGGATATGGTGATTGTGTATACTCTTATTCTACCGACCTTCACCTCAGAGAAATTGCCAAATACACTGCCATTTTAAGAAAGAGAAGCCAGAAATGCCGATTATTACCGTTGTCGTTCTGCGTGATTTTGCGTCAGTCATGGCGTCACGCAGCACAGAATCTTGACAGTTTCGTGTAAACACATCACATTCCGTTATTGTATCTATTTTTAATTTCCTATATCTTGCTACTATGCTCTTTCCATGCAAATGGGAGTCTGAAAATTTGAGAAAATGCTACACAGTGTAAAGTCTGAAATTTTCTTTGTTTACATTTCAAACAGGTGTTGTCTTTCGAGCACAGCAGTTGTTTCCACCCCCAATATCTTTCGTTTCACTTTATCTAGACACTTGGTATTGGTGCCAAAAAGACCAGTTGTAATTAGATTCTAAAATGTATGAGGAATTCAGTAGGGCTGGGACGAGGAGGAAACAATGGAATCGAGTACCCGCATGTACGTATCCGAATCGGAATCGAGTACCCGGAAATGTAAGAAATACATTCGGGTCAACTTTCTGAATATTCAATCACGGTTTGACAGAGATTATTGCAGAAAACTTAAACAGTTGGTAATAAGACATTAAAACTGACCTCACACTATTAAATTTACGTCTGTTTAACCAATATAGAGAGTAACACCATTACTTACATTCCTCGTTATAACAACGAACGTTTTATTCCTGCTGCTACTGTAACTTAACTACTCACTGCTCATGCGCAGATATATTACAGTCAATAAAACTATGCTCCATTAATCGGACAATACCAATGATGTAAAAACCCGTGAATTTCCGGGTTAGAATATGGATCTTCAGTAACCCATGCTTGTCGTAAGAGGCGACTAACGGGATCGGGTGGTCAGACTCGCTGACTTTGTTGACATATGTCATCGGTTCCCAATTGCGCACATCGATGCTCATGTTGTTGATCACTGGATTGTCTGGTCCAGACTCGATTATTTACAGACCGCCGCCATATAGCTGGAATATTGCTGAGTGCGGCGTAAAACTAAACTCACTCACTCACTCAATGATGTAAATGTGTGTTACGTCAAAAATGAAAAAGACAAGCTATTGTCTGCCCTTGTCATTACAGAGCTCTCTCCCGTACAGCTGGAATCGATTCCTAGAAATAGGACTCGATTCCAGCTGTACCCGACCCGGATTCGAGTACCAGAGTACCCGTCCCAGCCTTAGAATGCAGTGATTCATTTGTCGCCGCTGAATATGAAATACAAGTGATGTAATTGGCGTTTCAATACCGGCCTTCGCGAAACGTGATTTTGTAAACACTATCCAATAGGGCGCAAAGTGCACCTGGGCGTTCGTGTGAGTGTATTTATGAAAACATCTGAACACGATTCCAGGCTTATCGGCAACGTTTCCGAATTATTAGTGATTTTATTAAAAACTGATATCATTGTTAATTTATATGCTATTTTTGAAAGTCGATACTCCAAGTAATTATCCGATTTTGTTTTGATATGTCCGTCTGGCATCCCTTCCCATAGATGGATTTTAATTATATTTTTACTAATCATTTCAGCAATCTTTTAAAAATGCTGTATTAATTGATGAAAACTTAGTTAGCATAAATATTGCTCTCGCAACTGATGTGTAGGAAAATAAACATAACATTATTATGTATCTATTTCTGTTGTGAGTGATATGTCACAGCGAACACAACACTATCTCTTGTCATATTACACGATAATATTTGGAATTTTTAACTTATTTTATAACAATATCTGAATGCTAATGTTATACACTGATAGGTTCATATAAGGAATACTATGGCACAATAGTATTTCTCTGCCGAATCGTTGCAGCGTTCTATAATACACTTATGAAATATAATACATGTTTTCCGTCCTTGAAGACATTGAAAAGAACTATCTATGCATTAATGGAGTTTTTCCTGATTAATGAGTATCGAGGAAATTATTGATATCTACTTCAGCGTTCTATAATGCACTTATGAAATATAATACATGTTTTCCGACCGTAAAGTCATTAACAAGAATTATGCATTTTCTGCAGTCACTTGTGAATTGAACTAAATGAAGGTTCATCTGATTAATGAGTATCGAGGAAATTATGTTCATCTATAAATTAGACGCAGCTTCATGTTTTTCAAGACATCTTTCCGGAATATGCGTCTGTGAATGGCGTTCAGATAATGACGATATTGCACAGTATTATTCATGAGATTCCTGTCAAAAGTAAGGTCGGATAATAGATCGATTTTATTCAGCAGTGTTGGCCCTGGGGCCTATAGTACGATTACAGTTTGATTACTTGCACGTGGTGCTAGAAACATATTAAGTTTCTATTGGTATTGAATGCATATTTCAGATAAAAGCTAATGGCATTGTCACAACATCTATATTGTTTGATGTTAAAAGATTTGGCAATGTGTGTTCATACATTACAATTTTTGACAGACTTGGAAAATAATTAATAAATGATATTGATAGCATCTTCACGACTTGGCCATACAGTCATGACAATTTAAGGAGTGAAAAGTGAGCGATGGGTCTTGTGGGAATTCAAAGATTCATTAAGACTGTAGCCGTCTAAGCGTAACTCTGTGTGTAATATTTATACATTTTCTATCCACGGACAACATGCTTTAATATTAATATTATTTTCATGGATTCATCATATTCTATCTATAGCTGTGCTATAGTTTTTCATTAAAATGTCTTTTCTGTTGCTGAAATTGAAGTAAGTCCTACACAGAGCTGGGATCATATGTCTTTGAAATATAAATTATGCAAACGGCTGGAACCTCGTGTTCCAATACAAAACGTTCGTAACGCTACGACATTCGCATGCCTATAATAAACTATAGAGTTGGCCTCAACCATTGACTGGATTACATTCTCTTCGTCAGCAGAGAAATTTCGACTTCTCTTTTTCCATTTTTGGTAAACCGGAAGTAAACAGAAAACGGAACTATGGGATATATGGAAGCTAACTAGTGACGTTAACCACACTGTTAAACTTTGACGGTGACGTTAGCTAACGGCATAACTAACCATGTTTTGAACAACGCATATTTAACGTTCGGTTACCTAACGGCCGGTTAAGGATTTAACCGGCCGTTAGGAGTTAACCGGCGGTTAAGATAACCGAGTATTGAACAACCGGGCCCAGATAGATAGTTAGTTAACCAACTAAGTACGTTTCCACGAACACCATCATTTTCTAATTTGTGCAATAAACCTTTATGCCATGCCCTGTAAAAAGCTTTAGAAATATCACAAAACAGCATACAGTAAAGGTGGTGATTATCTAGGACTGGGCATATATTATGATAAATGTCTATTTGAGATGTAGTAGAATGACTAGCAGTAAAACCTGACTGGAATTTACTTAAATTGTTATGTTCATGGAAATGGTCGTGCACATGCTTTACCACTATTCTTTCAAGGATTTGCCAAAGGACAGGTAATAAACTATTAGGGGTCTGTAATTAGTTGGGAGGGATGCATCTCCTTCTTTCAAAATAGGAGTAACATTACCCGTTTTCCACAATGTAGGAAATACAGTCACTCAGTGATATATTATACAACAAACAAAGAGGTTCAGCTATAGATGTACAAATTCGTTTTAACACTCTCATGTTAATGCCATCAGGTCCACTAGATTTGTTTGCTGGTAAGGTCTTATCAGATACCTCCTTTTCGGTTACAATGACATTTGTTATACTGTTAACACAGCGATGGCTAACAGGTGGCAAAGTCTTGCCGCCATCAGTAACAAACAGATACAAAATATTCATTTAATGTTTGAGCTTTAGCCAAATCTGTAAAAACTGAAGGTATCCCAGAATCATCAGTGACAAGAAGGGGAGTGGGCCCCGATGAAGTACTAACCACCTGATTGAGTAGACTGAGGTGATAAATAGTTATCAAAATTAGAATAAAAGTTTCCCTTGGCTATTCTTTTCAGATTATTTACTTTATTCCTTTGCTTTTTGTATTTAAATAGCTCAGAAGTATTCAGAGATCGAAATGCTTTTTTCCTTAGACGTTCTCTTTTCGTTTAAGTATGTTACGAGGGGCGTTGAAAAAGTAGTCAAACTAACTATATTCTCGATGTCCAATGTTTGAAAAGAAGCTTCCATTTTATTTTGAAGGAATCATTAGCAAAGTCATATCCAATATTTCATGTGGGTAATGTGGTTAACGAGATATTAGTCATCACAACATTGGGGTATTATGTTTCTTGCAAATTTGCAGAAAATGGAAAACGATCTCCCATTTGGTATCTAGTAATAGTCCGCTTATATGGCGCTCACATCCAGGCACATTGCCTGCTCACGGCGCTACGTACATTACTATCCCCGATCATAGGACACTATCGTAGTTTCCGATACTTTTTCAACTCCCTGGGGAGTGTACAGCCATGCTGCCTGTTTGGAGCAATGAACTAAACACTCACATTGCCAGCACATACTCACGGGTACCCATTTTACAGCTGGGTGAACTGAGACAGTGTAGATCTAAGTATCTTGTCCAAGGATACTACGCAAATGTGCCCATCTCGGGAACCGAACCTCGGTGCCTCCTCGAAACCGGGCCTTCAGCGTGATAGGCAGACGCCTTACAACTGCACTATTGCGCTTTCGATTGGATAATGGTATACCCTCAGATAATATCATATAAAATATGTTCAGCATAGTATTGGATGACTTCCCGTTATCATCAACGTTCAAAGATTTGGATTGCTTGATTTACATTTAGACGGGGACTGTTTTTTTAGGACACCCTCATTTTAAATTTTCAAAAACATTGTGTCCAGATATACAACATATTGAGAGCTGACACTTGTGTGACCATTCAGTATTTAGTTTGAACCCTTGACATCATGTATGAATAAGTGAAAACTTTAGGATGAGTTATATCCTTTTGATGACGTCAACTGAAAGGGGGTGGGTAGTGTCTCCAAAACAAGCCCTTTCAGTAAACATGAAGGGGGAGTCACTTGAACAAGCGATTATAGTTTAAAATTGCTTTTTTGTGTACCAACATACAACATGTTTTTTGCATATTTTGTTTCAATTGGTGTAGGGGGGTACATTCAGATATCGACATGTGGCGGGGGTAATAGCTATGTTTGTGACAAACGCTTTGTCATTACTGATTTTCAAAGTTTTTTTTAGCATATGTTGGAAGGATAATGACAAATAACAGTAATGTTCACTTCCAGTCTGGAGTTCCATACCAGCAGAAAACACACCAGGAGGAATACACAAATCAGAATCCAGTGCCGCGAAATCAAGGTAAAACTGATGTATTCCCCTCACAAAGCCAGAGATACTACAACACTGAAAATCCTTTTTTATTCAACACTTGGAATGTGAAGAAAAGAAGGAAAATGAAAAACCAAAGACAGTAGACATAAGAATATTTAACTTGTCCAGGCGCCCTTTAACAGGAGATGAAATTACAATATTAAATTAGTGACTCAAATGTACACCTACCCCAACATCAAGTAACTGCAATGAAGTGAAAGAAAACCTAACTGAATTCTGCAGAAAACTCCGACATGAGGAATACTTGTTCGAGTGTGAAAATGGGGAGGAATCCCTAGTTAGAAATAAAAGTTTTTGGTGCGCCAAAAAGGGACAAAACAAACATTTGGATAATTTTGTGGATCAAATAAACGGTTATCCAATAATTCCTAACACAAACAAGAAACACTCTAATATAACCAGCAAACAGAGATTCTTTAAACTCTTTGGCCAATGATCCGAACATCATAATAAAAGCTGACAAAGGCGGAGCAAAAGTGATAATGGATTCAACGAACTACAAACACATGGCAATGGACTTACTCCTGGACAAAGGTTCTTATGTCCCGTGCAGTGAAAAAGAGTCAGACAGTGTACTTCGGAAATTAAAGAACCTAACCAGTCAGTACTCAGAAGAGCTCACATCAAAGGAATTAAATTATATAACACATTTTGACTGCAAATCGAGCAATTTCTATGGCTTACCCAAAATTCATAAAAGTAAGGAGATCATAAGACATTGTGAAAGTGCTAAAAGCAGCAATGTTGAGATGGAACACCCGGGAGATTTGAAACTCCGACCTATAATTGCAGGCCCAGCGTGTGCTACACATACTCAGTAATTTCATTGATATTTTATTGAAACCAATCTCATCAAATGTTAAAAGTTTTACTCGTGACACCATGCATTTCCTTTCCTCCTTACCACAAAACGTTAATGAAACAAGCAAACTTGTAACTTTTGATGTAAACAAATTGTATTCAAATATCCCACATAGCCTAGGAATTAAAGCGTTGGATTATTAGTTCAACCGTTGTGAAGAACACATAACTGAGCGAATTTCAAAATCATTCATTTTGGAAAGCGTTGAATTCATCTTAAAAAACAATATTTTCTTTTTTGACGATAAGTACTATAAACAGATTAAAGGAACAGCCATGGGAACCAAAATGGCGCCGACTTATGCGACGCTTGTCTTAGGATATCTGGAGGAAAAGTTCAAGCATAAAAGCAATCAAATTCTAGGAGAGGATGTTGCCCATTATTTCATGGAAAATTGGAAAAGATTTCTAGACGACTGTTTCATAATTTGGCCATTTTCCTGAGGAGACATTAAATACATTTTACGAACTATTAAATAGCATGGACGAAAATCTTGTTTTCACTATGGAGGCAGATGAAACTAAAACAGCTTTCTTAGACACAATCGTCATCAAATCGGGGCGGAAATGTGACACATATCTTCTACAAACCTACAGATACGAAACAATATTTAAACTTCAAATCTTGCCATCCGAGCCACACCAAAGAAAGTCTTCCATATAACCTGGCACGAAGAATATGTACAATAGTTTCAAACCAGGACACCCGCAATCAAAGACTGAATGAACTTAGGATGTTTTTACTATTACGGGAATATCCAAAATCTCTTGTTGAAGACGGAATAAATAAAGCTTTACAGCTTAATAGAGAAGATCTTTTGACAGGAACGATGAAACACCAATGAGGAAAAAGTAATTGCTTTTGTATCTACTTATAATCCGTTGAACCCAAATGTGTTCCAGAACATAAAAACAAATATGTGCATCTTAGAACAAGATGAAAAACTGAAATCAATGCTGAAATCTAGAAAAATAATAAATAGCAAAAGACAAAATCAGAATCTTAAAAAGATACTAACAAAAGCCAAATTTATTTTAAAGAAACAGAATCAAATCCTACTGTGTCTAGATGCAACAGAGGTAACTGTAGAACGTGTCGACATATTGTTGAAGGACACTCTGTAACTTTCACGAGACACGGAGAATTCTATGTAAAACAGAATTTTGACTGCTCTTGCAAAAACATAATATATGTCATAACATGCACAGGCTGTAATGAACAGTATATTGGTCAATCAGAAAATTTAAGAGCCCGGGTTCGTGTCCACAAACAACAAATAAAGTGTCCTGAAACCCGATGTATCCCACTGAGTGAACATCTAGATATCTGTGCGAAAGGAAACGATGTTAAATTTACAATATTTCCTTTTTATCAAGTTCAAAATTCGGACAAAGTAAAACGAATTTTAAAATAACACTACTTCATAGACAAGTTCCAAACCAATGTTAAACCATTGCAAGCTGTGACCTTGTCGCTCTAGAATGTTGTCCCTATTGTGACGTCACAATATATATGTAATGACGTCATACTGTAACCGCTACAATCTCCCTGAAGAGTAAAGAACGAAACATGTTGGAGAAAAAGGCATGCTGTTTTTATTTATCTATGTAATATATATTTATAGCTAAAATACATGGAATTATCATGAAACGGCCCTCCCATTATCAGAAATTTGCGGGCCGCTGCAAATAATATTGGACCGCTCAACCTTAACGACGGGCCACTATCAGTTCTGTTGTCAAGTGACGTCATATTGGGTGCGTCGCTTCATTCGACATTGGCTTTGGACTGGCAGATATTCTGGGTCAAACAAGTCAAAGCAACCCGAATTCCCGCTTTAAATAGCGGTAATATTGGCTTTCTTGCTTGTGCTAACCTTAACAATTGCACTAACGTTGTTGTTGGACCAAAACCGGACACTGACATGGATTGGCATGTTGCAGGCTATGGTCTTGTCAAAGGCCAAGGTCGAATATCGTCACTTTCTGTTGTGACGTCACTTGAATTGTTCGATGACGTAATTGCATTCGCGCAGTCAACCGAGTCAGAAGTTGGTTTTGAATAAACTTAGTCAAATTCCTTCATTGTTTCCTTTTTCTTTTCAACACAAATTCCATGTATTTTAGCAATAATAACGGTAATGCTATTTTTGAGGGCATTATCATTTGCAGAAGCCCGAGGTCTTTTCAACTGCCCTCCTTCGTCGGGCAGTTAATGGAAGACCTCGGGCTTCTGCAAATGATAATGCCCTCAAAAATAGCATTACCGTTATAAGTTATATATAACTATTTAAAAATACAGTTCGCTCTACCCCATGTATAGTGTAATAAAACACACTTTTGCCCTGAACTACTATAGTTAAAGCACGAGGACCCTTGCGTCCGAGTGCTTTAACGTCATAATAGTTCAGGGCGAAAGTGTGTTTTATTACACTATACATGAAAGTAGAGCGAACTGTATTTCTTTCTAGATGCCAAATTTAATACTTTCTAAGGATAATTACGATTAATTTATGGCAGAAAACAAACGACGGTGTCGGTGACCTAAATTAAGAATCCTCGCACAGGGCTAGCTGGCGCGCTGTTCTATTGATGTGTCTGCCCCCCTACGTTAAGACGAACGTTACCAGAAAAACAAATGATAAACAGTTTCATGACGGTTTACGTTCGGATTAAATATCTTCTCTAAAGTATTTTAATTACATCTGTGATTAACGTGGACCATGTGAACGTCGTATTTCTACTACCAACGTATGTTTAGATCAGTACATCCAGACGAAGCTGAGTAGTCTAGCGACATTCCACGATTGCATTGTGGGAATGTAAACATTGCGAACGTTATCGTGTCGCTGAAAACTTGCGAGTCGAATTGAGACATTTAAAACGTCAGAAAACATAAACGTAATGTTTCCACCAGTGATGTTAGGTGAGTGAAGCAACTGCAAACCAAGAAACGGGGTGCAACGCAGTAGTTTACTGTAGGAGGCTGTACGAGGCGAAGACAACTGACATGCATCGTGACGTCGCTTACACTGTGACGTAATGTAAAATGGTTCGATTACGAGGGGGCACACTAGAATGGCGCAGTGACGGGATAACGTCATTCAATTGTTACGTCATCAAAAAACTATACCTTTATTGTCTGATAATGTATTTTTTTTTCGATTGTTCTAAGCGCTAAGCATCTTATAAATATAAATATATCGCTCATCTCCTACGTATATACGAGATATTAAGTACAACGTAGGGTATAATTTGTCCTACGTAGGAGAAAATATGCCTTACGTAGGAGATAGTGAGACCAAACATTTTTTTCACCGTGGCCCTACTAGGCTTCCGTAGTACTAAACCCTAACTTGAAACTCTACATATTACTGTAAGAGACAGTTATCATGAACATAGAACCGTCCATAGAGAACCGTTCTCTGTCAAGTTTGTACAGGAGGTGGTGCGCGTGTAAACGTATGAAGTAATATCCGGTACATGTTCCAACACGAATGGCGTTATGAATTAGCTTCACAATATCATCTGCGACTGAATATCTTCGATATTCACTGCGCGATCAAAGGTAACAAGAGTTTTTAAAACTCCAAGCATTGTTGAGTGAGTGACTCAACATGGATTTATGCATAAACACCATACAGGGCATTGATTAGATTCATGTTCCCGTCATGTTCAGATATAACCACAAAGGAAAGACCAGCACGAACAAACACAGGTGTTCACTACACGCTCTCGCTTTATGAGATATACGACGACAGATGGTTGTTGTCACAACACGTACTCAGTGAATGTTCAATAGCAAAAAACAGTCAGTAGTTTACAAACTAAATTAAAAAAGCAAGGTTTCTTTTTATCCACTATTATGTAACATTTAGCATGTGTTAAGTTGCAGAAACGCTACACTTCAAAGAGTAAATAAGCACAAGAACTTCCATTTGTTTTCCGTTGTCAGATCACATAATGCCAATGTCATCGCTGGGCGTGGGACGTGGAGTGACTGAAAAGCAAATCAGCTCGGAATAGAAGTTGTGTTTCAAAGACAGGTATTTAACATTAATGGCTGGTGTAATTCACAATGCCAGTGTCATCGCTGGGCGTTGGACGTAAAGTGACTGAAAAGCAAATCAGCTCGGAATAGAAGTTGTGTTTCAAAGACCGGTATTTAACATGAAAGACTAGTGTAAATTTTGCAGTAATGACTTTAATAACGATCGAAATGGGTTGACCAATATGAATAATCTCTCCATATATGCCTATGAGTATGAAGTCAAGTACATGTAATGCCTTGCAAATGGTATTATTGATAAATATAACTTGACAAACGTTCAGCCATTATTTGGGCTGTGGGGTAGCCAAGTGGTGAAAGCGTTCACTCGTCACGCCGAAGACGCGGGTTCGATTCCCCAAATGGTTACTATGTGTGAAGCCCATTTTAGGTGTCCCCCGCCGTGATATTGCCGGAATATTGCTTAAAGCGGGTAAAACTAAACTCACCCACTCACTTCATTATAACCGACACTGTCCATGTATTTCATGCAGCCCCGACTATTTTGCCGTCGCCCATGTCCGTGTATGAACCATACAGAGACACATACAAATTGCATGTTACTATAATGTCAGTAAAAGCTGATATCCTCTAAATGCGTTTTCATGCAAGATTAAAGAGTTACAATGCCTTTAAGGAGATATGTAAATAAACGATAAGAAGGAATCTCGTAGCATGCTGTTACTCTGTAATCAACGAGTGAGCGAGTGAGTGTGGTTTGCGCCGCTTTTTGTAATATTCCAGCAATATCTCGGGGGTGGCCTCACACATTATGCAAATATGGGAAATTGAACCCGGATCCACGAGCGAACGCTTTAACCACTTGCCAAGCAAACCGACCCTCCATGATCAACGAGGACACGTGACCAGAACATAATTTGTTAAACATCAAGCACATTCCTATGGTTTTCATATATGGACACAGCAGATATTTTCATATATGCTTTCATTCGGAAAGTGAAGTATGTGTATATATAAAATTTTATTTTCTAGCATTGCCATTGAAAAACAGTTTTATTACTTCCTTTTTAAAACTGTTTCTGAAGAGAGAATACAATGCAACCATTCTGAATAACACATGTAAGATTCAGATTTAAAATTCACAAATCGTAATCGAGACGGAAAGCTATATGAGGACCTTAGGAGAACGCATAACTTGTCAGTTGACACGATTTATCATCAATGAAGATCTTACCGGACCCGAGCAGCGCAAGCTCGAAGGGCCCGCCAACTGGTCTTGTATAAGAAAGTTGAGGCGTCATGGGTGACCAGCGGGGTCATGCATCCTCATTAAGATGGGGGACGGGCCGTCGAGAAAGGTGGCCAACAGCACTTCGATGAAGTGTGCGAGTCTACTAAACTCAAGGTGGTGATTAATCTGAGTCAAGACAAATGAATACTATTACAGTCATGAGAACTTGTTTGAAATACCCATAATGCCCTTGCACGATCTCATGAACAGTTACTGTCGACAGTCATCATAACTCCATACTTTACATCAGTATAACTGTGCATAAAACTGTTGTTTACAGTAACATTGCGCTTTTGCAGAGATTCACATGTGATGTAAATGAACAATTTATATGATTTAGATAAATATGATAATATGCGATCATGAAGTTGTCAATGCCTCCCTTCACGTCTTCAGTCAGTGACACGCACCGCCAGATGTTAACGGTGAACGCGCTGCGAATGTTGAGAAGCACGTGCACGTGAGTGTGGGATGCACGAGCAGTGTATCCGTGCTCTACTTGCTATGTAACGGTTCTGTCTACTACAGACAGACAACACGTATTTATAATAGATCCGTCCATACAAGCAAAATGTGAGCTTCCTCCAATGATAACGAGTCCCAGTGTACCAACTTGATTTTTATGCATACTATGATTTTGCTTGCTTGGTTCCTCATTTCATTAAAATGCACATACGAATACACATTTATTTGCATCTCTAACCAGGTGTAATCTTGAATACGAGTGGACGTTGCTTAGCATAGCATTGACTACATGCATAATACGTTGTGTAGTATATGTGCAGCATATACAGTATTGCAGTATGCATATTACAGTAAGGGCTGGACAGAAGGGCTAATAATATCGGTCTGTGACTGGGATACAGACTGGGACAAGGTATGGAAAACCAACAATTTGGACAACAGACCATTGTTTGGGTCTTTTAATTGTAAATATAATTCAAATAGCTTAACCTAGATTTCGATATCCTTCGAATGTACATTTGGTTGAAACTGGAAAATATACATTAATCCCGAGACAGGAACGAATGTTTACATATAATTGAAAAGTATGACAGCACGAGTATCCATTTTGTCTTTTGTCTTCTACCCGTCCCTACTAGACGAACAACTGGTCTCTGAAATGAACATATTTTACAGAAAAAAAGTTCATAGTAAAAAAGAGAAATATAATAAAAGGAGCCCTGAGACATTCTCCTGAAGCTGTGGAAATCTAGACTTGCCACATTTTCTAGACTTGCGTGGACTTGGATATATTTGCTTCAGGGTCTGTATGACAGACTACGTCCCTACATACGCTCAATCACAAGTGTCTCCAGGTCAGGGGCTCGTATTGCAATTCTCGTGCGTTTGCATGTGTTGTTGACGCGGCATGGACGCCTTGTAACATCACTATTTGATTATGATTCACAAACACATGCTCATGATATGGTCGGAATCATGCCACGGATTAGCAGATATTTATCATGAAAACAGGTTTTTATGTAGGTGGCTTGAAACTTGCTTTTACAAAGGCCAATAGATTCGATCACAATACTTTCCTTTTACAACTTTTCTCTTAACATGCTGACCTCAAAACTGATTTAAATTCTAATCGCTGATTAAAGAGTAAGACAATAAATAGTATGCCAAATTATCGTTACCATGACAACCCTGTGATATTTCACCTTATGTAAGAGTAATAAATACGATGCTAGGTATGGCAGTACTACTGCAGTTGATAGCGTCTGTCGTAAATGTTAATATTTACTTCAACGCTATCACTAATCACTGGGTATGTGTATACAATTATATGTGTGATGGAGGAGATCTTGCGTCGCTAGTTTTCTCAATCTGAATACATGTATGTAGCGTGAAACCGACAGATACCTATAGAAGAAAGTGTTTGCCCTACCTGTAACAACGATGTCCCTTGTATATAGAAGGGATATAATATGGGGATGAATGGCATGTACTTTTATCTTGGCCCGTTTATGAAGATAAATACTGCGATCTTTCACAATAATCTCTCTGGCTATCAGATTGAGGGTACTTTTGAAACATAACTGGTATTTCAATTATATAATTGTATTTATACAGTAACATTCTTCAAACGTTCTCCACATACGTTCGTCAGATACATCGCGCTCTCAAACGACTGTTACAAGTTCGGAGAATCCTGGTCAAAGTTGAAACGTCTTAAGACTATACCCTACTATTCTGTAACATGCACATTGTACTTAAAATGGGTAGAGCTTCCGTTCGGGGAATATCAGAAGGACAGCGATACACTTGTCTCCAATGTTGTAGAAGACACTCCACTTATTAAGGAAAACAATAACCCAATGAGATATTGCATTCATGACGGATTCAATTTTTTCGGCCCCTATCAGATGTGAACTTGAACATGCGAGGTCTGCGTCTATGTCAGACTAAAGGTCTACGAGTTGTTTAGCAGCACTGGGGCGTAATAGTCATATAGGCCTGCTCCAAACAACGGAATATATATCTTTTGAGAAGGACTTCTCCGACGGGTAAAGGTACAGCAATGCAACATTACGAAAAATCTTTTTTTTCACTATTTTTCATTATATGTCTCACAGAATATATAATTTGATGGGCGAGAGTTTTTAAATATCGTTCTAACTTAGTCGAATTAAGTCAAAATGAGCTGACATTTGTGTCATGATGCTTATAAACATACACTCATTCATTTACAACCTCCAAAACATGAATTCTGAGCGAAATTAAACATTCTCGCCCATGGGCCAACATATTTTTTGCCCATCGGCGGGATTTTTTAATATCGCCCTAAGTTAGTCGAATTAAGTCAAAATGAGTTGAATTTTGTGTCATGATGCTTATAAACATACACTCATTCATTTACAACCTCCAAAACATGAATTCTGAGCAAACTTAAACATTCTCGCCCATGGGCCGGCCCATGGGCGAGCGAGTTTAAATCTAAAGTTTTCATAATTTTTGTTTTTCATTTTTTCATCCTTGACATATATTCATAACAACTGCATGTTTCATTTGGTCAAATCACTTGTCAGAAAGTACCCACAGTGCGGAGAGTTTCTGGACTTTGTGAGTCCAGAATATAATTGTGACGTTAATGACATTTGTTATACTGTTAACACAGCGATGGCTAACAGGTGGCAAAGTCTTACCGCCATCAGTAACAAACAGATACAAAATATTCATTTAATGTTTGAGCTTTTTCCAAATCTGTAAAAACTGAAGGTATCCCAGAATCATCAGTGACAAGAAGGGGAGTGGGCCCCGATGAAGTACTAACCACCTGATTGAGTAGACTGAGGTGATAAATAGTTATCAAAAATAGATTTAAAGTTTCCCTTGGCTATTCTTTTCAGATTATTTACTTTATTCCTTTGCTTTTTGTATTTAAATAGCTCAGAAGTATTCAGAGATCGAAATGCTTTTTTCCTTAGACGTTCTCTTTTCGTTTAAGTATGTTATGAGGGGCGTTGAAAAAGTAGTCAAACTAACTATATTCTCGATGTCCAATGTTTGAAAAGAAGCTTCCATTTTATTTTGAAGGAATCATTAGCAAAGTCATATCCAAAATTTCATGTGGGTAATGTGGTTAACGAGATATTAGTCATCACAACATTGGGGTATTATGTTTCTTGCAAATTTGCAGAAAATGGAAAACGATCTCCCATTTGGTATCTAGTAATAGTAATAGTCCGCTTATATGGCGCTCACATCCAGGCACATTGCCTGCTCACGGCGCTACGTACATTACTATCCCCGATCATAGGACACTATCGTAGTTTCCGATACTTTTTCAACTCCCTGGGTCTCCTTTCACGAAGCAACCTTTACTAAGATTAACCTTAACTCCCATTCTTTAACATTGCACTAAGGTTACCTTAGTGACTTACGATCACCTTAGTGCTTTTTTAAAAGAGGCCCTGGGGACTGTACAGCCATGCTGCCTGTTGGGCGCAATGAACTAAACACTCACATTGCCAGCACATACTCACGGGTACCCATTTTACAGCTGGGTGAACTGAGACAGTGTAGATCTAAGTATCTTGTCCAAGGATACTACGCAAATGTGCCCATCTCGGGAACCGAACCTCGGTGCCTCCTCGAAACCGGGCCTTCAGCGTGATAGGCAGACTCCTTACCACTGCACTATTGCGCTATCCCTTGGATAATGGTATACCCTCAGATAGTATCATATAAAATATGTTCAGCATAGTATTGGATGACTTCCCGTCATCATCAACATTCAAAGATTTGGATTGCTTGATTTACATTTAGACGGGGACTGTTTTTTTAGGACACCCTCATTTTAAATTTTCAAAAACATTGTGTCCAGATATACAACATATTGAGAGCTGACACTTGTGTGACAATTCAGTATTTAGTTTGAACCCTTGACACCATGTATGAATAAGTGAAAACTTTAGGATGAGTTATATCCTTTTGATGACGTCAACTGAAAGGGGGTGGGTAGTGTCTCCAAAACAAGCCCGTTCAGTAAACATGAAGGGGGAGTCATATCTGGACATAGCGAACTACGTACCGTTCAAAGGAGGGTCGTACCTAGACTTGCCACCATACTAAAAGAAGAAGCAAGCCATGGTCAACGTCAAAAACAAAGGTGATGATTGCATGAGGGTTGCGATCAGATCCGCGAAGTTTCCGGTCAAAGCACATTCAGACAGACTTTCGAGCTATCCCGAAGACGATGGGATCAACTGGGACGGCATAGACAAACCCACCCCCATCTCCCAGGTCACCAAAATCGAAAAGCAGAACGACGACATAGCCATCAATATCTTCGGACATGAAGGGAATATAACGATCGTGCACAGGATCAACTCCCTCACAAACGAACACCGCAAGACGATCCATATATTCATGATCCAGCAAGGCGACAAGTATCTCTACATGTGGATAAAATATTTCAACAGACTGTTGTACGATCAATCGAAGCATAAGGAAAAGAAACACTTCTGCGAAAGGTGCCTGCACGGCTTCACGCGAGCAACCTGCTGGAATCCCACCGAGAGGATTGCCCAGGCGTGGGAGAGACGGACATCCGAATAGACATGCCCGACGAAGAAAGAAAAACATGCTAAAATTCTTCAACCACAAACATCAAATGCCCGTGCCCTAAGTCATCTACGCCGACTTCGAAGCCCTCGTCAAAACCGTCGACACTGTCGCGCCGTTTCACGCATAAAACGCAAGAACACAAAGCCTGCGGGTTTGCTTATGTGGTCGTTCGATCCGACGGGGAAACACACTTGCATGGTCTACCGAGGTCCGGAGACGGCCGAACGATTTCTCACGTGTTTGCAACACGAAGAGAAAATCATCAGGAAACAGTTGTGCACCATCGTCCCCATGCGCATGACCCAAGATGACTGGCGAACTCATATGAAAGCTAAGAATTGCCACGTGTGCGACGAACCCCTGAACGGGGATGTTGTGAGAGATCACTGCCACGTCACCGGCAAATACAGAGGTGCCGCTCACAATGCGTGCAACTTGAAGCTCAAAATCAATCTCAAGACCATCAAAATCCCCGTCATGTTTCACAATCTTCGCGGTTACGATTCTCACCTGATCATGCAGGCCATCGTGAAGGTCGACGGCAACATAACGTGCATCCCCAACAACATGGAAAAATGCATCTCGTTCTCGTTAGACGGTCTGAGATTTATTGATAGCGTTCAGTTCCTGCTGTCGTCTCTAGACAGTCTGGTGAACGCCAACGACATGGACGACATCACCAATCGATACACCGACGCCGAGACTCGACCCCCCTGCTGCTGAGGAAGGGCGTCTACCCCTACGAGTACATGGACGATTGGTCCAAGTTCGACGAGACGTGATTACCTCCCATCGACCGATTTTACAGCAACTTGACCGATTCCAATATCTCTCAAGACGATTACGCGCACGCGATTAACGTGTGGAACAAACTGGGCAACATGTTCGAGATATTCAGAAAAACGTGCCCGAAACAATACGGCCTGGATCCCGCGTGGTATTTCTCATCCCCAGTCTCTCTTGTGACGCCTTGTTGAAAAAGACCGGCGTGGAGCTGAAACTACTGACGGATTACGACATGCACCTGTTCGTGGAAAAAAGCCTGCGAGGCGGGATTTCCATGACCTCCAAACGGTACGCCAGAGCTAACAACAAGTACGTTCCCGATCACGACCCCGGCAAACCGACCAAACACATACTCTATCTCGACGCCAACAACCTGTACGGCTGGGCCATGAGTCAGTATCTCCCCACCGGGGGATTAGAATGGGTCTCCTCGCCCGAGATGATTGTCTTGAATATCATCACGCCGGATTCGAACAAAGGCTACTTGCTCGAAGTGGACTTGAAATCCCGCAGAACTACACAAATCGCAAAACAGCTATCCGCTAGCTCCCGAACGATTGACGGTGAACCCAAACTGGATGTCCGAATATCAACGAAACTTGCTGGGAGACAACAAGCTGGCTAACGTCGAAAAACTCGTGCCGAACTTGATGAACAAGTCAAAATCGTCCTTCAATATCGCAATCTGCAGCTGTACTTGTCGCTGGGAATGAAACTCACGAAAATACACAGGGCGCTCCAGTTCGATCAAAGTCCATGGATGGAACCTTACGTTCGGTTGAACACGAATCTGCGAAAACAAGCCACGAGCGAATTAAAAAAAAGTGTGAAGTGCTGTACACGGACACAGATTCCCTGCTGATGGATATTCACACCAAGGATGTGTACGAGGACATGAAGAAACACATGCACCTGTACGACACCAGGGACTACCATAAAGATCACCCTATGCACAGCCAAGTCAGCAAAAAAAGTCCTCGCCAAGATGAAGGACGAATGCGCGGGCACGCCGATTGACGAGTACGTCGGCTTGAGACCCAAGATGTATTCCATGAAGAAACCTGATGATGACAAAATCCGAAAGGCGAAAGGCGTGAAGAAACACGTGCTGAAAAAACATATCAAGCACGCCAGATTCAAGGAAGCCCTGTTCAAGAATAAAACGTTCAAACACCAAATGAACATGCTGGCAAATCTACCTGCCAGTGCCTCAATACATCCTGAGAAGAAAATTCGACATTTCAACGCCGAATCGCGTCCACCAAGCCGATCTCCTGTTTCTCCCTCACGACAAGGTGAGGCGTAAACCCTACAAGTACGCCCTGACAGTCGTCGACGTCGCCAGTCGCTACAAGGAAGACGAACCGTTGATTACCAAAGATTCGAACGAAGTCGCCAAAGTCTTAGAACGCATATACAAACACAGTCCCTTGACATGGCCTGCCGTATTGCAAATCGATCCCGGACGCGAGTTCATGGGAGCCGTGTCACAGCTGCTGATGAAGCACAAAGTCCAAGTGAGACGAGGTATGGCAGGAGTTCACCGTAGCCAAGCCATAGTCAAAGGGATTCAATCGCACCTTAGCCGAACGTCTGTTCTCGCACCAATACTCGCAGGATTTAATGGATCCCGGAAACAGAAACACCGAATGGGTCGTACGCTTACCGCGAGTGGTGGATGTCATCAACAACGAAGTCACACGACTCGTGGGCAAGAGACCCGTCGAAGCCATCAAAATTAAATCTGTCGAATCGTCGTTGGCAGCAGCACGTCACGATAAAACAGAGAAAACATTACCGGACCGGGTCAGCGTTAGGTACTTGTACCAGCCAGGAGAATACAAGGGCGACAGCAGAGAACGCGCCACCGATCCGATATGGTCCATGAAAACGTACAACATAGACCTTGTCGACATCAAAGATGGCGAATCGAACTTGTACTACTTGAAAGACGGACCGCCGAGAGCATTCGTCAGAGAGGAGCTGATGATCGTACCTCACGATACAGTCCCTTACACATCACCCACCATGTGATGATAGTTTCTCGTCAGGATTTTTTATCAGTCTTGCATGCCTATTTTTCTGCTTAATATAGCCAGCCAGCCAGCCACCCGTACACCAAGCCGAGAGAGACACACCCACACGCACTGCGACTCGTCCGCCAACAGCGCTCGGAGGAGCAACCACCCCCGAGGCGACCCGGGAATCCCGACCGACCCCATGCCCACTTAAAAGTCAAATATTTCAGAAACTATTCGACCGATTTTCATCAAATTTTGCATGCACCTCAGTAGTAGTATACACAATGGGGCTACGGGATTAGGGACTTCCCAAGGGCTAAATTCTTCAAAACAATTGAGCCCTTGGTAGGGACCTGGTCCCGTAGCCCCATTGTGTATACTACTGGGACTCCATTATGTTCTTGTTGACATTGTTGGTAGCTGGAGGTATTCCGTTTTACACAGTTTGGATGCTGAACATGTCAAATACCTAAATATATGTATACATGTTCGTGGCACTTAAATCATTAATAAATCGTTTTCACCTTCAAAGGGGATTAAAGTAGAGTAAAAATATTGTCTTCCTGAGAAGGTACGTTAGTCCCAAAACATTTGAAGTAAATTTAAATATACCAGGTTTATAATTGTAGGATATTTGTGTTTATAAGTGATGGCTAAATTTGAGCACAATCGCCACCGTCTGAAGGGACCGTGTAAATCCATCTAGGGTTCTTGCAGGTAGCAAGAGTACTGTAAGTCCCCAATGGTGATCTACCTTCAGTTGCTGGTGGTCTATAGCCTGTTTTTATTTTGTGTATTGTCCGAATAGTGCTATTACATGTATATAAACATTAAATGCTAGGTTTAAATCTGACTGATATTCTGGTTATTTTACTGTCTCTTGGCGAAGCAATTCGCATTGTGTTTTCATAAAACGTAGAAAGAATTTTGTCAAGTGTCAGGATAGTTATAGACAATGATATATGTTTTTAGCAAACCAAAAGAATGAATTTTGAAATTAAGTTAGCTTGCCAGTAGGACAAACTGTTTCGCCCATTGTGGACTGACATTTATTACTGAGTTTTGAGTAAAAGTAAATATTTTCGCCCATGGGCGAGATACTTTTTATACAGCTCTAAATTAGCCAAATTAACTAAAAAAAATACGTTTGTATCATGATACTTATAAACGTACTTTCAATCATTTACAACCTCAAAAACATGTATTTTGAGCAAAAGCAAATATTCTCGCCCATGGGCCAAATTGTTTTTTTCAGCCATGGGCGAGATTTTTAAATAACACTCTAAATTAGTCGAAATAAGTCCAAATGATTTAATATTTTTGTCATGATACTTATAAACATACTTTCATTCATTTAACCCCTCCAAAACATTAAAATCCATGTATTTTGATCAAAAGTAAATATTCTCGCCCATGGGCCAAATTGTTTTTTTCAGCCATGGGCGAGATTTTTAAATAACACTCTAAATTGGTCGAATTAAGTCCAGATGATTTTATTTTCTTTGTCATGATACTTATGAACATAAGTGTCTTCAGTGACTGTATGTCATCTACTAAAGTTTTTCTGTGAAATAGCCATGGTAACAGATGTTTGCGAAAACGCAACCAAAGTCTGCCCTCACCACAGGTATCTGTGACAAACTAATCAAACGAATAAAATCGATAACATTTGGTTCACACAAAAACAAAAAGGGAACCCATGGTGCAAGTGAAAATAGGCCACTTCATTCGCTACTTTTGTGGTCGTGGCCAAATATATCTGAATTATACTGCTTAAATAGCTTTTAAATGTACAATTAAAGCCCTATGAAGATACTTTCATTCATTTACAACCTCCAAACCATGGTAAAACAAGCATTTTGAGCAAAAGTGAATATTCTCGCCCATGGGCCAAATTGGTTTTCGCCCACGGGCGAGATTTTTAAATAACGCTCTAAATTAGTCAAATTAAGTCCAAATGATTTCTTTGTTTTGTCGTGATACATTTACAACCTCTTAGATATTGGAAACAGCCTGTTTTATTTACCATGCCTCGCAGCTTAGACATGCTGTAGTAAGGTGAACTACTTCATACCTCATGTACATCTCTGTAACACACATACATGTATGTACATACTTATGTGTAATGGACCAATTAATGTTATTAAAAAATAGTTTCAAAGGCAGTGGCTTGATTTGTGACAAGGAGCTCCAAATAGTAAATAAGGTACGTTTGGCTTGTATTAATACATTATCAACATGCTTTGACCAAGACAGAGTTTTTGAAAAGACAACACCTAGATATTTATAGTGTGTAAGATATTGCAAATGACAATCTTTATAGTACCACTTTGCATGTTTAGAGAGTAATCCACCACTCTTGAAGACAATAGTTTTGGGGTTTTTCATATTAACAGATATATTATAATTATCACAATAATGTTCAAGATAATTCCTGCGTTTCTGAAGTCCAAATAGTGTGTCTGATAAGTACAAATGATTTATTTTTTTGTCATGATACTTATAAACATACTTGCATTCATTTACAACCTCTTAAATATTAAAAAAAAAACATGTATTTTGTGGAAAAGTAAATTTTCTCGCCCATGGGTCAAATGTTTTTCGCCCATGAGCGAGATTTTTTAATAACGCTCTAAAGTATTCGAATTAAGTCAAAATGAGTTGAATTTTGTATCATGATCCTTATAAACATACATTCATTCTTTTACAACCTCAAAAACATGAATTCTGAGCAAAACTAAAAATTCCGCCCATGGGCCGTCTCATGGGCGGGCTTATCGGCGAGCGAGTTTAAATTTTGAGTTTTCGAAAAGAGTCTTTTTTATCCTTATCATATATTCATGACAACTGCATGTTTAATTTTGTGAAATCCTTTGTCAGGAAGTTGCCACAGTGTGGAGAGTTTCTGGACTTTTGGGTGTCCAGAATCATATTGTGACGTGTTAATAGCAACAGTGAACTGCAGCTGGTTTTAACTGTCAAGTTCATATGTACCAACCTCCTTACAGATTTCATGCCATCTGTATCATCGACACCACAGGAGTGATAAACACCTATCTAATTTTTCAAACATCCGGGAATTGATAAATAACAACTGTACTAAACCAACTAGTAGTAAAACGCAACCTGAAAATCCTGGTATGACCAGGAGGGTAAGACGAATAGAGAATATATAGAGGCATGTTATGCCACCTTTGCTAAGACTTCCAGTGACAAACAAACACACTGCATTTTCAGCTTAAAACTGCTACAAAGAAGCAATAAGAGGAAAACATCGCAATTATGTAACAGTGAGTAAGTGAGTGAGTTTAGTTTTACGCCGCACTCAGCAATATTACAGCAATATGGCGGCGGTCTGTAAATAATCGAGTCTGGACCAGACAATGTGTAAACCAAGTCAGCAAGCCTGACCACACGATCCCGTTAGTCGCCTCTTACGACAAGCATGGGTTACTGAAGATCAATATTCTAACCCGGACCTTCACGGGTCAATTATGTAACAGATCATTTGCGTAAACTAGAATCATTATCTCAGTCTGATCCACGTCAGTTTTGGAAACATCCAGGACAATTGACCTGCCAGCACCAAATGAAACATTCAGTTACGTCAATAGTCATGCTATAGTACCGATGTTACCCGTCAAACCAGAATCAACACTGATGAAAAGCGTTTTAGTTCCCTCCTTGCTAATTCCATCTGAGATGAAGAAAAACAATCTGTAGCAAACAATTCAAAAACAAATGTCTTCGAAATTTACAGTCATGTTCCACTCATCTCTTCAAGATAAGCCAAATACATTAAATTCAAGGAACAAACTTAGAACATACAGAAATTTAAACCAGAAATTAAACTTGAACCATAAGAACACTGAGTGAGTGAGTGAGCACAGACAACAGATTGAACTGGGTGGAAGAACAAGACCACCTATACGTTTGGAGGACTGTCTGTGATCAATAATCAGTCCTTGAAAATGACTTATGGTAAATATTCAGATGTAAGACACTCCCTATTTAATTCCCTTTCCTCTCCACTAATTACTTTTAAAACCTTAACACCAGAGAAAAATGTGAAATTTAGCCTCATGTTTATAAATAATAAATCAGATATCATAGAAATAATCTACTATCGTATATATACAACTTGAAACAAATCTAGAAGATCTCTAGATTGTCCTAGACCACAATACACATCTGTATTAGTATGTGTATTATACTCTGACTTATTGTATATATCGTGTATGTAGTTCATAGAATAATGTCACTATTTCTATACTAGGTGTCATTAATAAAGGGTCAAATGATGTATACCACATGTACCAGGAAACGTTTCTCAGAAATAATAGAACTAAGAGTGTCATCATAATGTTGAATGTGTTGACAAACGTGACACATCGTGACATACAGACAAAAAGTTCATACAGCACTAGCAAACATCAGTTGTATAAACCAACCCCCAAAATGCAAATGACAAACATGCGGAATCGCATTCCATTCCTCTACTAGAGCTCTGCGGAGTCCTGGGAGATCATGTACACACGTCGACCGAGTTCATCGCAGGTGTGGCGAGCATGCTGGCCACTTCATCCGCTCTACACCCTGGTGCCTAAGGAATTCCGTGACAATCCTGGCCCGATGAGGCCAAGCGTTGTTGTCGTCTTGCAGTAAATAGGGTCGACCATAAAAGCCATGCATATTTTGCATGAATGGTACTGCTATAGGAGCCAGAGTCTCGTCCCGATAGCACTGTCCGGTAAGATTACCGTCGACCACGTGCAGTAGAGTACGTCCAGTATTAGTTATCCCTGCAAAAACGATGACCGATCCCCCGCCAAATCGGATATGCATGGCCACAGTCATCCGTGATTCGCTCTCCACTGCGATGATAAAGCCTAGGAATACCATCATGGAACGACAAATTGAATCTGTTTTCATCTGTGAAGAGCACACGTGACCACCGACGTTGATTCCAGCGTTGACCAGATTCCAAAAGGTCTTTAGCCTGACCCCTTTCAGCAAGTGTCAAAAACGTCTCATTTTAAACTGCGATTTAAAACAGGTACCTGAACAGTGAACGACAGTGAAAAAGCATCAATGCACGTGTATTGTCCTCCACTTTCCATGGATAGAGCCACTTGCACGTGCAAATCAAGGACGTTAAGTAGCGGATGGATTTCAACATTGACAATTTGAATAAAAAATGTGCCATTTGTAACAGAATTTATCGAACGTTAAAGAACGCATTAATGACATTTCAGTGGCCTGGTGTGTTTTCCATACTGTTAAGAAAGTTTGTAAAACATTTAGTAGTAAATATTTCAGACAAAATCGAAGATTTAGCTTGACCCTTCCTCAATGACGCCGAGCATACATGGAACGTTTGCGAAGTAAATATCTTCTCTTGTCTCTTACAGATGTCGTGTCATTAGGCTTTGAGGTGTTGGCGGGGCAGTGAGTGTGGCTATTTTCAGACTCAAAGTGTGCGTAGCTAGGCTTAGGAAGGACCCTGAGAAGACTTGCAAAAGCCCTTCAGGTAATTAATTCAAATGATAGTTTCTAAAATATATATGACAAAATAAACACATTGTCCCTCTAACAGACTGGCATTCTTGTACTGTCCGCTTATCTGGACTTGCCTTTTTAAAGGATAGATTGATTATACATTCTATTCTTAGCATTCAGTACAGCCTTGGAGCAAGTCTAGGCCCTGGGCGTCGCGGAAGGGTATAAGAAATTTGGAGTGAGTGAGTGAGTTTAGTTTTACGCCGCATTCATCAATATTCTAGCTATATGGCGACGGTGTGTAAATAATCGAATCTGGACCAGACAATCAAGTGATCAACAGCATGAGCATCGATCTGCGCAATATGGGAACCGATGACATCTGTCAACCAAGTCAGCGAGCCTGACCACCCGATCCCGTTAGTCGTCTCTTACGACAAGCATGGGTTACTGAAGGTACATTCTAACCCGGACCTTCAAGGGTATGAGAAATTTGGAATGAGGGTGGGGTGGTTAGAGGCGGAAAGGGAGGAGGTGAATTTCAGTTGTTTCCGTAGATAATGTGCTTGTGTTGGGATAAAGCATTCGGTTTACATTTTTGCTATCGTTCTTATAAAAAATGTGCGAATGTTTGTTTCTTGCATATCAGTGCAGTATAAATGTCGCTTGGTTATATAGTGTGGAAAATATCGACCCAAACATAAAATTTCAACTTTCTCTATAGGCTACCTGTTTGTAAAAGAACAAATAATAAGTCACATGTAAACATGCATCTTATTCAGAATAGCCAACAATGGAACAACGTTGAAGTAATAACGCACCAGAAAAATTCAAAAACAAACACATATATATATATTGGATGCTGGCCAAATAATGTAACGTGAGAATAGATACAATACGTGTGAATAAGCATAATAATATGATTAAACATCGATTTCTATACTTTCGGAAGAGCCTGTGCAAGTCTAGGTCCCTCAACCTTATGTTCTGTCAGATAAAGGACAGTCTCGCCGCAAGACGGCTGTTTCTGAAGGGGATATGAACTGTGGGTACTGGGCTGGGCTGATCCCACTTTCATTGTAGGGATGTGGAAACACCACCTATGTGCACTGAACCATTAATTAATGTGTCTCACAACTGGGAGTTCTCACAAGCTTTATATATGTCATTAAAATGCCACTTAGAGAAGACTTTGCCGGTATATGATTATGTCTTTTTCTATACAGTAGACAACGAATAGAATTTTACACGCAATTTATTTAAACCCTGTCAATTTAAAGACAGTCCATTAATAGCACGACACGCGGTTCTCCATGTGTATCGCGACATTATTTAAAGCGACCTGTTACGGCCACGCCCACATTTAATGACAAGAGTTATCTGCCCGTTCACTGCTTCCGGTAAAACGACATCATACTGATAGGTGTGGTTGTGTTCATTTTCGTCGACTAAATCAATATTTCGCTTTTGATATTTTTAATCGGTAACTGTCATTCCCATCTGTGATGTTAAAAGTATTCAATGTCGTGATAGAAACATTGCAGATATGTGAATACTCTCACAATATCTAGCGACAGTAACTGAAAATGCCACCTCGGCACACTGCGAACAGGTGATCATCATCGTTGGTTTAGAAGACGACAGCTTTAGTGCGAACGCTTAGTACGTGACGGACATAACAGGTAGTATATCTATACTTATGTCGAAACTGTGATTGTGTATTTTCACATTAATGTTAATGACAGACAACGTTAACACGTTTATCAATATCACCAATATTCACCAGAATGTATCCTGTTAGTTGTTCGTTTGCATGTTTCTACAAATTCTAGTGTTTTTTTCATAATGCTATTACCCCACAGCTAGTATTCAGTTCCATTTATTCAATTTTAATTCATGTCCAGATTTTTTATTTGTCCATAGTACATTGTGCTTTGTAGTGCAGAGGGAAGTAATGTTGTACCTAAAGTGATATCGAGACTATGTAATACATGTGAGATGTATGTCTGTTGATCATGAATCTGAGAGTGGTAAGAGTTCCTCCCGCTCCCCCATCACAAATAATATTTATGAATTAATATATGATAACTTATTAACAAAACCTATCACAACAATTACTAGAGAACTCACAAAAACAACTAAATGCCCAAAAATTAATTACAATATATAGGGTCGAAACCACATTGTTTTACCTCTGTTAATCTGCAGAAGAAAGAAGTGGGAGAATGGGAGGAAAAGTTTTGAAAGTTTTGAGAGGATGTGTAACACCATTCATTTTCACCAGGACATAAACAGTGAATTTTTGTGAACATTTAATTATAGCATGAAAAATGTATTTCATGATGTGATCCTCTACATAACCATAAATGCCTTTGGTAACATGTGTAGTGAACATTCACACTACAAATCACAGTCCACAGACATTTATGTTCCATAATAGCTTTGAATAAAGATCTTATTTTTCATATGACAGAGTAGGACAATCAAAGTTTTGAACAGGTTGGAGTATATTTCTTTGTTCTAAACAAAAGCTTGAGTATACTGGCTAGCGAACAGTTATCGCCAATACATCAGTATCACATGTGCACATTTCCGGTCAATTACAATTCTGGTATTTTTTCCTCACGGTATTTGACAACAATAAAGGACAGCAAAAGAAAATTCTTCACGGTAAGTAACATAAGAGAAAATTAAAGATAAAGTTATGAACCCTATAAAATTTATTTAACATAGTCGGGGTGGACCTATATAATAGCAAGTTCAAGTTCACAAGTCATTAATTGTTCCATTCCCTACCGATCTACCGTAAAAAACACACTCAACTAGTCACACAATCAATTATTCGAGGTTATTTTATGATATAAATATATATTATTTCACAAATGTCATGAGAAATTCTAAATGGCGATAACTATTACAATTTACAGTTAGTTGTGAGAAAACGTCTATTTGTACTGCCATGATTCCCTTCCGCCGCGTTATATAAAAACATGATAGCGGCAGTGAACGGGCTGGACACATCGGTGAATAGCTAATTACGTATCTTAATTAATTCTGTTTCTTTAATTTAACGAACAGCGGAGTAATTTTGTAAATACCGCTAAAATATGGCAATAATTGTTCGGTAGCCAGTAGAGATTGATTAACGTGACAAACCACTGTTGTAAGTGTTCTTACAATACTTGGATATTGAGTATTGGTTTTCTTGACAATAGACATGATAGATCTTGATTGATTCTATGTCCATGTTCAGTGGAGCCTGCACAGACATTACAGCTGTTCCCCATGTGTATGGTCCTCAATAGCCTGAGTTGGTGCAGCTGATTTTAATACTTGGATTGTACCATCAGGCACATTCTACCGGATAAAGTTCCTTTTCCTGTTTTGAGACACTATTGGTTGTTGTTGTTGTTGAATTGTGGAATGCATCTTTAGAAACATATGTGAACATTGCACATTGTGAATATCCCAGGCTTACTTTGATACTTTCTGTGAAGTGCTCAGATGCGTTGAGAGTGAAATGTAAAAAATATAGTATTTGCTTCACACTCTCCATATAAATAAATCGTCTTTCATCCTACATTGTGGAAGCATTACAGAATGTTCTGCAACTTTTGCAGTGTGTATGTAGTGGTTATAGAAAGTCATATAATCAAACCAAAGACCTATTCAACAAATATGTGTTTCCAAATTTAATCTGATTCCACTGTCCATATTCTCACTAATAAAAAAATTACCTGACCAAATATACCCAGTTCAGCACCTTTGAGGTCATCAATTTATGATGAATATGTTCATTTCTTTCACATCTATTTCTGAAGTCCAAAGACCTATTAAGCAAATATTTCTTCCAACATTTTTTTGGTTTCCTTATCCATCCACACTCATCGTCATGACCATATCATCCCAGTACTACAGTCTCTACACTGGCTCCCCATCTCTGCAAGAATTACCTTCAAAATCCTCATTCTGACGCATGACTGCCTCTGCAACGATAACTTTCCCAACTATCTCAAACATCTCGTCTCCGTGTATGTACCTCAGCAAAGTCTCCGATCCTAACCCTGACTCTCTCCTCACACAACACATATCTCCAAACCAACTGTCTGACCGAGCCTTCTCCTTTGCCAGCCCTCACCTGTGGAACTCTCTTCCAAAGGAAATCAGGAACACTTCATCGAAAGAAACTTTTAAATCTCTGCTAAAGACCCATCTATTCATTGCTGCCTTTCTGTAGAAGTTATATGAACTATTCCCTTCCCCAATATTGTCACAGCGCCACTGAGCATCTCTATGGTGGATATAAGGTGCTTTATAAATACATTATTATTATTCTTACCAATAAATACTCTACCTGACAAAATATACCCAGCAGCTTTCAGGACATTGATATGCTATTTTTATTGGGATTGCTACTTAACCTTGGGGCGGTGGGGTAGCCTAATGGTTAAAGCATCCGCTCATCCTGCTGAAAACCCGGGTTCGATTCCCCACATGGATACAATGTGTGAAGCCCATTTCTTGTGTACCCCGCTCTGATATTGCTGGAATATTGTGAAAAGCAGTGCAAAACCATACTCACCCACTCACTCGCTCACTTTTGACCTTCCTCAACAGCCTCGCACCAAGATGTATCCCTGTGACAACTGTTCCAGTGTGAGGATCTTAAAGGTGTTCCTGGTGATCTGCTTGACTCTGGTGTTACTTCAGTACCTCATCAATCTTGCCACCTACAACTATGTGACAAAGTTCCTCAAAGATGACAGCTATAGCAGTCATAACCGATCAGCTATTGGACTATTTTTCCCAGAAGTGACTGACTTTTTCAAGAACCTGCACTCATTACAGTCAAAGAATGTGGCAAGGAATGTATCAGTGAACTGGACATTGCCAACTGTACCTACCACCATGACTGTCATGACGACCAACTTATCTTCTGGAACAGGCGATATTGGGAATCTCTGTCCTCTGGTTCCTCCAAAACTCGGTAAGTAGATGTGCTGTATTGGTCTATGTTATCAGTGTTAGTTAACCCCTGTGTAAATAGTCTTGGAAAACTGCCAGTAGTCTGAAAAAGAAAGTTTTTTGCTTACTATGGTAAGATATGTTATATTTGGGATTACACTTTCTCAGTAAAGTACGGATTCTAGTACTTTTGTTGATTTGAGTCCCATCCAGGATTCAAACCCACACCCTCATATTCAGGCACCTAATCACCAGCACACAAAGTCTACCGCATAACCCGCTCAGCCTCCGCGTAAAATGGAAGTCGAACAACTGGTAGTCTAGACTGCAGACTTTGTGTACTGATTAGGTGCCTGACTCTGAGGGTGTGGGTTCAAATCCCGGATGGGACTCAGCTCAACAAAAGTACTAGAATCCGTACTTTACTGAGAAAGTGTAATCCCAAATATAATGTATGTTACATTTGACCACTTTCTAAATGTCATTGTGTATTCATACTATAGTAAGTGTAAGGTTGTCGATGTTTTCTGTCAATGCCCCCATGTTTCTTGGTAAATTTTAACAGAGTCAATAATTATATTGTTTTTGAGTTTCATTGTATTGGGTTCACATATATTCTACAGTCTGATGGCCGGTTGTCATGGTTATGGAACACTGGCAGGGCTCCAGATAAGGGCCGTATCAGCTTAGTTACGGCTAAAAGATATGCACAATACGGAAGGAAATAATTTGTTAAACATAGCAGATATGCACCACAGTAATGGTGTACAGTCTTAGAATCATTTACAGACGTATTTATCTGAAAAAGTATTGTTGTATTGTTTATTGACCTGTTTACACAAGAGTAGCAATGTTGTGGTGCATATATGAAATGAAACACAAGATTACTGATATGATACTCCATTAAATTCCATTCTGTACTTTAAATGTACTCTTAAGGTTTTCCAGTACACCTATATTGAAAAAATAATATGTTTCTTGTGCTTTGCACTACAGGGTATTAGTTAGGGATGTCACGATGCTTAAGTTTCATGAAACCATACGTATCACGATACCCATGTCACGATTAGATACGTATCAAGATACCTATTTTCGCAGCAGTATTGCGTAAATTTAGTTACATTTTAAACATTGATATTTCATATTTTATAATTGTCCATGAAAAGATCAACATTTTTTATTCTCAGAGATTAAATAGTTCTAATTTCCCATCTTTGAGCATGAAAAATAATCATTTATAACTCAAAAAACATGATACAATTGCAAAATGTAAACGATACATACACCTATTTAAACCGATATTTTCAAAACTAAATATTGATGCAGTTTTGAATGTAACGATAATTGTATCACCTTAGAAAAGTATCGAAGTATCGATGTCTCATGGCATCCCTAGTATTAGTGTTGACAGGAATATATCTGTTGTATGTAATGATGTTCATAAAACTGGAACAGAACAGTTCGGTTATCAGCTAAACTGTGTCAGAGTATAATAGGTTTTGATAGCATGCATTTATAATCTGTAAGCTATACAAATCCTTAACAATGACATGCTAAGACACACAAACTTTAAAAAAGGATAATTTTTATTTGTAAATATTTTAAAGTTAAAACATGGAGGTATTGATTGTCAAAGTCAAAGAATGTCGATATGAAAAGTGTGTTATTGATAATATCTTACATTAACCTTTGTGACAGCCACAAGTTTTAATTTTCTCACACAACATACAAATTTAGACTTTATTCATGGTCTCTTTTAAGTTATGTTCAGAACACTGGTTTGTTGATAGTCCATGCACAACATGTCACCACTCACAAGTGATGCTAAATTTATTAATTTCTTTCAGACTCTTTCAGGCATATTTGTACAAAGATACGTCTCCGATATCTTACCTTTCCTTCACAAGATTTTTAGTTTCTTTAAGGATTCAATCACTCTTCAAACTATAGGATGCTTTGAAGTAAAACATTCTGCTTTCATTACTTATTTAATTATGTTCTTATTCAATTATTTAAAATGAAAACATGAGAGGTGTTTTTCCCCACTTACCACTGCTTACCAAACCAAAATATTTTGCCAGAGAAGCTGCAAGCAAAGAAATAGAAAAAATTCTGGCTTTATTAGATCTAGTACTGCGCTGTTAGGTTAGTCTGTAACTCAGTATGATTTTCTATTTTATACCATATTGGGATTTTGAACAAGTTCTTATTAACTTAAATTCAGAGGTATTTCGACGTTGTATTTTAGCGCTGCAGTGCAGTACAATGAAGCTGAATTCTGTAAAGCCATGACTAAACTGTAAAATTTTCAATTGCAGTTTTTACTGACATTTCCCTTAATGTGCAGACTGGTGCTAGAGAAGTCAGTAGATTAACTCCTCTATCAACTGGCGACATGTATCAAGATCAGTGTGGAATGATGCTGAAAGATTGGCAAGATTACTATGATAAAAGCTTAGTGTTTGATCTCTATGAATTCAGTGTTATAATATCAGCTGTTACATGTTACTGATATTTTAAACGAGGTTAAAAATGAGGCCTTTCCTGATATTTGAATTCAATAACGACTTCTATACTACAATGATCTTCCATCACACAGTCTATAATGCAATAACCTGTTTTTCAGTGTTTCAGCTATAAATGCTTGTATAAATCTCTGGAATAGATAACATCAGAAGATACCTCATCATTTTTTTGCTGTTTTATTTGTTGTAGACCTGTGGTCTGGGTTAGAATGTGTCTTCAGTAACCCATGCTTGTAAGGGCGACTAACGGGATCAGGTGTTCTGACTTGGTTGACGTATGTCATCGGTTCCCAATTGCGCAGATCGATGCTCATGCTGTTGATCACTGGATTGTCACGATTATTTACAGACCGCCGTCATATAGCTGTAATATTGCTGAGTGCACCATAAAGCTAAACTCACTCACTGTTTGTTGTAAAACAGTGTTGCGATTGTTGCGTTGTTTCTGCTAAGGTTGAGGCCAGTGGTGAGCCAGGTAGTATATCTGTATAGGGAGTCAGGACTAATCCTGAAGCTTCTAGAGCAGACGGAATAAACCAGCTAATCCAGGATGCTACAGAAAGTTCCAGAAGAGATTAATACTGTTGAGTCTATCATGTGCCTTTCTCAACATTAGATCACGATTTGCAGTATGTGAAGTTCACTGTTAGTGTGGATTGTACAAAGCACTGCGGTCATTGCAACTGTAGCAGCAGGATCTATGGCGTGTTGTATGTCCATTGTTTGTCCAAGGATATCGGTTTGTTCAACTGGACAGGTTGTCTTATATCACAGGTCAGACTTTGAGGGCACTGGTATCAGGTTGGCGTGTTGTTTAACGCTGTTCTCAGCAATATTCCAGCTATATGGCGGCAGTATGTAAATAGTCGAGTCTGGACCAGACAATCTAGTGATCAACAGCATGAGCATCGATTTACGCAATTGGGATGTGATGATACGTGTCAACCAAGTCAGCTACCCCGACCACTCGGTCCCGTTAGTCACCTCTTTCGACAAGCATGGGTTACTAAAGATCAATTCTAACCCGAATCTTCATGGGTCATTGGTATCAGGACATTTAACCTTTAGTATCAACTCCTGATAGGACATTATTCTATGTCATTGCCAAATCAAGTAAATATTTCAGGTGATTATGGAACACACTTAAGAAAATAATCCTAGAATGTCCTAGAAAATAATCAAAACTGACCTGATCTGATCAGAAACCAAGTAATGTTCTGGGATAACATGGTTTCGTGTTGAGATAAGTTGGGACTTTATCTAGAGTTTCAGGTCAGTTCAAGCCATGAATTTGACAAAATTAAATTTCTTGCCTTTTGTTTTATGTGACAAGTACTGTTGGCCAGACTTGGTGGGTTTATTGTATGCAATAACACCAGATACATATGGACATTGCTCCTGATCCCATGCACCTGTTGGTGTGTCACAGATTTGTTTGCTCTTGCATACACTGCTGCGATAGGGCTGGTATGTTGTTGCTGGTGGCAGTAATCAACATTTTAATAAATATTTAAACATGACTGACAGCTTGTTTCTTATCAGCCGTAACATTTTGAGAAAAAACACCCTCAGTATGACTTTGTAATTGGTACTGCTGACGAATTGACTAAATTTTCAGCCTTAGAGTCACGAGAACCAGTTGTATACTCAAGGTCATGACCTGATATTTGGAGCGTGGTATGACAAACCAACATGTGGTATGACAAACCAACATGTACAGGTCATGACCTGATATTGGAGCGTGGTATGAGAAACCAACAAGTACAGGTCATGACCTGATATTTGGAGCGAAACCAACATATACAGGTCATGACCTGATATTTGGAGCAAGAAACCAACATATACAGCTCGTGACCTGATATTTGGAGCGAGAAACCAACATGTACAGGTCATGACCTGATATTTGGAGCGTGGTATGAGAAACCCAACATGTACAGGTCTTGATCTGATATTTGGAGCGGGAAACCAACATATACGGCTCTTGACCTGATATTTGGAGCGAGAAACCAACATATACAGGTCATGACCTGATATTTGGAGCGTTGTATGAGAAACCAACATGTACATGTCTTGACCTGATATTTGGAGCGAGAAACCAACATATACAGGTCATGACCTGATATTTGGAGCGAGAAACCAACATATACGGCTCTTGACCTGATATTTGGAGCGAGAAACCAACATATACAGGTCATGGCCTGATATTTGGAGCGAGGAACCAACATATACGGCTCTTGACCTGATATTTGGAGCGAGAAACCAACATATACAGGTCATGACCTGATATTTGGAGCGGGAAACCAACATATACGGCTCTTGACCTGATATTTGGAGCGAGGAACCAACATATACAGGTCATGACCTGATATTTGGAGCGAGGAACCAACATGACCTGATATTTGGAGCGTGGTATGAGAAACCAACATGTACATGTCTTGACCTGATATTTGGAGCGAGAAACCAACATATACAGGTCATGACCTGATATTTGGAGCGAGGAACCAACATATACAGGTCATGACCTGATATTTGGAGTGAGGAACCAACATGACCTGATATTTGGAGCGAGGAACCAACATATACAGGTCATGACCTGATATTTGGAGCGAGGAACCAACATATACAGGTCATGACCTGATATTTGGAGCATGGTATGAGAAACCAACAGGTACAGGTCATGACCTGATATTTGGAGCATGGTATGAGAAACCAACATGTACAGGTCATGACCTGATATTTGGAGCGTGGTATGAGAAACCAACATGTACAGGTCATGACCTGATATTTGGAGCGTGGTATGAGAAACCAACATGTACAGGTCATGGAAACAACATGCTGCCATTATGTGATTACACAGTCCTGGAACACCTGTATATTCAATAAATTGATCCAATCTCACTTGGTAACCATGGCAATCGTGCAGTGGAACGTAAACAGTCACTGCTGTTGTATTACAATATGTTATTGCAATTAAGAATGTCTGATGAGTTGTATTAAAAGCATTAAACAAAGTATGTTTGAAATTTAGATGATTTAATCATGCTGTCCAGTTGTTAGAGGAAGGTATGTAAATTCTGTTGTGCTGGCACACTTTTGTACAGCCACAGTGACCGCCTGCTCTGCTGTGGGGATAGAACATCTGCAGGGATCTGATGGTTCACTCTCCGCCCAGGGCATACCCAGTGTTAGAAGATGAGCACTCGTTACAGACTGCACGGTGTTGGACGTTAAGGGGCTTGTCAGCTCAGAGTCAGTGTATCTGAATGGGATTACCCGTGAAGATCCGGGTTAGAATTGGTCTTCAGTGACCCATGCATGTCATAAGAGGTGACTAAAGGGGTCAGGTGGTCAGGCTCCCTGACTTGGTTGGCACATGTCATCGTGTCCAAATTGCGTAGATCGATGCTCATGATGTTGATCATTGGACTGTTTGGTTCATACTCAGTTATTGCTGCAAATAGCTGAATATTGCTTAGTGGTGCGTTAAACAACAAACAAGCAAACAAAATCTGAATGGGGCATCCATGTTAAACTGAGACATTGTATCTCAGTTGGCAAGCATTATGGAACTGGCCATGTCTCAGACTTGACCTCTGTCAGACAGAGGGTGTGTAATTGTGGGCTTTTGTTCACTTCCTTTATGCTGCTCTAAGTAATAGCGCGATTTTATGTCACTCCATTAATATGGCCATGGAAAACAAGGTTTACCTGTCTCTATGAGTTGAAAACTTAAATGAAATTTATAACGCCTGAGAATTTTATCCTGTTGGCGTGATTTATCAGCACATGAAGTCTATTTGCCACAGCTGGGCTTAAATGAGGTATGTCTGACAAGTCACAGCAATTTGATATGATCCATAATATTTTCTAAATGACTCACATAACTGAGTGCTGGTTGGCCATGGGCTTACATCTAGGACAGGCTGGAATGAACACTGCATGCTGTTTAATATTTAAGAACCATTTTGTATTCATTTGACAACACCATTTGCATAGCTTGAATATCAAGACTGTAATGCTTCATTTTGATTTTGGTGTTGAAGCTAAAAATGATACAGATACACAATGGCCTTTTTATCTTAATTGTACAGAGAAAAACTAAGGGCAGGGAGAAGTACTTTCTGAGAGTGATTTAGACGTTCTTAATCTGTGCAGTTTTACTGAGCTGTGGTTTTTACTGTGATACTGTAGTCACCATCTGACACTGCTTATGGTACTGTATTTACCATATACACCTGGTGATACGATGTGATACTCCACATACACATTATAATGTGATACTGTAGTCACCATCTGACACTGCTTTATGGTACTGTATTTACCATATACACCTGGTGATACGATGTGATACTCCACATACACATGATAATGTGATACTGTAGTCACCATCTGACTCCACAATGTGATACTGTAGTCACCATCTGACACTACTGTATGTACTGATATGATATGATTCTCCACATGCACATTATAATGTGATACTGACACTATTACGTATATACACCTGGTGATACTGTATTTACCATGTACACCTGGTGATACGATGTGATACTCCACATACAGGTACACATGATAATGTGATACTGTAGTCACCATCTGACACTGCTTTATGATACTGTATTACCATGTACACCTGGTGATACGATGTGATACTCCACATACATGTACACATGATAATGTGATACTGTAGTCACCATCTGACACTGCTTTATGATACTGTATTACCATGTACACCTGGTGATACGATGTGGTACTACATACACATGATAATGTGATACATACACTGATACTTATTTACCATGTACACCTGGTATTGTGACCATGTACACCTGATAATGTGATACTGTAGTCACCATCTGACACTGCTTTATGATACTGTATTACCATGTACACCTGGTGATACGATGTGATACTCCACATACACATGATAATGTGATACTGTAGTCACCATCTGACACTGCTTTATGATACTGTATTACCATGTACACCTGGTGATACGATGTGATACTCCACATACACATGATAATGTGATACTGTAGTCACCATCTGACACTGCTTATGATACTGTATTACCATGTACACCTGGTGATATGATGTGATACTCCACATACACATTATAATGTGATACTGTAGTCACCATCTGACACTGCTTTATGATACTGTATTACCATGTACACCTGGTGATACGATGTGATACTCCACATACACATGATAATGTGATACTGTAGTCACCATCTGACACTGCTTTATGATACTGTATTACCATGTACACCTGGTGATACGATGTGATACTCCACATACACATTATAATGTGATACTGTAGTCACCATCTGACACTGCTTTATGATACTGTATTACCATGTACACCTGGTGATACGATGTGATACTCCACATACACATGATAATGTGATACTGTAGTCACCATCTGACACTGCTTTATGATACTGTATTACCATGTACACCTGGTGATACGATGTGGTACTCCACATACAGGTACACATGATAATGTGATACTGTAGTCACTGGTGATCTGACACTGTGATGCTTTATGATACTGTATTACCATGTACACCTGGTGATACGATGTGATACTCAACATACACATGATAATGTGATACTGTAGTCACCATCTGACACTGCTTTATGATACTGTATTACCATGTACACCTGGTGATACGATGTGGTACTCCACATGCACATGATAATGTGATACTGTAGTCACCATCTAACACTGCTTTACGAGACTGTATTTACCATGTACACCTACCAATGTATTGATCTTGGTTTTACTGCTCTATCTATTTGAGTTTACTGAGTTTGAAATAACACAGTTTGATAACTAATTGGCCATTATTATTTTACACCACAAGAAGGTTCCAGAAATGTATTTACTAAACTAACAAACTGTGTTTGTAAACTAACAAAGCTGGTGCTTTGATTTTATTCATTTATGTTATTTATGGGAAAAGTTGCCATTAGGCAATTGATAATGCATCCCCGCAGTACAAAATGGTGTTTTGCTTTTGCTACCATGCTAACCATGGAAGTACCGGTAGTATGATGCTGTATTTTCTGTCACCATAGTAATAGAACTATAATGTAAATGGCAAGATTGCATAATACCTGATCATGAATTTTCTTCACTGAAATATGACAGTTTTCCTTCCGACATGGTTAAATTTCAATAGTGTGTCCACAGTTGATTTGAAACAAGCAATTTGTAAACTTCACTGAGATTATTTAGATTTTAATAAATAGTATCAAGCATTGCTAAGGAACAAAGGTAATCTTCATATTTTTTTGGCTTTGAAACGGCCAGTGGTGGAAGGAATATATGTAAATTTTCAACTGTATTTTTAAAGTATTTAATTCTGGTGGTCCAGACAGAGCTGGAAATAACTCTAAAATTGCTAGTGTACTCGGGTACAGTGGCACAAGTAAAATCACATGCCCTGATAATTTTTCCACAATACTGGCCGATTTTCTTGTTGATTTTTTAAATAAACAACATAATTAACATTGGAAAGTCAACTGGACACCGGTACAGTGTGATATACAAATATGCTTGCCCGACAGAAAAAAACACTGGACTCGGGCGTCGGGCAATGGGTTATTTCCACCCCTGCCAGAGTGTTGTAGGATTTCTATCTGCCTCATGCTTAAGTAATAATACACAAGTGTTTCTGGTCGTTTCTGAGGTTTCACCTTGTCTTCAATTCTGCCTGATATTTTTATGTTTTTGCTGTCATCAGCGGTATTCCAAGTATGTAAAAGCTGCTTATAAATCTGGGCCTAGATTTTCGAAGCTCTCTTAGCACTAAGATAGTCGTAAGAGCCATACATTAGCATTAACTTACGACTATCTTAGCTCTAAGAGAGCTTAGAAAATCTAGGCCCTGGGCCAGACAAACCAGTGGTTGATGTCTGAGCAACGGTCAGCTCTAGATCCTGTTGCCTCTACACACTAGCAGTAGATATGACAGCGGCATGGGCACCTGTTGTGGCCTCTTATTGTGGAGGTCATTACTTTCTGTTGGTTTATGCACAGTTAGATGTTTTAAAGTTGTGAACGTCAGGAAGGACCACCAAATGGTGTTATTTCAGTTACACCTGAAGACTGGAATGAGCTGTGGTCAAATTGGATATGTCTGGCACTCAGGAACCTGTTCCACAAAGTGATCTTAGCACTTAGACGATAGTTACTCCCATACTTTAGCATAGACTTACGACAGTCGTAGCGCTACGATTGCTTTGATGAACAGGGCCCTGGTGTCTACCGAATAGTTGGTGCAAACAGTGAAGGTATTGGATAAGCTAGATATGTCCAGTGATGTCTATCACTGTAATGTGTTGTTTTCCTTACCTTGTGACTACCAAATAGTTGCTGCCTATCCTGAAGGTATTTTGTTAGGTGTCATTTACCTTCCTCTTTTAGGGTTTAAGTTTTGGTGGATAGAAATGCAATTTTTTCACTGTTTCACGGTGAAGGCTCAGTTGGGGCAAACTGTCAAAATTGTTGCAAAACTTGACATGATCATTAAATGTTACATAATTCTTGTATGTTTTATCTATGTAAGTATCTGAGTATTTGTTTCGGGACATTTCAGTGGGGTCACTGGCAACATACAAGGAAGTTCTGTCCTTTGAGGAGATGCAGAAGAAGTACCCAGAGCTTCAAGCCGGGGGCCGATACAAGCCCCCAGATTGTAAATCACGACACCGTGTAGCTATCATTGTGCCCTACAGGAACAGAGAAGATCAGCTGAAGATTCTGCTCAACAACCTACACCCGATTCTGGAGAGACAGCAGCTGGACTATGCAATCTATATCACAGAACTGGTAGGTAATTAGAGCTGTGACAATATATCGTAGTATCGATAATCGTGATACTTTATCTGACGATAAATATATCGATACGTTTTTTCGTATCGTGATATGTATCGTTGACCTTAACATTGTTAATTTTCATTAGATATTGACAGTTATGTCAAAATTTCTTGCTATTAACATATATTTTTTAAGGAAAATAACTAAAGAAAGCATATCGTGATATGCATCGAATCGAATCGTATCGTTCCAAGATATCGCGATACGTATCGTATCGTGAAATTTCTGTATCGTCACACCTCTATAGGTAATTCAGCATCTTGTTCATGAATTCAGCAGACCTTTCAGATATTCTTTGTTCAATCAGTGGACAGGTAAAGTGTTCAGGTAACCTTGAATACTGACATGAGCCTACTGGCAAACAAGGATAAGTTGACCGGCGCAGAGAATGCATTTACGAGAAGTAGGCGGTGCATGGCAATGAGCAAACCCATTTGGTTTGTGAAAGGTAGAGCAGATGTGGGCTAATGCACGTGCATTGCATGACGATGAAATTGATTCCACGTCTAGCTGCACACTCCTTGCTCATAAGACTCTTACGTCTGTGTAGCAAGTCGCACTACACTTGATCGCTGAACAACCTGGGTCCCCTTCGCTAACAATGGCAAGCGCCAGTGGGTGGCACTCATACATGCTAATATGTGTCAGTTGTCAGGTCGCTGCTGAACTTATCCTTGTTTGCCAGTAGTCAAAGACAGAACACAGACTTTTACCATATCCAAAGTCTGAACACAGACATGTACCATATCCAAAGTCTGAACACAGACATGTACCATATCCAAAGTCTGAACACAGACATGTACCATATCCAAAGTCTGAATACAGACATGTACCATATCCAGAGTATGAATACACAGATGTACCATATCCAAAGTCTGAATACACAGATGTACCATATAAAAAAATCTCAGTAAAGACATTATGAGACACAGTAACCAGCCTTCACCTGCCTCAATAAAGACATTATCAGAGACAGTAACCAGCCTTCACCTGCCTCAGTAAAGACATCATCAGAGACAGTAACCAGCCTTCACCTGCCTTAGTAAAGACATCATCGCACACAGTAACCAGCCTTCACCTGCCTCAGTAAAGACATCGACAGTAACCAGCCTTCACCTGCCTCAGTAAAGACATTATGAGACACAGTAACCATCCTTCACCTGCCTCAGTAAAGACATCATCAGACACAGTAACCAGCCTTCACCTGCCTCAGTAAAACACAACATCAGAGACAGTAACCAGCATTTCACCTGCCTTCACCTGCCTCTGCAGTAACATTATCACATCAGCCTTCACCTGCCTCACATCAGTAACCAGCCTTCACCTGCCTCAGTAAAGACATTATCAGACACAGTAACCAGCCTCACACCTGCCATCAGTAACCAGCCTTCACCTGCCTCAGTAAGACATCATCATTATGAGACACACCTGTAACCAGCCCAGCCTCACCTGCCTCCTAGTAAAGACATCAGACACAGTAACCAGCCTTCACCTGCCTCAGTAAAGACATTATGAGACACAGTAACCAGCCTCACCTCACCTGCCTCAGTAAAGACATCAGTAAAGACACACACAGTAACCAGCCTTCACCTGCCTCAGTAAAGACATCAGACACAGTAACCAGCCTTCACCTGCCTCAGTAAAGACATCAGACACAGTAACCAGTACCTGCCTCAGTAAAGACATCATCACAAAGACACAGTAACCAGCCTTCACCTGCCTCAGTAAAGACATGCATCACCTGTAAAGACATCATCAGACACAGTAACCAGCCTTCACCTGCCTCAGTAAAGACATCATCAGACACAGTAACCAGCCTTCACCTGCCTCAGTAAAGACATCATGAGACACAGTAACCAGCCTTCACCTGCCTCAGTAAAGACATCATCACACACAGTAACCAGCCTTCACCTGCCTCAGTAAAGACATCAGACACAGTAACCAGCCTTCACCTGCCTCAGTAAAGACATCATCAGACACAGTAACCAGCCTTCACCTGCCTCAGTAAAGACATCAGACAGACACAGTAACCAGCCTTCACCTGCCTCAGTAAAGACATCATCAGACACAGTAACCAGCCTTCACCTGCCTCAGTAAAGACATCATCAGACACAGTAACCAGCCTTCACCTGCCTCAGTAAAGACATCATCAGACACAGTAACCAGCCTTCACCTGCCTCAGTAAAGACATCAAAGACATTGCCTCAGTAAAGACATTATCAGACAGTAACCAGCCTTCACCTGCCTCAGTAAAGACATCAGACACAGTAACCAGCCTTCACCTGCCTCAGTAAAGACATAAAGACATCATGACACAGTAACCACACCTGCCCTGCCTAGTAACCAGCACTTCACCTGCCTCAGTAAAGACATCATCAGACACAGTAACCAGCCTTCACCTGCCTCAGTAAAGACATCAGACACAGTAACCAGCCTTCACCTGCCTCAGTAAAGACATCAGACACAGTAACCAGCCTTCACCTGCCTCGGTAAAGACATCAGACACAGTAACCAGCCTTCACCTGCCTCAGTAAAGACATCAGCAGACACAGTAACCAGCCTTCACCTGCCTCAGTAAAGACATCATCACACAGTAACCAGCCTTCACCTGCCTCAGTAAAGACATCATCAGACACAGTAACCAGCCTTCACCTGCCTCAGTAAAGACATTATGAGACATCAGACACAGTAACCAGCCTTCACCTGCCTCGTAAAGACATCAGACACAGTAACCAGCCTTCACCTGCCTCGGTAAAGACATCAGACACAGTAACCAGCCTTCACCTGCCTCAGTAAAGACAGAATCAGACACATCAGGACACAGCAAAGACATCAGACACAGTAACCAGCCTTCACCTGCCTCAACATCAGCCAGCCTTCACCTGCCTCAGTAAAGACATCAGACACAGTAACCAGCCTTCACCTGCCTCAGTAAAGACATCAGACACAGTAACCAGCCTTCACCTGCCTCAGTAAAGACATCATCAGACACAGTAACCAGCCTTCACCTGCCTAAAGACATTATCAGACACAGTAACCAGCCTTCACCTGCCTCAGTAAAGACATCATCAGACACAGTAACCAGCCTTCACCTGCCTCGGTAAAGACATCAGACACAGTAACCAGTAACCAGCCTTCATCCTGCCTGCCTTCACCTGCCTCAGTAAAGACATCATCAGAGACAGTAACCAGCCTTCACCTGCCTCAGTAAAGACATCAGACACAGTAACCAGCAGGCACTATATGTTCCTCGGTAAAGTCTGAAGACATCCTGAGTGAAGATGTGTACTTACCCTCGAGGCGTGAAGTATGCCTGTGGATGTTACGGTATCTTGTGAATGCCTGATTTGGGGCAAGACATCTCAGATAACCATGGTTGACTGTCTAGTGTTTGAAAGGATGACTGATAATTTCACCCTTAGGCAAAAATATTTTTATCAGTTTTTACTTTGACTGTCTGTATTCTGACTTTGACAGGGTACATGTCTATATTCTGGCTTTGTCAGGGTACATGGCTGTATTCTGACTGTCTGGGTACATGGCTGTATTCTGACTGTCTGGGTACATGTCTGTATTCTGACTGTCTGGGTACATGTCTGTATTCTGACTGTCTGGGTACATGGCTGTATTCTGGCTTTGACAGGGTACATGGCTGTATTCTGACTGTCTGGGTACATGGCTGTAATGTGATTTTGGACAGGTTGGTTCTCTGTATTCACAATTTGACAGGGTATGTATGTCTGGAAAGTGTCTGGTAGATATACTGGTGAAATAATGTTAAATGGATGTTAAACTTCAGTGAAAAGATAAAATTCTATAATGGATGCGAAATGAAAATGAGCAGCCAAATTTAGCAGTAGATAATATTTACATACGCCCCGCAGAAACACTTGAGTTATCAACATTCCAAGGCTTCATCGTGAGATTCTGTGGTGTAATGTGCTCTAAGTGGTGATAAGGGCAACTCACAAACATCGATTACCATGCCCAAGGCAAAGATGTATTAGATATAGCTCTTGTACAAAATGCTTCACGAGTTATAGACCAACGAAAATAAAAAAGGAAATATTTTATGTATGAACATGATACAGAAGGAGTTAGCAACCTTGCTGAACTACAACTGCAGTTTATCATGCAACTGAGAAGCGTCATTTTATGAGGGTAAAGACCATAGCCTACTGGGATTAACTTCCTTTTTGCCAATGGTCACTTTCGAGAGAATTTGGCAGTGACAAAACGCAGATGTCAAGAATAAATATATTGATGTATACATATAGAGAAATGTTGTTTTGCTTGATAAATTGAACAGGGCACACCTAAGCGTCTTGATGAGTGCAATGTGTTGCGTGAAAACAATTGATTCCATGTCGTGACTCTCTGCAGGCTGTGGTGGTGCAGCTGAGACACCATGGTACAACTGCAGTAGTGGTCATAGTTCGATTGAACCCCCCACTCAACATCTACAGGCAAGAGGTGTTGGGATGGCCTTGTGGTTAAAGTGTTCACTGATCATGCCTAAGTTCTGGGGTTGATTCCTTACATGGTTACCGTTTGGGAAGGCAATTTCGGGTGTCCTCCACCGTGTGATTGCTGTAATAGTGCTAAATGCAAAATAAATCAATATTCACTCACTCACTCGTTATAGGCTATGCCCACGACCTTCAACAGAGCCCTCCTGATGAACATAGGTTACGCAGAAGCAGTCAGGGACTACGACTTCCAGTGTTTCATCTTCCATGATGTGGACCTCATACCAGAGAATGACAAGAACTTGTACACCTGTCCGGAGAACCCACGACACATGTCGGTGGCCATTGACAAGTTTAATTACAAGTCAGTATTCAGACATAGTTTAATGTTTTTCAAAGAAAATATCAAATTTCAAATATGTTCTTAGGCAGATTTGTGAGTGTTTAATATTGGTCACGTTTTATGTGAAAAGTTGATGATTTGATGATTCTGAAAGCAGATTAACCAAAGTGAAACTTTGTAGCAGTGTAGCTGACGACACTGAAGATATTTGATAAATATTTCAATTTGGTGCAAAACTTGCTTACCATGGTGATTGTGAAACTTTATATTTAAAGGAGATATATTGAAGATAAACTTCTTAACATATGTTGAAAAGGTAAAGAATGTAAACTTGCTTACACTCCAGAAAAATTCATAAGTGATTTTATTGTTATCTAAAAAGCACCAAACAGCTGATGTAATTCAACAACCTGCATGTATTCATATCATAATCCCAGCCTTGGCACAACTTGGGCTAGGACGACACAAGTTTGAACCGCCTGCCCTTTGTTTACAGTGCATTCATCTACACAACACTGGAGTGAATTTTCCGTTATTCTCAGTGTGTGGTAGATTTGAGGTGATATATTTTTTTCGTAAGGGAGTCCCAGTCCATCGAAAAAGGTAGCAAGTGTCATTCTTAAAAATCAAAGCATAGAGATCAATTTAGCAAGGAAGAAATTTCAGATATAGCATAAATAGTAATAAACAGATTTGTGAACTATTTTCTATGTAGCCATAGGTACACCCCCTCTACAACACACCTAAAACATAACTGCACGTGTGAAGAAATCTCCCAATCATTTCATGATTTTCATCCGAGATTATTTGTGTTTTTAAGTAAATAACAAAAGTATAACATGTTAACTAAATAAAGTATTGAAGTCATAAATGAATGGTATACGTTGCAAATTACAAATTTGTATCTTTCCGTTTTGACATCTTAATTGATCGTCTTGACTTGATAGATCTACGTCGCTTTCTGTTCTGCTGTCAAAACCTATTTACAGCTGATAATGTGTAAAGTCATTATGTGGAAGTTCAATATTTATACTGGTGTTATTGTCTGGTGATGGCATGGCGAACGCTAATTATCTACTAAACACTGTACTGAAGCAGTGAGACAACTCTCTACTACGGCGCCATGTCACGTGATGCCAAACTCTGCTCATTAAAGAACAAATAAACTTTGTTTTTTTGTACTCTTTTAACTATTACATATGAAAGATTTGTGGTTTGACTTATGCCGAACACCAAATTCATTCTTAAAAAACTTGTGGTTAATTAATACCGAGCGATTAAAAGTTGCCAAAAAGTCGCCTGCTTCACTCTCGCCCGCCAACGAAACCACAGACAGGTTACGTAACTCTGTCGCCAGAGCACTGCAGTGACGTCATATGAGGAACGATTTTCAGTTAATTGTATAGAAAGTGTGTTGCACGCTCATCATTTTGATGATTTCTCTCGACATCAACGACGACATGCCGAATCGTTGCTTTGTCGTCAATTGCTCCTAGGGGTCGGGCGATGGTGTCACCATGCACAGATTTCCACAGGACCCCGCAGTTTGTGCTAACTGGGTTATGTTTGTGAGTGCAAAGCGACCGTTGTGGAAGCCTGAAACGATATCTTACTTGTGTTCAGATCGCTTCACAGAAGTTAAAGAATCAAAACTACTTACTAGTTGTAGTAAAATATGTATATGATTGATGACCATAAAGATTTTCCATGACACAACTTGTAACATAACGATTTCTTCCTCGGAAGCGAGGTTGTGGTCGAAGTAACAATAATATTGTAAGTAGTATTATATTGACACCCACCTCGCTGCCATGAGAGAAATTGTTATGTTATAAGCTATGTCATGCAAAATCCTATTGGCCATCAATCAAATACATTTTTTACTACCAGTAGAAAGTAGTTTTGATTTTGTAACTCAGTGAAAACAAACCTAAATAGCATTTATCCTCAGACTGGCGGATGTTCGCGACAGGGCGCCGCCATTTTTGAAAATCGAAAAGTGACGGGCTAAAGTCTGTTAGAATTAATGAGGTTATGGTTTGTTTTCATCAAGTTAGAAAATCAAAAATACTTTCTACTCGTAGTTAAATATGTATTGGAATCATGACCAAAAGGATTTTGCATGACACAACTTATAACATAACGATTTCTTCCTCGAAAGCGAGGTGGGGGTCGAAGTCACAATACTGCGCGATAAATTTCTTGCTACATTCACATGGTTAATGTCCACTCACCAGTATGTAGATACTAGTCAATGTGCGTCTTTATATTTGGTCTTATAATCCTAATTAGTTTATTATCATACTTGTATGCATTTTGAAACTAAATAAAAAGCAGACGATCTGCTGATACTTATAGTGAATTTATAACAGAACTGTAATATCTAGACATTTTATAGTTTGCCAATGTGAATCATATTTCGCACACACACCCTAGTGTATGTTGTCTGTCTCATTACACTTCACGGCGAAAACAATGATTCTGTTTAATGCTACGACAAATGAATAAAAACAAAAAACAAATATAAAAATTAAAAGAGATTAAAGTTATAGGAACAATGTCAGGCTATTACCTTGTTCGAGGAATGTATCCTTCAATATCCACAAAAACGAGTGATATGCCATTCATCTGCAGCTGTTCCAAGTGATGTGCCTTTTAACAGTTTAATATACGAAAAAGTGATACATCTTTTCAGGTATTTCACATTGGTGTATAGTCTCATTGGTCACCCAAGATAGCACACCTGGCAACTAATTGCATAATGTCCGCCTTTCTTTAAAAAGAGTAATTTAGTTAGCCAATAATGGGCAATCAATCAATGTATTGCCGGTTATTCCTTTGAAAGAAGGACGTTGTTTTTACACAGACACCGACACGACAGAGTGTATTCAGTATAGATTAGTAAATCTACATACATAAACACTACCTTTTGACAAATCCGCTGTGTAAGATAAAAGTAATTAATCAAGCAGCGTGTTATCGGTTAATCCTTTGATCGATGTTTATAATGTTGAATATTTACTCCAGACACAAGAAATGCCAAATGGGAACCTTTTGGGTAATCTAAGTGTGTTACCACTAATTATACCTGTTATAAATTCATTAACTGACCATCAAGTGAATGATGACAAGTAACATGTGTAGGTTTATACCACCTAACACGGGTTACAACAAGGGAGTATTAATTGCTGTATTGCATGTGAAAACTTATGGGCCGTCACTGTTTTGAGAATACAAACAGATTTTTACATGACATGATTAAATATCGAGGTAAAAAAACACAGAAATAGGATCAATTTGGATCAGTCATTATACAAATAAGGCCTAACGACACCAAGCGATTTTGACAAACAGATTTTTACATGACATGATTAAATATAGAGGTAAAAAGCCACAGAAATAGGGTCAATTTGGATCAGTCATTATACAAATAAGGCCTAACGACACCAAGCGATTTTGACAGAATCGTCTATGAAAACAAGTTGTAACTCGGAAACTAGGCAAAGCAGGAGGCAAAATTAAATGGCAGTAGATTGTGAGAACATATAGCTTTCATTTTCCACAACAGTTGTCACGATTTCAGGTTTATACAAACCTGTAAACAAGATAATTTACCCCCTGAAATGTAGATGAATTCTGCATCGGCCTTCATATCTATTCCTCATATGACATCACAGAAACGCCCCGCTCTGATTGGTTGAAATTTCGTTCGTGGGTGAGAATTGTGCACTGTTGTCAAAAAGGTCGATTTAAGTTAATTAAAGACCGAAGTGAGTAGTTTAATGACGGGGTTTCATTTATAGCGATGCCAGTTAGTGATTTATGTATTTGTACCCCCTAGAGTATATGTGATCTTTAACACTCAGTAGCTTCCGGAACACAATTATTTTTCAAATGTTTTTGGTTTCAAATGTTGACTTCAGAAATAAAATTCTTTTTCATTATATTTCTTTTTAAATGCTTTATGACTGATTTGATTTAAGATTTTTACTGTTTACCTCCTTTAAGTTTGTCTGTGTCAATGTGTTTGTCAATGTCTGTGTGAAGAATGAAACCTTTGATTTCCAAGCTGGACGCATCTAACATCTATTGGTTGAGATATATTTTCTTTATATTTTTACATAAAGTCCTATATGTGTGCCTGATTTACTTGCTCAGAATGGCCATTCAGTTCCTTCCATTCAGTTCTATTTCAACTGCTACATGAATAATGTGACATTGCAGTGAGCAACGAGTTTTGCACATTGTGTATAATGAACTTGAAATTGTCAATACTAGGGTGATCTGCGGGCTGAATGTCAGCAGCAGTGATATGATCTGTCAGCAGTAATTCTTTTGTACAGTTAATCATTAACATGTCCGACAACACCTTGCTAGTCTGTTATAGTCTTTACCTGAAATGTGGTGCCACACTTCATAAATAAAGAGACAAATAGTTGTTGTAAACATATTCTTTGTATGTTTTACAAATAAGTTGAAAAAATGTTGACATGTTCTTTGGAACTTTTAAAAAGTTGTAAAATTGACGTGTGTAACTTATAAAGAGTTGTTGTAAAACTATGTATTGTGATACTTATATATAGATGACACATTTCACGTAGCTAAGAAAACTCCAGTGTAAAGTTGCCATTTTCTACAGAATGTTTAGAAACATGTGATATATTCTATGTATCAGTGAAAGGTTATTGACATACACATTTGGGATACATGATGTAACTTTCTATGTACAGACTACTTCATTTTTATAGTTATGATCTTTGGTATGTTTGGCCCAGACCTTTGATACCTTTGTGAAGCATCTTGCCTCGGTTGGCTGGTGAAGAACAAACAGAAAAAGGACAACCAAAATACAAGAATTTCTTCAGAAAGTATCTGACCATGTTTACATGTGTGGAGTATGTGAAGAGTGTTGAATGTACAATCCTTTTGCAGTATACTTGTAAGTGTGTAGCAAATAATGCTCTTAAAAAACAAAATTTTCTATTTTAAATTTATTTCCAGGTTGTAAAGAATCGAAAATGAAATCAAGCAGTGTCTCACCTTTACTGTGTGTACTTATGAATCATCATTAAATTGTTTATTGACTTCCACAGATTGCCATATGCTGCGATCTTTGGAGGTGTGTCAGCTTTGACTAAAGACCACATGATAAAAGTCAATGGATTCTCCAATAAATACTTTGGCTGGGGTGGAGAAGATGATGACATGATGAAGAGGTATGTTGAGCATTGATCAGTTCAGGATAACAGCTTGTGGGGATGTAAAATCTTAAACGGTGCTACCATGCAAACACAGTGATCTTTGAATCAATGGTGGCCCAATGTGACCCTTAACGTTGGCCCACTATCACCCTTAACGTTGGCCCACTATCACCCTTATCATTGGCGCACTATCACGTTTAACGTTGGCCCAATGTCACCCTTAATGTTGGCCCAATGTGACCCTTAATGTTGACCCACTATCACCCTTAACGTTGGCCCAATGTTACCCTTAATGTTGACCCACTATCACCCTTATCATTGGCGCACTATCACGTTTAACGTTGGCCCAATGTGACCCTTAATGTTGGCCCAATGTGACCCTTAATGTTGACCCACTATCACCCTTAATGTTGGCCCAATGTCACCCTTAATGTTGGCCCACTATCACCCTTAACGTTGGCCCACTATCACCCTTAACGTTGGCCCAATGTCACCCTTAATGTTGGCCCACTATCACCCTTGTCACCCTTAATGTTGGCCCAATGTGACCCTTTAACGTTGGCCCACCCAATGTTGACCCACTATCACCCTTAACGTTGGCCCACCCTTAATGTTGGCCCACTGTTGACCACCCTTAATGTTGGCCCAATGTGACCCACTTGGCCCACTATCACCCTTAACGTTGGCCCACTATCACCCTTAACGTTGGCCCACTATCACCCTTAACGTTGGCCCACTATCACCCTTAACGTTGGCCCACTATCACCCTTAACGTTGGCCCACTATCACCCTTAACGTTGGCCCACTATCACCCTTAACGTTGGCCCACTATCACCCTTAAATATTGGCCCACTTGGCACCCACCCTTAACGTTGGCCCACTATCACCCTTAACATTGGCCAAATGTCACCCTTAACATTGGCCCACTATCACCCTGAACATTGGCCCAATGTCACCCTTAATGTTGGCCCACTATCACCCTTAATGTTGTCCCAGTATCACCATTAACATTGGCCAACTATCATGTTGGCCCATTATCACCCTTAACGTTGATCTACCCAGAGCCATCATTTCAGAGCAGCTCTAGTCACCGGTGCCCTTCACAACAACTGTACTATTCTGTACTACAAACATTATGGTGTGTAGTTTCTGGAAATCCAACATAGCCTTTGACATCCGCATCCTGTGAGATGTAACATTTGAAGATGTTGAAGTGTCTACAGTTTTAGCTCCTTGTGGTCGTCCAATGTGTATACAATCCCAGACGTCATTATCTTCTATAATTGATAGATGTGTGTGCTTAAAGTCAGTCAGACAGACTGACAGACAGACAGAGTTTATTTTGTAATGTCGGCCTAATGGCCCATAATACAGTTACATAATATAAGGTACAGATGGACAGTGGTCATTCTCATTAACTACATTGTAGCTTTATACCTGCAAGAGAGTATTTGGTGTATAAATAAAGCAGTAATGTATATAATACGTGGAATTTTAGAGCTTAAAATATTATGGAGTGAGAGTGGGCCCTTATATACATTTCTAAGTTGGATGAGATATTTTTCGCGGAAGTGTTGGTACTGTTTACAAGAAAAGAAAATATGTTTTTCGTCTTCAACCTGTGGGGAATTGCAGAATGTACAGTAGAGCTCTTCAGTAGGCACATCCTGATGACAAAAGATGTTGGCTTTAAAACTGTTGTGGGCAATCCGAAATTTGCAGAGAGCACGTATGAGATCTTTACTTTTTAGTTCTGTGATGTAAGGTTCCAGTTGGAGATCATATTTGAACTGTGAGTATTGATTTAGATGTTTTGATGTATTGATATTGTTGCGCCAGCTTTGGTGTCCTATATCTGTAAGTCGTTGGAAGATAAACATGAATAACTTTACATTGTCAACTCCTTGGTTGAACCATACGTGTGAAAAGCCGGTTTGGGAAAAGAATGGTTCTTACATTTGACACCCAGTTGCTCTTGCCCATATCGTCGAAAGATTTAAGCATCTTATATGATTGTAAAGGGTAACAATTATTCTCCATATGCAGTAATTTAAACCAGAATTTTATTACTTTGGCCTGTGTGAGCACAATCATAGGAAGACGTCTTAGTTCACCAAGGATGGCCTTGTTTGACACACATTATCCAAGTTTTAGGAACCTTTTGAAATACATTGTTTGGATCCGTTCAGTGACCTCTGTGTATCTGAAGCCCCATATTTCCAATCCGTACAGAAGTATCGGTACTATTTTCCTATCAAATATGGTTGAAGCGGTGAAATAAGTCAATTCTTTATTTTTATTAAATAGTCTGAACACAGACAGACAAGCTTAGTTCGCTTGTTGTACAAGTGTTTCACATGCTTTTGTCCAAATAAGTCTTGAAGAAAACACTATCCCGAGGTATTTATAATATGTTACAACTTTTATTGGCAGTTTGCGATACGTCCATTTTTCAAACTGGGTGAGGATTCCTCCGTTGCGAAACACAACGATATTAGATTTATTCAGATTCACTTCCAGTCCCCATTTGGCACAGAATTGTTCTAGGACATTAAATTGACGTTGAACAGCAATGACGCTGCTTGAGAATAGAACGATGTCGTCAGCAAACATAAGGAGGAGAAAATCCTGTATTTCTGGAGTGACGAATATCCCATGATTACATGACTTATATAATTCAGTTGCAAGTTCATTGATGAACAGGAGAAATAGTACCGGACTAAGGATACATCCTTGTCTAACCCCATGCAAAGTATCAAATGCTTCTCTGGTTGTGCACTCTAACACATGCTTGCACTGACGTATACATACTCTTCAGTAGCACAAGTTACTTGCCGTGGCATCCACAATTTATTCCTATCCACATAGTCGAAGGCTTTTGTGAAGTCGATATATCCGCAGTAGAATCGCTCTATTTAGATACTTAGAGCACAGTGCCTGTAACTATGATATGGTCTATCGTGGAATATTGTGGACGGAATCCAGCTTGGCTCTCAGAGAGTAAATTGTTGAAATCAATCCATAATCTAAGTCGTTTTTCAATTATTGTCATAAAAATCTTCCCCATAACATTTAATAATGATATGCCTTTGTAATTGGTAGGCTCCTTCTTGTCACCCGATTTGTAGAGTGCTAAGATTATTCCAATATTCCATTGTTTCAGGAACATACCTTCATCCAATATTTTGTTAAATAGCAGCTTTAGATACGGAGTTTGGAAACCTGATGGTAATTTGAAGAGTTCTGACGTAAGCCCATCAATGCCTGGCTCCTTTCCACTTTTGAGGTCCAATATTGCCGTTGTAATTTCATCCTCAGTTTTCCAAGAATTCCTTGACATGTTCATCAAAATCAGTGTTTATGTTAATCAGTACAGGATTTAATAAGTTCCTAAAATAATCTTGCCATTCACATGCTGCAATTGAAGAAACGTGGTTCGTACGGAATTGGTTCTTAATTTGTTTCCAAAATTCTTTACAGTTTCCAGCTGCAGCTGCAGCATTAATTTCATCTGCCATTTTCCTGTTGTACTGTGTTTTCTTAAATTTGCAACATTCTTTGAAAGATTTTTTTGCATCCATAAAGTAGCTCTGATTTTTGTCACATCTGAAATTCCTCAACTTATGAAGGTGTCTGTATTTCTCAGATTTTAAGTGTTCGCAATCTTCATCAAACCAGGGTGGTTGCTGGAGTCGTTGATGAAACTTCAAAGAGCCGGGTTAAAGTTGTCGAGTGGCAGCAACAATATCAGAAAGTTTACCAACAGCATGCTCGACATCAATGTCCAAATATTCCAGAAATTCTGCTACTATACCCCTGATTTTGTCACTACAGTACATGGTATGTAAATGTTGTGCATCTTCATTACTGTAGGAGTATCTTGGTATCTTAAACAACGGTATATGTGGCACATTCTGAGGAGGATCCGGAATGGTGGCGTGATTGAAATGACACGATATTGGCAGATGGTCCGATTCTGTCCTCTGCATTACACTCATGTCACTTATACTGGAAAACAGTTCACTGGATACTGTGAGATAATCAACAACGCTGGCACCTGCTGTTGAAATGAAAGTAAAGTGGCCAAGCATATCTCCCTGCTTCCTTCCATTTACAATATGGAGGTTGAAAACTTTGCACAAGACTCCTGCCATAATTATTGGTTTGCTTGTCACATGACATTCTTTGCATATCAAAATGGTCTGAGTTGTAGTCATCATGCAGAGGCAAATAGTCAATATCATCATTTATAATACAGTCTGAATCTTCAGCAGTTCTAGCATTAAAATCTCCGAGAAGTAGAAACTTTATCTCTTCACCGAAGTCGGACATAATGTGCAGTAGTTTCTTCTCAAGAAGGGAAATCTCATCGTGCTCACAGTTTGGCTTGGTAAGTCAGTTTTTAGACTAGCCAAGATATCATTCTGTTGCTGTCATTTACCAGAACATCGTCCAGTGGGTTGCCATTCCCAAATATTATTAAACCCTTCTGTTGTCCACAGCTGACCCCTAATTTTCGTGATGTACGCAGAGCAGGGAGGCTTACCGCATTGGCTTGGCAAGTCAGCTTTTAGTCTTAATAGCCTAGCTATCATGTCTTTTACCGGGAAGTCATCCAGTAATTTGCCAGTCGTAGATTCTATTAACTCTTTTTGTCCATAACCAACTTTTCCAACTCCTTGATGAACACACACCAAATAGGAAACCATGTGCGAACTATGCCTTGTGTTGGAAGTGCATGTAAAATCTCTAAATCACCCCACCTAATTGTGAGGTTTGTCCTTACTGCACTGGTTTGTCAGCTCTTAGCCTAGCTATTTTTTCATTGATGTCTTTTACCTGGATGTAAAGAGTGTTGTAATTTATCAATTTATTTTGATGGGTTATTATTTTTAAAAACACTTGTAAAGAAAATTTATGTTTTAAAAATGATTGAAGTTCATAAACACTGATTGCAGGATGTTGGCCCAATATATCAGCAAACCAACCGTGACGTGTGTTCAGCGGACAGTCAAACAACATTGGGCCAATATCAGTCTGTTTGCAGGGTAGTTCATATATGTGTGCATAATCATGCTGATTTGAGAATATTCACAAAGAAGATCATATTTCCTGAATGTTATACAGAGGTGGCAGTGTTATACTGCACCAATATTTTCCAAATACAACGTATGCCATACAGAGTTACTCCCCTTGTCTGTGATTCCATTTGTTGGGTGTGCAGTGCTTTTCAAATGCACAGCCTCTGACAACAGCAGATTCAACTGAACTATAGGAACCCAGGGTTAAATTTAAGATTCAGTGTGTATATAAATTTAATCTAGGATAGTGATCTTCAGGTCCTAACTGTACCCTGGTGAACATCACACCTGGTGAACATCACACCTGCATGAATCTTTTTTAGTTAAGTACAGATTCTAGCATAGGCAGATCCAGAGGGGGGGTGCAGGGGTGCGCACCCCTTTTGTGCTGAAAGTTTGTTAAATGACCATTGAAAATTGAGTGTGCACCCCTCCTTTTCTCAATAGTGTTCACCCCCCCTTTCTCAAAAAGCTGTATCCGCCCCTGTTCTAGGACTTTTATTTAGTTGAATCCACAAGCCACTGTAGCCGAGTGGGTTAGAAGGCTGACTTTATGTGCTGGTGATTAGGTGCCTGACTCTGAGGGTGGGGGATCGAATCCCAAATGGGACTCAACCCAATAAAAGTACCAGAATCTGCACTAAACTGAGAAAGTGTAATCCCAAGTATAACATGTGGCCATATTGTTTAGCCTTGAAATACTGTTGCCTGCATGATACTGGACAGTTATAGTCTCCTGTGGAGGAGATGTTGTCACTGGTTTTAGTCTATGCCTTATTGTGCTGCATCATTCATCATTACAAACCGCTCAACTGAACAAGATTTCTCACGAGCTATAACGAACCCTGAGAATTACTGATCAACATGATCAAGGTTCTGAAGCCTTCCAACCCATTAGCTAAAACCTTTGTCATGCAAAAATAAGTTCATTCCAAAGAATGTTCTCAACTCTCCCATAAGGTGATCGTGCGGGACTCACTCATCCCAGAGACCATATACTGCTCATCCATAATCATAGCTACTTCATTAACATTTTCCTTAATGGTGGCTATTGAAAGTCTTCCTGATCATGGAACATCTTCAGAGGCACGTCTTCATTCTTGTAGCCGCTGCCCATCTCTTAGCACTGTCCACACAAACATGTCTGATATGCGTATCCCGCAAATTAAAATAAATAGGATTGCAAGCATAGAAACATAACAAATTCATAATCAAGTTGGGGGCGTTGGGGTAGCCTAGTGGTTAAAGCATCTGCTCGTCATGCTGAAGACACGTGTTCGATTCCCACATGGGTAATATGTGTGAAACCCATTTTGGTGTCCCCCACCTCAATATTGCTGGAATATTGCTAAACCACACCACTCACTCATAATCAGGATATTTTATACAGTCTGTTAAAAGGTTGGAATTTAGAGGCTGTTGTTCTGTTCTCTGGCCCTTTTCCTTTCCTAATTTGGCAAAGAAATGAAACCAAATCATTACGAAAGCTGACATCTGATTGGCTCATCTACCCACACATGCAACAGTTAGATTGACTGGTCATACTGCTTTGGTCATATTTATATATATATTTATAGTCTCTTTTCTTTTTCAGAATACAGCTGAGTGGTTTAAAGTTAAGTCGAGCACCAATAGAATTAGCTCGATATAAGATGATAAAACATGGCAGGGACAAATCAAATGAAGTGAATAAACAAAGGTGAGTGCTGATGTTTGTGTTGATTTGCACAAGATGACGTGTAAATAGTTGTAAAGGAGAATACTAGAAAATTGCAGTAACCGTCTGGGTTAAAGATAAAGCCACCAGAAACATGTACCCCAATTATTGTTGCAAAACTATTTTTATTTATCTTTTCATCACGAAAACAGTTTCTGTTATCTGAACTTCGCTTGACCTTTTCGCTGGTGATGTCATATGAGACTAAAGTCAGCCATATAGCCTAAGACCAAGTGCTACAGTTAAACAAATAATACTTTTACTGTCAGTTTCGTAAAGAGCCACTATTTCTTCTGTTTTCCAAGTAGAAAGACAGGCAGGAGAAAGGTTTGGATTCATAGGTGTCAACGTGGGGAGAAAAACTGGAAGTTAAGCAAGAATGCAGTCCAGTGTCCTGATCATTTCAAGTCGGATGCATATAAAAGAGACCCATTTTGCCTTGAAAATCCAAAAGCTAGACTGAAAAAGGAAGCAGTATCCACGAGATTCATTTACACCACATCATTCCATGTTACAACTTAGTGTCAATGGTATTTTTTAACATTGATTAAATGAAGTCCAATTGTGATGAAATATATATTATCAAAATAAGTAAGAGATTTCACATGAGCTTGAAAATGTTTCACAGTAACATTCGTTCTGGTTTGGAGCCCCAAATACTGCAGTCCACCCGGAAAAAAATGTTATCTATAAATAGAACAGCAAATGATGAATGACATGTTTCATTCATTGTTTCTGTTTTGTCGAATTACCTTGAAATGTACCTTTAAAGTTGTCGTGTATTCTCATTGGCGGACTTGATGTCATTCTAAGATTATAACCTAGCACCATGACTATTTCCATAAGCTAAAAGTAGGGATATATACATTGTTCTGACTAGTATTTTATTATTCGCCAGTTTTCGGGTCATAAATTATCTGCGTTGCTTATGTTATCTCTTATCTAATTTATTTATGAGAACTAGGATACTAATTTTTTCAATGAATTAATCCCTTGCAACAGTGCAATTTTAGTAGAAGACGATTTAATTTCTATTCTAATTCAACTAAGTATGTAACACGAGTTCTGATTGGTCAATGCTATAAATTTCCGACTGAATAATCAGCATATATGGTCACAATTTGAAAACCTATTCACCAAAACCTTTGAATGTATCCCTACACTATTGGGGTAACGCTGTTTTTCAGGGCATTGTCATTTGCAGAAGCTCTAGGTCAGTTTAACTCTTCTATCCCTCTAAAATGGATGGAATTTGTGTTAAAAAAAACAGTATCATAAATTTAATTGTAAGTTCAAACGTCATTTGACAACAGAACAGATAGTGGCCCATAGTTGAGGAATCACCTGGCCATTATCATTTGCAGCAGAAAACAAATGCCATTTCTGATAACTAGAGGTCTGCGGTTTCATGATAATTCCGGTCCATTAAATATCTTCTCTGTTAGCTATAACCACTATAACTTATTCATCATTGTCATATTTAGTCAGTGTGCACATAATAAAAAACGTAATGTTGAAGTTTGAAAGGGAACTACTTTGTAATGCGGGGACAACTGATATAGTTGTGACGTAATGTAAAATAATTCAATTGCGAGGGGCACACTAGAATGGCGAGTGGACGGGATAACGTCATTCAATTGTTACGTCATCAAAAACTATACCTTTATTGTCCAGCTCATCTTAGAAAACACTCTTATTCATCATTGTCAATCATTTAAACGTGTTGTTTTCAACAAAATTGGTAGAAATATCAAACAGAACCTAAGGTGGTGCCTTTTGGTATTTACAGATTTTTGTCATTTTTATTTTTCTCGGTTTCCATGGAAATGTTTTGGACTTAGTCTTAAAGTGGGGTGGGCTTCGTTTCGAGAGCATAACTAAAAAAACGTACAATATTTTTCAACAAAACTTGGTAGATATATCAAACAGATCCTTAAGTGGTGCCTTTTGCTATTTGCAGATTTTTGGCATTTTTATTATTCCCGGTTTCCATGGAAACGATTCGGACTTAGTCCCAAAAGGGAGGGGCGGGTTCCGTTTCCGGAGCACAACTCAAAAACTTCTTAATATCTTTCAGCAAAACTTGACAGATATGTGAGGCAGATCCCAAAGTAGTGCCTTTTGCTATTTGCAGGTTTTTGTGATTTATTATTTTCTCGGTTTCCATGGAAACGATTCAGACTTAGTCCCAAAAGGGAGGGGTGGGCTTCATTTCCGATGCACAACTCGAAAAGCGTTCAGTATCTTTCAACAGAACTTGGCAGATATATTAGGCAAATGTTGAAATGGTGCCTTTTGCTATTTACAGATTTTTGGCATTTATATTTCTCATGATTTCCATTGAAATGATTTGGACTTAGTTTAAAAAAAAGTCAAGCTGGACTTTAAGTAACTGTCAGATGATTTGTTCTTTCAAATATGTGTGGGCCGGGGGGATATGTCATCTTCTGATGACTCTTGTTTATGTGGTTATTGCGATTTTCAAACTTACTGTTCAACTTTAATCATGGAAGGCGTCTTTTAGAATACCTTTAAGCTTTTGAAAAATGTCTTTATGCTTAGTATTCTCTTTTATCCTATCTCACTTATGACTGTGGGTGGAAAACTCTTGTTTAAAGACCGTTCGGGTAGAATGTCACAAGAACCATGGAAGGTTTTCATCTTACCTAAACCGAACCCATCTTACTTATTGAGCTGGGTTCATGCAACACATGCATTACACCCCAGCGGACCACATGACTTTCAGCTATCTTCATTCTCGTTTTTGTTAAATAATAATAATAATAATGTAGCCATTATTTATATAACGCCAAACTCCACACTAGGTATGCTCATAGTGCTAACAATCAAGGCACAGCACATTATTACCCCGGATAACCCAAGCTGCCTGTTAGGCGCTAGAAGGTTACAGTCACATGACTTATCCCACCAGGTACCCATTTTCTGCTGAGTGAACAGAGGCAATTTTGAACAAACTCACTTGCCTAAGGTGAGACCACATGTATCACATGTGCTTCGTTGTGGGGCAGGATTGAAGTCTTAGAAACTCTCAGGAGTCAAGCTGCCAAACACATTCACCCATCCAAGGACTCTCCAGGCTTGATGTTGCTTAACTTCAACTGATTTGTGACCTGAGCTCTGTGCACAGGACCACACGCCTTGGAGTGGTGATATCCTGTATGAACTACAACTATGGGGTAGATGTTTTCTTTTTTTAATCCCAATCCTACATGTGTTGACTGCATCTGTGTTTGCTCCTGGAATCAATCCACTTGTCAACACCTTACTGATGAAGATGTCTCCATTTACAAGAGGGCGACTTCCTGTCGTTCTTAAGATAAAGGAAGTAAAGAATTTGGCCCATCCTCATGCAGGAAATTGAGACGCACAACAAGGAAGGGGCATTGTTCTCCTATTATGGCTTATGATGTGCTTTAGCTGAAATTTACAATGTTTATTCAAGTCTCTGGTTTCAACCCCTGACCCCCTACGCTATTGCCGATCTCTTCATGGATCCTTCCGTTTTCTCCAGGTCTTATTGTTTCCTGTGCTAACAGCAGTTGTCACTGCAAAGTCAACCTTCCTTTCCGTATACTTGGCTTCCGGTTCATCTATCCGTCCAAGGTCTACATCATTCCATTTCACAAGCAGCATTTACTGCTTCTTCATCGCTCCAGGTTTCATCTTCAGGATCACATAATCAACCTACAATTCCTTGAAGCTGGCATCACCACTCACAGGAGCCTCAGGCCCAACTCCAGCCTTTGGATTTCCAAGTCATTGTACAAGCGATGTCTTTAGTTGTCAAGAAGGCACAGCAGATCTTATTGTGTTCCTAGCCCTCACCTCTTCCCCCATGCTGTCCAGATTACCATGGTGAAGACATTTCTACTTCTGTGGCCAGTATTGAGAACGTCGATTCTTCTTCTATGGTCCTTTGGATTGTTGATCAACTCCAACTAATGAAGAGTTCTTCTGCTCCTGAAATATCTACGTCCTTTATCATGACAGAGATGGATATCCACACCATAACGCTACCTCTCAAGCCCATCTTCTTTCAACTAACAGCATCCTCACTCCTAGTGTCTGCATTGGTCATCATAGACTCTCTGTCTTCATGTTTGGCACATTTACAGAAATCCTCTACTCACCCTTTGGATTATGACAAATGGCAGAGTTTTGAGGCCTACTGTCAGACACATTACTTCCCAGACTACTGTTCTCGATGCAAACAATTGCCAAATTCTTTCAACACCTCTATATTTCGAATAAATTCCACTTTATCCACATCCCTCATGGTTTTATCTTTTGCGATGGGAAACAAGATTTCCATGATCCTGGAACTCCAGTCCCTTTTACGTTCTTATAGACTGGCAGACAAATCAGAGAAGTTTTGTCCACCAGCTTGGGACTTAATGGTCAATTTACGATGTTTGACCTCATCTGTACTTCCTGTACTTCTAGAATAAAACCTGTGGATTTGTGAATTAACTTGGTTTTCTTCTTCTTTTGGCGGAAATCACATAACTCGGGTCTGCCCTCACTCTGGGAGTTTGTGTTGAGTACCGCTAAGTGTTGTTTTTTTATATGAGCAATTCATCACAAGTGAGCCTTCTACTGCTGTAGAAGATTTACGGATAGTTCCAGCTCCAATGTCAGCTAGGGTTTACTGAATGCGTTGCATCAGCTATCTATGCCTACCTAGATAAATGAGAGAGATGAGGTATATTCGGATGAGGTGATTAAGAGTCTGAAAACCTTTGTGTCAAGTTGTTTTCCACTCCACAGTCGAAGAACAACAGAAAGTACATAATGTGAGATAAGATAAGTGTTACAGATATATAATTTATAGTTAATATGTTCAATTCTGACCTGGATCAACCAGGAGTTGATGTTGCCATGATGGCCATGAGGGATATACTGTGAGCGATATACTGTGATCGATTGTAGTGGACAACAAGTGATTGTCTTGTTTCAGGTTTAAACTTTTATATGCTGCATCCAAGAGGGTACAAAAGGATGGACTTAATTCGCTCAAGTATGAATTATTGAAAAAAGAATACAGGCCATTGTATACATGGGTATATGCTCAGGTCAACCAGCAGGACATCTTGAAGGTGAGGTTACAGAGGGGATCAGTGTTCATTGGCTAAACAGAGGTTGCAGATAACAGCATCAACCACTGGAGCTGATATGACATGCAGTGTTTCAATGAATATTGCTGGTGACACGCAGTGTTTCAGTGCAATATTACTGATATGACATGCAGTGTTTCAGTGCAATATTGCTGGTGACATGCAGTGTTTCAGTGCAATATTACTGATGTGACATGCAGTGTTTCAGTGCAATATTACTGATATGACATGCAGTGTTTCAGTGCAATATTACTGATATGACATGCAGTGTTTCAGTGCAATATTACTGATATGACATGCAGTGTTTCAGTGCAATATTACCTGATATGACATGCAGTGTTTCAGTGCAATATTACTGATATGACATGCAGTGTTTCAGTGCAATATTACTGATATGACATGCAGTGTTTCAGTGCAATATTACCTGATATGACATGCAGTGTTTCAGTGCAATATTGCTGATATGACATGCAGTGTTTCAGTGCAATATTACCTGATATGACATGCAGTGTTTCAGTGCAATATTGCTGGTGACATGCAGTGTTTCAGTGCAATATTGCTGATGTGACATGCAGTGTTTCAGTGCAATATTACTGATATGGCATGCAGTGTTTCAGTGCAATATTACTGATATGACATGCAGTGTTTCAGTGCAATATTGCTGGTGACATGCAGTGTCTCAGTGCAATATTACTGATATGACATGCAGTGTTTCAGTGCAATATTGCTGATGTGACATGCAGTGTTTCAGTGCAATATTGCTGGTGACATGCAGTGTTTCAGTGCAATATTACTGATATGACATGCAGTGTTTCAGTGCAATATTACTGATGTACATGCAGTGTTTCAGTGCAATATTACTGATATGACATGCAGTGTTTCAGTGCAATATTGCTGGTGACATGCAGTGTTTCAGTGCAATATTACTGATATGACATGCAGTGTTTCAGTGCAATATGACTGATATGACATGCAGTGTTTCAGTGCAATATTGCTGATATGACATGCAGTGTTTCAGTGCAATATTGCTGATGTGACATGCAGTGTTTCAGTGCAATATTGCTGATATGACATGCAGTGTTTCAGTGCAATATTACTGATATGACATGCAGTGTTTCAGTGCAATATTACTGATATGACATGCAGTGTTTCAGTGCAATATTACTGATGTGACATGCAGTGTTTCAGTGCAATATTACTGATATGACATGCAGTGTTTTAGTGCAATGTTACTGATGTACATGCAGTGTTTCAGTGCAATATTACTGATGTACATGCAGTGTTTCAGTGCAATATTACTGATATGACATGCAGTGTTTCAGTGCAATATTACTGATATGACATGCAGTGTTTCAGTGCAATATTGCTGGTGACATGCAGTGTTTCAGTGCAATATTGCTGATATGACATGCAGTGTTTCAGTGCAATATTGCTGGTGACATGCAGTGTTTCAGTGCAATATTACTGATGTGACATGCAGTGTTTCAGTGCAATATTACTGATATGACATGCAGTGTTTCAGTGCAATATTGCTGGTGACATGCAGTGTTTCAGTGCAATATTACATATTACTGATGTGACATGCAGTGTTTCAGTGCAATATTGCTGGTGACATGCAGTGTTTCAGTGCAATATTACTGATATGACATGCAGTGTTTCAGTGCAATATTGCTGATATGACATGCAGTGTTTCAGTGCAATATTACCTGATATGACATGCAGTGTTTCGGTGCAGTATTGCTGGTGACATGCAGTGTTTCAGTGCAATATTGCTGATGTGACATGCAGTGTTTCAGTGCAATATTACTGATGTGACATGCAGTGTTTCAGTGCAATATTGCTGGTGACATGCAGTGTTTCAGTGCAATATTACTGATATGACATGCAGTGTTTCAGTGCAATATTGCTGATGTGACATGCAGTGTTTCAGTGCAATATTACCTGATATGACATGCAGTGTTTCAGTGCAATATTGCTGGTGACATGCAGTGTTTCAGTGCAATATTACCTGATATGACATGCAGTGTTTCAGTGCAATATTGCTGGTGACATGCAGTGTTTCAGTGCAATATTGCTGGTGTACATGCAGTGTCTCAGTGCAATATTACTGATATGACATGCAGTGTTTAAGTGCAATATTGCTGGTGACATGCAGTGTTTCAGTGCAATATTGCTGGTGTGACATGCAGTGTTTCAGTGCAATATTACCTGATATGACATGCAGTGTTTCAGTGCAATATTGCTGGTGACATGCAGTGTTTCAGTGCAATATTGCTGATGTGACATGCAGTGTTTCAGTGCAATATTGCTGGTGACATGCAGTGTTTCAGTGCAATATTACTGATGTGACATGCAGTGTTTCAGTGCAATATTGCTGGTGTGACATGCAGTGTTTCAGTGCAATATTGCTGATGTGACATGCAGTGTTTCAGTGCAATGTTACTGATGTACATGCAGTGTTTCAGTGCAATGTTACTGATGTACATGCAGTGTTTCAGTGCAATATTACTGATATGACATGCAGTGTTTCAGTGCAATATTACTGATATGACATGCAGTGTTTCAGTGCAATATTGCTGGTGACATGCAGTGTTTCAGTGCAATATTGCTGGTGTGACATGCAGTGTTTCAGTGCAATATTGCTGGTGACATGCAGTGTTTCAGTGCAATATTGCTGGTGTGACATGCAGTGTTTCAGTGCAATATTGCTGGTGACATGCAGTGTTTAAGTGCAGTATTACTGATGTGACATGCAGTGTTTAAGTGCAGTATTGCTGATGTGACATGTAGTATTTTAGTGCAATATTGCTGATGTGACATGCAGTGTTTCAGTGCAATATTGCTGGTGACATGCAGTGTTTCAGTGCAATATTGCTGGTGTGACATGCAGTGTTTCAGTGCAATATTGCTGGTGACATGCAGTGTTTCAGTGCAATATTGCTGATGTGACATGTAGTATTTTAGTGCAATATTGCTGGTGACATGCAGTGTTTAAGTGCAGTATTGCTGATGTGACATGTAGTATTTTAGTGCAATATTGCTGATGTGACATGCAGTGTTTCAGTGCAGTATTGCTGGTGACATGCAGTGTTTCAGTGCAATATTGCTGATGTGACATGCAGTGTTTCAGTGCAATATTGCTGGTGACATGCAGTGTTTCAGTGCAATATTGCTGGTGTGACATGCAGTGTTTCAGTGCAATATTGCTGGTGACATGCAGTGTTTCAGTGCAATATTGCTGATGTGACATGTAGTATTTTAGTGCAATATTGCTGGTGACATGCAGTGTTTAAGTGCAGTATTGCTGATGTGACATGTAGTATTTTAGTGCAATATTGCTGATGTGACATGCAGTGTTTCAGTGCAGTATTGCTGGTGACATGCAGTGTTTCAGTGCAATATTGCTGGTGTGACATGCAGTGTTTCAGTGCAATATTGCTGATATGACATGCAGTGTTTCAGTGCAATATTGCTGGTGTGACATGCAGTGTTTCAGTGCAATATTGCTGGTGACAATGCAGTGTTTCAGTGCAATATTGCTGGTGACATGTAGTATTTTAGTGCAATATCACTGATGCATGCAGTGTTTCAGTGCAATATTGCTGAGTGACATGCAGTGTTTAAGTGCAATATTGCTGATGTGACATACAGTGTTTAAGTGCAATATGACTGATATGGCATGCAATATTTGAGTGCAATATTTGAGTGCAGTATTGTTGATATGGCAAGCTGTGCCAGATTGGTCCAGTGGTTTAGGTTCTCCCCAATAATGTTTCTTGGTTGGTTATCACCATATGTGTGCTCCTGAGTCTCACCCCAGACCTGCTTCACTCAAGGCTGTCCAAACTGGTGAAGTTCCAGGTTAGAATTGATCTTCAGTAACCACTTCAGGGTGGTCAGGCTCACTGACTTGGTTGACACACGTCATCATATCCCAATTGCGTAGATCCATGCTCATGCTGTTGATCACTGGATTATCTGGTCCAGACCAGACTATTTACAGGCAGCTGCCATATAGCTGGAATATTGCTGAGTGCGGCATAAAACAATAAACCAACCAACCAAATCAGGCTGTCCAAACACACAGTATGACATACAGTGATCTACCTTAAAGACAGCACTGCGTTGACTAAATCCAAATACACTCACTCATTCCTCCCTCATGGTCTAACAGGACACGATATATCAGAACAAGTACTGCACAAAGTAGACTTAAACTCACCCAACAAACACATCAGGTTATCAAGTTGTATGTTTCTTAATGTTTGTTCTTTTTCCAGAGTTAGCTATGGTGTGTTGCCAGCTGACATCTTCAGGTGGTAGACACGTCTACAGTTTTCCTACATGAAGATCAAGTTTCTAGGATCTTTGCTGAAAGACAGTGTATCATGATTGTTTTGTCTGTACATGAGGACTGAAGAGTGTTGGGTGTTCTAAAACTGTGATCTGGATGTATTCAATGTTTATGGAGTTGGATGGAGCATCAACCAGTATGGCTGACTTGACAGATGACATTAGTGAGAGTGAAAATACTGTGAAGATATCACCAGATCTTGGCAGCAGCATTTTCAGCTGCTACAGAAAACTTGAATCCCCTCCTGGGCAAGGATAAGGTCATTACGACAGGGTTTGGCCTCCTCGTACACTGACAACTGACAATCACCAGAATGTGTATAAAGTCCAATACCTGAACTGTTGTCAAGACTATGTTCATCACTAGTTGCTTTGGTCCCTCCTTGCTGAACAGTTGACACTGATCGCCTGGAACATGTTCAGGGTCCAATAATTTTCTTAACTATTGTTAGCTGAAGATTACAGTCAGCTAAACATGTTCCACAATCTCTTGCTGTAAGTATGCAGGTCATCAGGACAAGTACAGGATATCTCGCAGCCATGTACCGGATCCTCACGGTCCATCCAGCAAACTCATCAAATGAGGCATCATTAGTCAAACTGTTGTAATGCAGGAAAGATCATCAGATGTTCATCCAGGATTTCAAGGGGAACAAAGACACAAACAGATTATTGATTGAAGTTTAATTGTCAGAGTAAAGGATGAAGCCAAACCACTACATGACATCCACACCTACTTCTACATGCTCACTCACATCCATAGCCACACCTACATGACATCCACACCCAGGTCTACATGCTCACTCACATCCATAGCCACACCTACATGACATCCACACCCAGGTCTACATGCTCACTCACATCCATAGCCACATCTACATGACATCCACACCCAGGTCTACATGCTCACTCACATCCATAGCCACACCTACATGACATCCACACCCAGGTCTACATGCTCACTCACATCCATAGCCACACCTACATGACATCCACACCCAGGTCTACATGCTCACTCACATCCATAGCCACACCTACATGACATCCACACCCAGGTCTACATGCTCACTCACATCCATAGCCACACCTACATGACATCCACACCCAGGTCTACATGCTCACTCACATCCATAGCCACACCTACATGACATCCACACCCAGGTCTACATGCTCACTCACATCCATAGCCACACCTACATGACATCCACACCCAGGTCTACATGCTCACTCACATCCATAGCCACATCTACATGACATCCACACCCAGGTCTACATGCTCACTCACATCCATAGCCACACCTACATGACATCCACACCCAGGTCTACATGCTCACTCACATCCATAGCCACACCTACATGACATCCACACCCAGGTCTACATGCTCACTCACATCCATAGCCACACCTACATGACATCCACACCCAGGTCTACATGCTCACTCACATCCATAGCCACACCTACATGACATCCACACCCAGGTCTACATGCTCACTCACATCCATAGCCACACCTACATGACATCCACACCCAGGTCTACATGCTCACTCACATCCATAGCCACACCTACATGACATCCACACCCAGGTCTACATGCTCACTCACATCCATAGCCACACCTACATGACATCCACACCCAGGTCTACATGCTCACTCACATCCATAGCCACACCTACATGACATCCACACCCAGGTCTACATGCTCACTCACATCCATAGCCACACCTACATGACACCCCACACCCAGGTCTACATGCTCACTCCACATCCATAGCCACACCTACATGACATCCACACCCAGGTCTACATGCTCACTCACATCCATAGCCACACCTACATGACACCCACACCCAGGTCTACATGCTCACTCACATCCATAGCCACACCTACATGACATCCACACCCAGGTCTACATGCTCACTCACATCCATAGCCACACCTACATGACATCCACACCCAGGTCTACATGCTCACTCCACATCCATAGCCACACCTACATGACATCCACACCCAGGTCTACATGCTCACTCACATCCATAGCCACATCTACATGACATCCACACCCAGGTCTACATGCTCACTCACATCCATAGCCACACCTACATGACATCCACACCCAGGTCTACATGCTCACTCACATCCATAGCCACACCTACATGACATCCACACCCAGGTCTACATGCTCACTCACATCCATAGCCACACCACGCACATGACATCCACACCCAGGTCTACATGCTCACTCACATCCATAGCCACACCTACATGACATCCACACCCAAGTCTACATGCTCACCTCACATCCATAGCCACACCTACATGACATCCACACCCAGGTCTACATGCTCACTCACATCCATAGCCACATCTACATGACATCCACACCCAGGTCTACATGCTCACTCACATCCATAGCCACACCTACATGACATCCACACCCAGGTCTACATGCTCACTCACATCCATAGCCACACCTACATGACATCCACACCCAGGTCTACATGCTCACTCACATCCATAGCCACACCTACATGACATCCACACCCAGGTCTACATGCTCACTCACATCCATAGCCACATCTACATGACATCCACACCCAGGTCTACATGCTCACTCACATCCATAGCCACACCTACATGACATCCACACCCAGGTCTACATGCTCACTCACATCCATAGCCACACCCACACAACGTGACGTCCACTTCTACACACACCCCATTAACACCAACACCCATGTCTGCACCCACCCTGAAGCATCCCAAACTACCAAAATGTCAGCTAAATATCAACTGGAATACAAATAATATGAATGTCTAGTGTGGAAGTTGGGTAAGTGTGTGAGGTTAGTTTTACGCTGCACTCAAGAATCAGTTGGGATAGTGATGGAATCTCAGCATGTGAAACATAATAACATATCAGTAGATTAATACTAGTATGTGTGTAATATATGACATGCATTGTAACATGTGACTTGGATATGACCTTCCTTTGTAATATGGGTGTATTATAGAACATGAATTTAACATGTGACTTGGATATGACCTTCCTTTGTAATATGGGTGTATTATAGAACATGAATTGAAATATGAGTGTATTATAGAACATGAAATTGAATTTAACATGTGACTTGGATATAACAGTGGACTTGAAATGATACTTGTGGAATGTAGAACGTGCGTAAGAACCTTTTATAGAACCATTCTGTGTGTTGGCAGTAAGCAGCACCAGGATCGGTTGTTGATACAGATGACAATCTTTCAAGTGAAGCACTGTGGACTTTTTGTTTTCAGTTTTGCAGCATAAGAAATATATGATACTGATTTGCCAGATTCTTACAAATAGCACCATGTCTTTTTTCTCCAAGAAATCCAGAGTGAATCTTCAGTCATGTGTGAATGGACCTTCTAGATATGTTTCCGATCGTCTTTTGTTCTCTGTGACTATATGTGTCTGTTTGACCAACTTTTACTTCACATTTACAATTTCTTGAATCACCCCTGGTGACTGAACATAGTATTTAGGAAATAGCACATGCTTTGGTCCGTTCCATCTTAAAGCACCTGGGAACTAGAATGTCACTAGAGCCATCTAGCACGAGGACCCAAAACTTTGGGAAGGAACAATTTCAAGGTTATGACGGCTCACATGTACGAAAATTGACATGGGTTGGTTGATGTTTCTCATCAAAACTGTGTTAATTATCAAAGTTATCACATATTAGTTTTCTTTCAATGTTGAGTTCATTGAGCTGAAGGCAGTGCTTTAGGGATGGCCTGTTTTCTCAGTGTATGAAAAATTTGAATATATTCGTTGAACCACTGGATGAATGAAATTGATTTGAGCACCAATTGTGCATTTAATCATTAGGGCTCCTTGCCTCTAGGCAGGAGACCTATTGTAATCGTTCGGATTATTATTATTATTATTATTATTTATTATTCCGCCAATTTGTGTACCAAACATAACTCCTAAACCAATGCTCCGATCGATCGCTTACAAAAAAGGTGTAGATATTCCCCTTAAAAACCTCTAGGCTCTAGGCCCAATAGCAAAGGGGAGATAATTCAAAATTAATTCCAAAATTTCAAAGTTTGACTGCAAATATCTCAAGAACTAATTGCTCCAACACTTCCAAGTCTCTTGTACAGATCCACAATCGAATTCCCAACAATTTTGCCTGGACGGGTCAAGTCAATATGGTAGATGATGGCTTGGTGATTCCAGAACACTAATTATTTTGACCCTAGACCCAAGAACAACTGAGATACAGCCTTTTAAAGAGGGAACTATTTCTTCTCCGGAAATTCTTAAAAGGTACATGAACCTGGGGGCTCTATTTGGAAGATCCGCTCGCCTGTCAAAAACGTGTTCTGGCTCCGTTTTGGACAATGATATCTAGCCCTCAGATACAATAGATAGATAGAACTAAAGCCGAGGAGCCCTCATTGGTGCCTGCAACTATATTTTGACATTTGTGTTGTCAGTTCGGATCTCTCTAACCACCATTGTTTTCTAATGTATTTCAGCTCTGACTATCAGTCAGTAACTTTTCTTTTGACAAATTGTTCTTTCCACAAATCAAAGGAAATTCAGAATGATTTCTTGATCAGGTCAATTATGAATTCCTGAAGAACATATAATAGTAGATATTTTGTTGAAATATTATTTGTTTAATCTTTCCAAGCTGTGAATAATGTCATCAGGCTATTGTTGGTGTCTTGTGAGAAAAGGAATTGTTAGCATATATATATATATATATATACATGTATAATCACTGGTAATTGTTTTATGTTTCAATGTCTTCTTCACAATGGCATTCTTAATGTCAGTGTTTTTCCAAATTCTTCATAGTTTTTAGATAATAATTCTGAAAAAATATATGTCATGTAATGTCATTTATATATTGTGCGATGCGATGAAGCTATATATAAATGTTGATAGATATATTTTTTAGGTTTAGCTTCAGAACTCATGAGGAGGATAGGAAGCTAGCTCCTGTTCAGAAAAGAAAAATAGTACGCTTTTAAATTGATATGCGGACAAATTTAAGGGGAGCTATTTATGTGTATAGACCCAGATAAATGAAGTCGGTGTATATGATAGGCTTACTGGTTTTTCACATCTTCCAACAGGAATCTACCAGGGTCTGTTGTCCTATCCTAGAGGTTCTCAGTAATAATTGTCCTGAAAGTTGTTCCAGAATAACCTTAGTTGTAAAACCCAAAAAAAATGTAGATGACCTGTTAAAACAAAAGAAATTGTGGTTCTTCACCCAAAGGCAGAAATAGCCGGTCGTTAAGAAACAAGCAGGACCTCCCGTCAACGTAAACAGGAACTGGATGGTCTCTTTGCCACTTGCAATGTTTTTGTGTGGGATTCTTTCAGTTTCCATGTATTGGGATCATGTAGTCAGGCTGCCAAACTGAATTATCTGGTGCAGACTGTTGTCATCTGGTTGGAATATTGCAATAACCATTCAGCAGCAAACAAGCAGTTACAATTTGGTTTCTGGCTTTTAAAGAACCTTTCGAAAACTTCCGAAACGTATTTTCCCCAATTTTGCAAATACATTTGTCTTCCTAAAGCTTCTATTGGATACGTTTATATCTTAAAGTTTATATATCTGGCACTGAAATCCTATTTCATGTCAGTCATTATATGGTGCGGGGCTGGTTTAAACCCATATATGGCAAACTTGTAAAATTAAAATATTTTCTGTTTTTTTTCCACTGCCTGATTCCATATTTACAGTCAAGTATTCACATTTTACAAATATTGCATTTTACATTTTGATTATATGAAACAAACACAAGAATGTTTCTTTAATGGATAGACATCCATGTTGGTGCTGTTGAGGTTCAGTAATGAAGAAGAATGATGTAAGAAGAGTACAAATGTTTTATATCCGATGAAAATACAAACTTATTCCTTAAGGCTTGAGGCATACCCCAGCTCTTAATATTGTCTATATAAGTGCTGACTGTAACTGACAGTACCATTGTATACATGTTGTCAATATTTGTCATACACCAACTGGTTCTCACCAGCAAACACCATTGATCAATGCATCAGCACCTAAACACCTTCAAACACCAACAACAACATAACATACTCATTTTCTTGGAAAGTGATGCTGTTCATTTTCTTCTCAGAGTCAAGTCAATTATATGTTTTTATTGACTTGAAGTGTAAGTCCCTTGAACAACAAATTTATTGGGATATAAACTATATATAGAATGTATCTTATATAGCAGTGAACTCTTAAACTGCTTCATTTGTGCTGTTCATAGTATGCTGTTCACTGTGTGCTGTTCATAGTTTGCTGTTCAGTGAGCTGCTGACTGTGCTGTTCATAATATGTTGTTCACTGTGTGCTGTTCATAGTATGCTGTGAGCTGTGTGCTGTTCATAGTATGCTGTGAGCTGTTCACTGTATGCTGTTCATAATATTTTGTTCACTGTGAGCTGCTGTGTGCTGTTCATAGTATGTTGTTCACTGTGAGCTGCTGACTGTGTGCTGTTCATAGTATGTTGTTCACTGTGAGCTGCTGACTGTGCTGTTCTGCTGACTGTGTGCTGTTCATAGTATGTTGTTCACTGTGAGCTGCTGACTGTGTGCTGTTCATAGTATGTTGTTCACTGTGAGCTGCTGACTGTGCTGTTCATAGTATGTTGTTCACTGTGAGCTGCTGACTGTGCTGTTCATAATATGCTGTTCACTGTGAGCTGCTGACTGTGCTGTTCATACATCAAATGTATGCAGCAACGTACCCAAGTGCTTATGATTGTTATTATGTTAAATATGTGCATAGGAAAAAAGGTATCATAGTAACAACATAAAAGATATATTATCCCTGTTAAAATAATTGTTTAAGATATATATTCTTCTAGTCATGGAATGGAACTTCTTTGAAGTTATAATATCAGATTATTTTTAACTGAATCACCAGTCAATTGAAGCAAAATATGTACACAGCTAATATCAATTTCTGGCTTAGTTGACAGTGCAAATGCAGTGATAATCTTTATCTCTCTATATAAAACAATTCCTCGCCTAACAGGAAGTACCACTGAACTTGTGAATTATCATGTCTAGTGATGTTTGATTCAAAGTTTCCAATTTTCATTTACTAACTTTGTTTGTTCACCTCCAACATTATGTAGTTTTGACAGTGATCTTTTTTGGCGGGCCATCCACGGACCCTTAAGACCCACGTTATAGAGAGGGATGACTGTATATAGTGGCATCCTCAATTTATATATAAAAGCAGATATTTCACTCCAATGATTGCCGAGGGGACTTAGGTTCTTAAGCTTTCTTAAATAGGTATGATTTATTTCTTTAGCATCTTCATTTCATATTTCTTTGTGCCATAAGAAACCAAAATTTCTTCGATGGAACTTGTACAGGTTTGGAATATATACTATGGATCTTAGAAACATATTAGATACCCTTGTAGACATAATGGTGCAATAATGACTACTGTATTTACATTCAAAACTGGTTGTTTCAATTACACTACTTTACTAATACCGAGAATGACCAGCCTGACTGGCTGATTTACCATGTCATGTGACTCGACTCCCATCGTGTGTTCAGATATTGATTCAAAAGTATCCTATCACAGTAATTTGAATGAACTGACTTCTCAGGCCACTGTTTCAAGAGAATATGTTTTCTTGTGTAAAACAGTAAAAATACCATTTTGTTTCAAATCAAGTCTTGGAAAGAACAAACTTGGTCACCAATGTCAACCTTGCAATAAATGATAACCAGAGAAGATGATTTCAATTATTCCTGTACATTTATATAAACTTTCTTACATGCAGCAAACAAAAATATTGAGTTTGTTTTATTTCTAAATACCAATCACCTGAACTTTGTTTGCTCCTTGTGATCAAGCAGCGATTCAGTTAAATACATACCCCCAAATAGCTCAAGATTTTTAATACAATGTTTAGAGCACTGATCAAATTATGGACACATAAGTACACCATGAGCATTTAGTGCACAGCCCATCATGAGCAGCATGCTATGAACAGCACACTGCAGGGCTCGATTTAAGAGATGTTATCCTACTTGAACCAGGTGCAACCTGAGATAAAAACCTAGTAGAACCAGCCAAATTCCAGTTGCAACGCCGTGTGTATGTATGCGACAGTATGACTTGTCCTAGACTGTGCTTCCAAGGGTATTTCCTTGCTGGTTTCATAAACAGTTGACTGTATTTGCTAATATATTCATATGTGTAAGTGGTGTATGTTTTATTTCACCAGAATTACACCTAAGCCAACATGCATAGATGTAAATATGCTACCCCAGATATCATTGAAACATTCAAATATACAGTGGAAGCCCTCCAATCCGGCAGCCCTCCAATCCGGCATGCTCTCAATATCGGCACTAGAATTTGGTCCCGACAGATGGTGTTTAATTTATTATCATTCTCTAAACCGGCACGACCTCTATACCGGCATTTTTTGTCGGTCCCAACGAGTGCCGGTTTAGAGGGCTTCCACTGTTTATGTGTACATAATACCTATGTTAATCCACATGTATGTGTCTAACACAAGTAAGCTGATGTGTGTTTACAAACAGGCTTGACAGTTAATGTTTGAACTGAATTTTGACCAAAGCATGTATTTGTATTCTGTATAGACAGCTATATTTCTTGAATGGAGACTACACATGAAAAGTTCATGCCAGATTGTCTAAACTCTGGTAACTAATTTGGTATGTATTTGTTTATACCAGAGTCAAGGCATCATCAAGTAGCGTATGTAGTCATGTAATTGTCCGTTGTTACACTGCTTGCAATATACCCATGTGCAGTGAAAGATAATGACAATAGCCCTTGATTTTATGATGAAAATAGATTTGTATCTACGGTAATTTAGAATAAAAGCATTTATGCCAGAAATGCTTTCAGTTCACCTTGGTGATATTGTTGTAGAATCAGCGGCTATGATGAAAATAGATTTGTATTTACGGTAACTTAGATTAAAAGCATTTGTGCCAGAAATACTTTCAGTTAGCCTTGGTGATATTGTTGTAGAATCAGCAACTATGATGAAAATAGATTTGTATCTACGGTAACTTAGATTAAACGCATTTATGCCAGAAATACTTTCAGTTAGCCTTGGTGATATTGTTCTAGAATCAGCGGCTATGATGAAAATAGATTTGTATCTACGGTAACTTAGATTAAAAGCATTTATGCCAGAAATACTTTCAGTTAGCCTTGGTGATATTGTTGTAGGATTAGTGGCTTGTTTCACCACACATTATTTTTTTCTATGTTATTGAGTTTGTTGAAATGTTTGAAATCTGACATAATTCAGCTTTTGATCCAGTATAATCTTTTTCATCATTTTTGATTGATGAGACAACAAAGTTATTCAACAAAATTTGACAAGTTTCCTAGATTTATTAATGTAATATTCGAATAGGAAGAAGTGTGGTGTGCATGAATTCACAATGGAAGTGTTTGTGTAGATTTTAGCAAATGACCAACCACATTAGATTCTTAGAGGTGACATGGGAAGTTTGTAAGCCCTTTTTATTATTTGATGGATCACACATGTTTCAACATCAACATCTGGATGTAATTCATTATAGGCTTTTGGAAACACTACACTAGTATAATTTTCATCATCCAGATTAGTATTGCTACTACTTAATGAAATACAAACAAATTTCATGTTTCTGCATGGCAAGATACCAAAAGATAATTTGTTCTTTTGGTGGTTGGATAAATATATGTTTGTACATAGTCTTCATCATTTCTTATGAATAACAGTGATAAAGTTGCATGTCTTTTCCTTCACCTGATTGGAAAAGTCCTGAAATGTTTTTATGAAAATCAATATGTGGTTTTCTTACTTCAGTCATGTAAACCAACTCTGAAAGTTATACAGCCTTACAGACAGGACATGTATTTCGGCCTCTAACCTGTTATCACTGAATGGAAGAACAGGAATTGATTTTGTGAGAAACCATGACACACTTTTTTCAGTATATCCAACAAGTCCGTTGAACAGGTTTTATTTTCCTTTTGTACACTGAAATTGTAATTTTCAAACATTTTTTTGAAGAAGTCCCAGTTCCTCATCATCAAAGTATAGCATAAGGTCAGTGCCTTTGTGAGTATCTTTGTGTCTCCTACATTCCATAAATACATACCTATCTAAACCATCACCATATCAACACATTATCTGGGTTGTCATAAAGGAGAGAACACAGTCTGTGGTTTTATCCACAGGTTATACTTCTCATGCAGTAGACCTGTAACAGGGCATAAAGGTGAGAACACAGTCTGTGGTTTTATCCACAGGTTATACTTCTCATGCAGTAGACCTGTAACAGGGCATAAAGGAGAGAACACAGTCTGTGGTTTTATCCACAGGTTATACTTCTCATGCAGTAGACCTGTAACAGGGCATAAAGGTGAGAACACAGTCTGTGGTTTTATCCACAGGTTATACTTCTCATGCAGTAGACCTGTAACAGGGCATAAAGGAGAGAACACAGTCTGTGGTTTTATCCACAGGTTATACTTCTCATGCAGTAGACCTGTAACAGGGCATAAAGGAGAGAACACAGTCTGTGGTTTTATCCACAGGTTATACTTCTCATGCAGTAGACCTGTAACAGGGCATAAAGGAGAGAACACAGTCTGTGGTTTTATCCACAGGTTATACTTCTCATGCAGTAGACCTGTAACAGGGCATAAAGGAGAGAACACAGTCTGTGGTTTTATCCACAGGTTATACTTCTCTGTGCAGTAGACCTGTAACCTGCATAAAGGAGAGAACACAGTCTGTGGTTTTATCCACAGGTTATACTTCTCATGCAGTAGACCTGTAACAGGGCATAAAGGTGAGAACACAGTCTGTGGTTTTATCCACAGGTTATACTTCTCATGCAGTAGACCTGTAACAGGGCATAAAGGAGAGAACACAGTCTGTGGTTTTATCCACAGGTTATACTTCTCATGCAGTAGACCTGTAACAGGGCATAAAGGAGAGAACACAGTCTGTGGTTTTATCCACAGGTTATACTTCTCATGCAGTAGACCTGTAACAGGGCAGAGGGATAGCCTTGTGCTTAAAGTGTCCTCTGGTCATGTTGAAAACCTAGGTTCGATTCCTCACATGGGTACAATTTGTGAAGCCTATTTCTGAGGTTCGTGGCTCTGATAATGCTGGAATGTTACTAGATGTGCTGTAAAATGATATTCACTCACTCCTTTTGCAACACTGAAGTAGTGATATGACCATTATTTTGTTTGTGTTTAACAGACAAGTCTATTCTATAGTGTAGACAAATTAATACACATCAGTTTTCTTCTTTTGGAAATGTCCCATTTAAAATCAATATAGTCATTTGATATAGTCTTTCATTTTCTTCATCTTTAATATTTAGGATTTTGAGAAAGTCAGTTCTGATCTTGTCAGTGTATTATCCTGGTCAAGTGTATTGATATATAACATATCTACATGTGAAGAAATGTTAAGAAGTAACTGTGAGTTCTTGTTACAAATAATCAATACAACATATGTCATCATAGTCACATAATGCTAATATTCATTGTGCTCCATGTCAAGAAGATGCCTGTTAGGTAATATTAAGGAGGCTGTATATCATGTAAGGTAACCATGTGGCTACTTCTAGTTATATCATGCTCACTTATAGCCAATATTCAATCAGGTAAAAAATCACTGTTTGGAGAGTTGTGTCCATTTGTAAGTGCAGCAAGCTTGTTTGTATCGACGTTGATTAATCTGTGAGCACTATTGTTCTGCTTTTATGTTCCATCAGTTGAACTGATGTGTGATATGAGTATCATGAATGAACAGGAAGGCACTGGAAAGGAAACTTGAAAGCGAACCATCATCATGATGAGTGAACGCTTTATACACAGGCTATGCTACACAACAAAGCTATGCCACATTTACTTGAATGAACTGATCATGTTCAAACAGGTTTTAAGGTTATCAGAACTCTAGAGTAGACTAAATAGAATCAGATGTTGTCAATCTCCGTTTTGTGCCAGATTATAAATGACTTGTGCAGAGGTTGAGAGGTCTGTGTCTGATATGTGTTCTACATTTGTTGACAACATCATCTGATGCTGGCAGTCAGTGACTGTACATGTTGTATGTTTATGTGAAACCCCTACAGATTTTGTTCCTCAATAAATAAATTGATAGTTCCACCTGTTAGTAGTGTTTGTTGTTGAGATGTGGAGACAAAATATTCCTGTGATTTAATCATGTTGATGTACTTGGCAATGTAGATGTACTACTAGGTGGGGATTTTAATGCAAAAACAGGTATAGAGTTGGATTACATTTTACCAGGGAGACTATATAACGGGGAGTGGTCACTCCTCGAAAAGCCCCTTAGCGTATGCCTCGGCTCGTCACGTGACCAGTGTAGCCAATATGGTGGCAGCTTAGTTTTTAAGATTGAGCACTGTAAATTTTCAACAGCTTATTACATTCGCTGAGTGTTGTGACAACTGAAAACCTACATGTAGAAGATAAGTTACCTATTCTGTCACTTCATTTTAAGTCAAATAATTGTTATTGGTGTCAGTATTAGTACAGTAGATTTGTAGTAAAGTTTCAAGTCGGCATATTGTAGCTCACTGGCTTCAATTCTCGGTACACAGCGAAGAAGGATTAAATTCTATCGCTAAAACCTTCTTTCAAATATTCGTTTAATTTTTAGAAGGGAAATATACCTTTAGTTGAAAGGTGTTTGCAAGGAATAGTGATAGTTTTATAGCTAAAAATAAATTGTTAGGGATGAAGCTTGGTGTCAAATATGAAGAAACTCCAGTGAATGGTTCTTGAGGTATCTCGCTGACAAGCATAACATGTAGTTTAATATACTGAAATCTTCAAAGTGTCTCTGTGACCTTGAAAATTAAGTGAAGGTCACCAAAATCGACTGGGTCCTGCGCCTTCCCTGGATAAAGCTTGGGGTTGAATATGAAGAAAATCCAGTGAACGGTTCTTGAGATAGCTTTACATGCAGGTTTACATGCTGAAATCTTCAAAGTGTCGCCATGACCTTGAAAATTATGTGAAGGTCACCAAAATCGACTGGGTCCTGCACCTTCCCGAGAAAAAGCTTGGTATTGAATATGAAGAAAATCCAGTGAACGGTTCTTGAGACAGCTTAACATGCAGGTAAAACGTGAAAGTCCCCTTGTGACCTTAAAAATGAAGGTCAAGGTCACCAAACCTGACTTGGACTTTTCTTATAGTGTGATGAACCCAGGTACCAAATATGAAAAGAATCTAGTGAACGGTTCTTAAGATATTCCAATTCGTACGTACGGACGGACGTACGGACGGAACCTAATACCCCGCTAAACGCGCGGCGGGGGATAATAACTGTACAAGTTCAGGATGAAGCTGAATTCCTGGTACGCAACGTGCTTCGATTTCATAAGCTAGTTCAGTGATAAGAATGGAAAAAGGAAGAGGGCTTAGGATACACCCTTGTCGTAGACCCAATGGACAATCAGAACATGTTGATAAATTATTATTAAATTTGACACACGCTTTAACACTTGCATAGAGGGCTTGGATTGATTTAAGCATTTTGCTGCTTACTCCTCTTAGCCTTAACATATTTCACAGTTTTGTCCTATTCACGAAGTCGAAGGCTTTGGAAAAGTCTATGAAACATGCAAACACTTTACCTCCCTTTTTGAGATAGCGTTCAATAACGGACTGTAGGATAAAAATACATCATACATGTATATGGAAATGATATAATAGATGTAGGGTATCTGCAAGTATTCTGTTTAAGGTGAAGCATTATCGCGTAACTTCTTTTAGAGGCATATTTACAAGCTGGTGAGTCAGATAGGGACAAACTTTATGGATGTACAACTTCTGTATTCGGAGATACGACTTGCTTGACAACGATACAAGAATCTGTATCGAAACGTCGCATCTCCCGAATAAAGTTGTTCATCCATAGAGTTTGTCTTTATCTACATAATCGCGTATTAAAACCGATAATTCCTGTGGATCGCTGTAGGACTGATGGAGACAACTTCACACAGACAATCAACATATATGCTGTATTTCTGTTTCCTTATTATAAAATGTTAAGATTTTAAAGAAATAAACTCTTCGCTTCTTTTGTGTGTACGCAAATGAAACATATCTCTGAGACAACACATTGCATAATGTTTTGCAGTCACATCGTTTCGTGTTTCTGTCTTCAGCATAACGAAGATTAGGGTTATGAGTATCCAGACGTCCAGCTGATGAAGATGTATTTCTTTCGGCTATACCATTCATGTATACCTTAGAAACAAAGTATACACATGGAAACAAGTATCGCAGACACGTTTGTTGAGAGGGTTGTTCTGACGGGAGACGGTGAACCAGTTCGTAGACGCGGTGGACTCGTAGCCCATACTGGTTCGTAGACGGTGATTTCTTAGACGTGTATAAATAACTGAATGATAGTATTTGGCTGAACAAGTTCGTAGACGCGGTGGACTCGTAGCCCAGACTGGTTCGTAGACGGTGATTTCGTAGACGTGTATAAATAATTGAATGATAGTATTTTGTAAACATATTAATTTTGATAATCACTTGGATTGTGTATAACGAAGTTGTTAGGCTTTGTTTTCAGTGATACGAAACAAAGGACAAGAAAAGTGTGATTGAAGAGTGAACGAATATTTTCCCGTATCTTGTCTAGACTCGTTTATTTGTATAAATGTATTTGTATTTGTATATGTATAATTGTTTTGATAATATTCATGTGATAATGTAGTGTTTGTGTTGGTCTTTTGTTTTCAGTGATACGAAAATATTGTCACTGTGTGACTTTGGTTCAATGGTGTAATAAAAATGAAGCGGCGTAAAATATATAAAGACGGACAACAGTGTTATGGCAAGAGAGATAATTTAATATATACTAACCAATATTGAAAACGCACCACTTACAAAAGTTCAGATTACTAAAAGCACGTGTAAGGAATTTATATTTTTAGTGGATAATAACAGATGGACGACTGACAAAAACAACAACACAGAAAAGACGCTGATTCAATTAATTGTTCCACAGTCAGAAAGGATCAAACTCACGAGGGGTCAAATCGAAAAGTCATTATCGCGTGTGACCGCCATTTGCATTGGCACATGCAGTGCAACGCCTCCTCATTGAGTCAATAAGCTTCCGAATTGAGTTCTGGAGGATGGCATTCCACTTCTGCAGTAGTGTGGCCTCAAGTTCCTGGATGTTTCGCATCTGTTGTCGCTGCGAAAGACTTTGATCAATTTCGTCCCACAAGGGGATGTGGCGATAGTACTGACCAATGAATTCCCTGGATGTGTTGCAGCATGGAAAGTCTAGCTGTGTGTGCCCGTGCGTTGTCCCGTTGAAAAGTATGAAAATCTTGGTAGTGATTGCAGAATGCTACGACGTGATTCTGAAGAATCTGGTCACGGTAGTAAAGGGCATTAACTCTCCCTTGACAGACATGAAGGCAGTCTTGTGATTGTAACTTATTCCACCCCAGACCATGGCACTCCCACCACCCCTACGATCAGTCTGAACTACACACTCATCATAACGTTCACCACGTGTACGTCAAACACGTAATCGGCCGTCAGCATTACGTAAATGAAGACGTGACTCGTCAGTGACTACCATACCATGCCATTGTTGTAACCTTCACTGAACATGCCTGTTAACCCATTGTATACGCTCTTTACGGTGTCTGTCAGTCAGAATTGGTCCAACGTAAGGACGTCGAGCAAGGAGCCCTGTAGCGTGTAGACGGCGTCGCATGGTGTTAGCGCTGATGACTCCACGTCGACCTTGAACTAGTGCAGCAGTCCTGGCAGTCGGCAGTATTCGATCACGGATATGGTCAAGGTCAATATGGCGACCCTGACGGGGCGTCGTGACACGTTATTGCCAAGGTCGTGGAGGGTCACGGGTGCTGCCTGTCTGCTGACGTCGTCTATCAGTCAATCAAGTTTATTTCGTTACAAGGCCTTTGGCCCACGTACAATACAAATAAACATGTGTAATTATAAGATAGTGGCATTTGACAATCAGATTCATTTGTATAAAGACCGCAATGACAATGCTTCCTTAATGTAAGAAGAACAATTTGTTAGTGTTGAAAACTTGGTACAAGATCATGTGTTCAGAAAGTATTGTTGATCTATGTAATTTGGTAATGCTTTAAAATGTTTACAGCGCAAATCATGATAAACTTTAGTTTCAAATAGGAATTGAAATTCATTTTCTACAAAATTATCATTACAAATATTACAAAGTCTTTGGTGCCTCGGAACTCCATCAAATATACTGGTATTTTTATATAGAGAGCTGCACCGATTCGTAACATTGTTATTCGACGCCTCACATCTTTAGATTTCAATAGAGTTAAAGACGCCGTGTATGATGGTGGAGTGGCCAAGTCCAAGTTGTCGAGCAATATCCCTGCTGCTGGTGCCAACCTGAATCATGCCTAGTACACGTTCTTTTCGTGAGGTGTTAACCTCGGCATCTCTGTCCTCGTTTCACAATCGTTAGTGAAGGAATGAGAATCGTTTCTCATACACCTGCTTTTAATGTCGGAGTCAGAATGATTTCATAAATTAAATACGCGCTTTTTTCATGGCGTGGCTGCATGTTGATGCGTTTTGGAATTAAGAGTCATACGGTGAACAGGAATTTGTTTCTAAAGCCTGTTTTCGACTAGACACGCCCTTCGACTTCATGTTAGTTATATTCATTGATCATTGTCATGCTGAAATCCATATTGATGAAAATTTGGACAATTTTAGACTGGTGCGTTTTCAATGTTGGTGAATATATTTCTGAACAGTAACAACAGGTAACAACAGATAGCAGATAACAGCTCGTTTCACAATCTGATTTACTCGGTTATATTTTTTTTATTTCACAAAACTCAAACACTTGTCGTTTACACTAAGCCATAATATCGATGTTCATCATCAATGATGTTGACGTTTCCCCCATGTTACTAACGTCCACGAATCCACCGCTCAATCCGCCTACGAATCACACAGTGAATTTGAGATATGCATGTACTTCCATCAAAGTGAGTGAGGTTAGTTTTACGCCGCACTCATCAATATTCCAGCTATATGGCGACGCTCTGTTAATAATCGAGTCTGGACCAGACAATCCAGTAATCAACAACGTGAGCATCGATCGGCGCAATTGGAATACGATGACATGACATGTTTCAATCAAATCAGCGAGCCTGACCACCCGATCCCGTTGGTTGCCTCTTACGATAAGCATGGGAACTGAAGATCAATTCCGTTCAGGTTAAATGGCTTCCACATCGTCGTTTGTCAAACAGAATAATAAGGAATCACCTACAATCGTCTGAAAATGCAGCCAGAGGAACTATCAGTCTAAGTAAACTTAGGCTCAGTATTATTCGTTACACCGCTATACTGAGTATAACAAAGTAGAAGGTCGCGTCAGCTGACCTTTGAGCGACCTATGACCGTCCAATCAAATGCAAGACGGCCAAACGGATTTAACCAATCAGACAACGGCTATTATTTAGGGTTCGGCGGGACATACAAAATGGAATATCTCTTCCCCGGTCGCTGACACTGATGTCTCAACAAACGAAAAAACCCAGATAGTTTACCTGCAGTATATATGTTTAGGGATTTCTGATGATATGGTTACTATTAGCTTATATTTCCACAAGATGACATCCTGGAATATTGACAAAAACGCTATTTTCAGCGACTGTTTAGTCACTGTTGTAAATATTATATCTGTATGTATCTAATCAACTTTAATCTTTAACGGACCCTATCCAGACAACTTGAACAAAGGATCGAACAAGAGATGCTAGGATCTCAGAGCACAATAGAAATATGTATGGGGAGAGTGGGTCACCTTTTCTGCGTCCTCTCTGAATAGATATCTGTGATGACAATTTTCCATTAACAATCAGTTTGGAAGAAATATTGTTGTAGAAAGTTGAAAACCATTTCCTAATATCTTTTCCACAACCAAAGAACCCAAATGTTTCATCAAGAAAGGACCAAGACACAGAATCAAAAGCTTTTTCAAAATCAACAAGCTAAAGAAGGCCTGGAGTTGTTTTTGCGTTCTGCAAAACATAAAACATCATACATTCTGATATTCTCTCCAATATACCTTCCTGCCATGAAACTTGTCTGATCTTCGCTAATGAGAAAAGGCAGCACAGTTTTAAGTCTCTCTGCTATAACTGATGACATAAGCTTGTCAGAAGAATTAATAATGAAGCGCTTAGGTTTGTTGCCCTGCTTCTGAGTAACTTAGAGTTCTCCATTTGTAAAGCCAAAGTTAACAGATCTCAGCAAAAAGTCTCCAATATCAACCCAAAAGAATTTGTAAAACTCATAACTGAAACCATCGGAACCAGGACTTTTATTATTTTTTGTCTTTTTTAATGTCTTGAGACGTTCATCTTTGTTAAAGGCAGCGAAAAAAAGGAAAAAAGATATGCACATTAAGTGGAATCCTGATAGTTTTACGATTCTTTGAATAAACTTCTCCACATCAATTTGTGACATGCTCGACCTGAACTTTAAGGGTAAGATTTATAAAATACAGACAATCATTAATAAATGGATGAGACGCACTATTACACCTCTAGGTAAAATTGCCATCATTAAATCACTCTTAATATCCAAGCTTAATTATCTTTTCCTGACTCTCCCTAATCCATCGGGGCCCGTTTGTTCAATACTCGGTTATCTTAACCGCCGGTTAACTCCTAACGGCCGGTTAAATCCTATACCTTGGCTAACCGAACGTTAAATATGCGTTGTTCAAACTATGGTTAGTCATGCCGTTTGCTAACGTCACCGTCAAAGTTTAACAGTGTGGTTAACGTCACTGGTAAGCTTCCATATATCCCACAATACCGTTTTCTGTTTACTTCCGGTTTGCCAAAAATGGAATTGCTAAATGTCGCCTGCACCCCTTGGAAAGAGAGAAGTAGAAATTTCTCTGCTGACGAGGAGAATGTGATCCAGTCAATGATTGAGGCCAACCCATTCGCCTATTCTTAGAATACATTAAGATTATGCATGGAAAGAACATCGTAGCAAGAAATAGCTAAATAGATACAATACAGTAATGTGATGTGCAACGTGACGCCATGACTGACGCAAAATCAAGCAGAACAACAAAGGTAATGATCGGCATTTCTGGATCTTCTTTTACTGAAAATGAAAACGATAAAACATATAACAATACAAAAATAGTCATAATCATTTTCATTACTTACATCACATATTTATGTACAAACAATCCCTCAATCAAGGGAAGGGTACTCGCAAAATCCTGCGTATCCATTTTCAGCGAAGCCGCCATTTTGTGAGAAATCAGTCATCTGTAGTGATATCATGTCATATTTGGCAATTTCATTGAGGTGAAGGTCGGTGGCATAAGAGTAAACACAATCACCATAACCTGCCGATTACACTTTCAGTATTAAAATGTATTCGTTCGGATATTTTTTCATGAAACTAATTTAATTATCTACATTTAGCCTTCTTCAATACCATATATATAGATATAGATATATACCATACGTGGATATAGGGAAAACGTTTTTTTATTCTTTGTTAGTGTTTGTTTGCTTGAATGTATTTACTGAAAAAAATTACACACTTAGTGTAGTAAACTATATAGAAACATTTACACAACTATTAAAAGGTGAAATGCAGGCACCATGCACTTGTACAACATGTATTTTAGTTCCTATGATGTGCAATATTCAATATTGGGTCCAATATTACAGTTTCATAGGTACCTCTTCGTCAGAATAATTCCCAATATCGAAGTCCATTCCATGATACACCTATCCTTTCTTTGCTGAACTGGCATCATAAACGCAGCGATAGCCATGAAAACCATTTTGAGAGTTAAACACACTGTTAAAAAGTTAGCGGCGGTCCTTAGGTGTGTTAACTTAACGTCACGTTAACATCCTGTTAAAAGTTAACACAGTTTTGAACAACAGGATAACCCTACTTTATTAGTTAACAGTCTGTTAAATGTACTTAACGGCTGGTTAAAAGATAACCGAGTTTTGAACAACTGGGCCCTAGTTATTTCAAAAGAGGGCTAAACAAAATGTTCTTTAAATTTATCTGGAACAAAAATCCAGACAGGATTAAACGTGAACTTTTATCTAAACTTGTTTCAGGAGGTTTAGGCATGGTTGATAATTTTGCATTTGTTAAATCCCTGAAAATTACTTGGATCAGAAAAATCTTTGCAGATAGTGAGTCCAAATGGAAAAAGGCTATTTTTCTCTCAACATCCTGATACACAACATTTATGTGAATTTGGTGACTTATTTCCAACAGTATTAGCCAACAAAGTCAATAATGCGTTTCGGAAGGATGTTGGATATCTTTTGGGTCCTTGCATGCAAAATGTTCACCATCATGCAATGAAAAATTCCTAGCAGATAGTCTTTTTCACAATAGCAACCACATTGTTGGTAGACGTTACTTCTATAGTAGGAAATGAATAGACAGAGGTGTTGGTCAAATCATTGATCTGATCAATGGTGAGAATGATATTATGTCTTTCAGTGAGTTTGAGAAAACTCATAATTTGCATGTTCCATTTTGCCAGTATTATGGGATTGTACAAAGTGTTAGGAAATATCTAAAAACAGACTGTCTATCTGTAAATGTTTCATCCAAACCAGGGGAAAGTCTGTTTATACGAAAATCATGTCAGTTTCGAAAGGTTCAAAATATTATTACTGTGCGCTCGTTTCATCTAGTGATACTCCAAAGTCACAAATCAAATGGGAGGATACATTTACAACTGATCTTCCTTGGAACTCAATTTAACTGAAACCTTTTAAAACAACCGGGGATACAAAATTATGATGGTTTCAGTATCGCTTGCTACACAAACTAATCCCAACCAATGTATATACTGAGTCAAAAAAGAAACTTCACATTCTTTCTTCAGGGCACTATAAAAGAACAAGAGATTGTAAGATGGTTAAATTGTTATCATTTCATTGCTGAGATCTGTGTGATGTACTCGATACGCTGACAGTGCCATAATCAGTTCCATTAGGCTACAAAACATGGGTATACAGAATGTCAAGTCACAAGAATAAAAATGCGAAATTTCTCAGTTCAATATCGTGTATGGCCGCCCCGCGCATTCACCACTGCCAAACACCGTCTCCTCATCGACTGCCTGATGCTTGTGAACACGTGGTTGGGGATTCTGCACCATTGCTTTTGCAAGGCAGCACCAAGTTCCTGCAAATTCTGAGGTTGGTTCCTAAGACCACGAAGCCTACTCCCAAGTGCATCCCAAACGTGCTTTATTAAGGTCAGGGGACCTCGATGGCCAGTCCATGACGTTGATTCCAGCGTTTTGAAGGAAATGTCGTGTCAACATCGCGGTATGCGGCCGAGCATTATCATGCTGGAACTGTAGACCTGGGCCATGAGCCGCCATGAAAGGAACGAGTTCAGGGGTGAGCACCTGGTCGCGGTAAGCAGCAGCTGTGAGGTTTCCACGGATGACCAGAAGTCGGGAACGGTTGTTCCCACAGAAAGCACCCCACACCATGCAACTTCCGGCCCCGAATCTGTCGACTTCCTGTACACAACATTGGGCATAACGTTAACGACGTCGTCTCCAGACTCTATGCCTGCCGTCCGCGAATCTGAGGGTAAACCTGGATTCATCGCTAAAGACGACTCGATTCCAGTCTCTCTGGGTCCATCGGAGGTGACGTTGGGCCCACAGCAGACGTTGACGTTGATGAAACAGCGTCAATATTGGCCCACGATATGGACGTCGAGAATGGAGATTGGCAGCCCGCAACCGATTTCGAATGGGGAGGACAGTCGACCTCTAAACATCACAGCCCTGGTTCGTGTAGCCGGCAGAAATCTGTCACGTAGGTGACGTAGGGCGATTTGACGGTCTTCTGCTCGTGACGTCACAGGTGGACGACCCGACCTTGGGCGATCAGAAGTGGTGCCAGTTTGTTGTAGACGACCAAGCAAGTCATACACAGTACGACGGCTGCATCCCATTGCTCTTCCGACGTCAATAACTGATCTTCCCGCTTGCAACATGCCAACGGCACGTTCACGTTGCACATTTGACAATCGTGGCATTTCAAGTACCGTTAGAACTCTTGTTTAAAAGTGTATTTTTGTCAATTCTTGAGGCCAATGCAAACACGTGCATATGAAGAAAACTTCGATGCGAAGATCACATGATCGATTGCACGAGCAAAACCTGATTCGGCACTAACGTCATTTGCACGACGAATGGATTGGTTTGAGTGGGTTTTGCTAACGTTTTTCTAGAGTCGAAAGATAGGTATCCCATTTCGGATACATAGATGTATCATCAGAGAAAAATTATTCATTATTTTTCAAATTACATTTTGTGAAGTTTCTTTTTTGACTCAGTATATATTTATGTAAAATCAAATTTTGCCTTGTTGATACATGTAACCTTTGTAACTCTGAAAAACAAACTCGAGTTCATTTATTCTGGGAGTGTCAGTTCAGTCCTTTTAGATTTCTTTATTATCATGGCTCAATGAACGTTGTCCGCATTTTCACAACATGACTCTTAGTTCTGATCTTGTACTGTTTGGCCTTAAGGAAAATATTGTTACAGATGATGTATTTGATCTCATTCTACCACTGGCCAAATTGAGGATTGTAAGATCAGTTTAAAAGTGTTTAATCATATTCTAACAAACTATTGAGCGTCATATGTATTTCAGCAGGTCTAACCATAATAAATTCTATGTTAAGTGGTCGATGTATCATCCACTCTTTGAGAAATCTTAGCTTTACTTGGTATGCATGTGTGCACTGACACCAGCAGCTTTTTGTCACTGTTCGCGTGGATCTATGGTATTGCATGTTTATTCTGTACATACTCTTTGTATGCACGTGTGTCTGACAGTTGTATCATGTAAAAAAACTGAATCCTTTTTTATGTCACTTCCTCAAAAGAGGGCAAGGATTTCCCTGTCTGCTTGGTCCCACCTGTGACAGGGATTCAGCAATAAAATATTAAACTAAAAAAAACCACACAAAATTTAATCATTAACATTGGTCAGATATTTCACTTCTCTGGGAATATTTTAGTCTGACCTTTTTTGGGTCATTCATACATCTTTCAGCGAATTCTTTTAAATTTCCACTTGGGGTATGGCAGCAACATGAGCAAGGTTACACAGTTTGAGAAATTTTCTAAACTTATGTTTGACTTTCTGCTCTGGGATTTAATGTAGCTGGGTTTTTTATACATTTAATTTGCATATTCAATCAAACAAATCCCATTTGTGATGATCAAACCCTTTTCAGAAATACAGTTGGAAATATAAGGTGACTGACTGAGTTTAGTTTTACGCCGCTTTTAGCAATGTTCCAGCAATATCACGGCGGGGGACACCAGAAATGGGCTTAACACATTGTGCCCATGTGGGGAATCGAACCCGGGCCTTCGGCGTGACGAGCCAACGCTTTAACCACTAGGCTACCCCACCGCCCCAAATATAAGGTGAACATCTGGTAGTAATGAGGTCAGAATTTGTCTTTAACAAATACGTTTTTCTCCTTCCTTTAGTTGTACCAAGGAAGTTTAATTCTTTAAAATAATTAAGCCAAAACAAAAAAAGCAATACAATGTATGAGTACTTCGGTGATATTAAGTACCATTGGAATAAAAAAGGAATAGGGTTATCGTTCCTGTTTGAAGTAGTTCTCATGTTCCTACGCCAATATGAAATCCTTCCAAGTCGCAATTCGGCTTGTCCCAGAATAACAAAAGTTGGTCACGAATGCTCCATGTGTATCACTCGGAAAATAGCATTCGGAATCGTTCGGGTACAAACATTTTCGAGGTAAAAGTTCAAATGGTATGTGCAAATGTTAAGCTGTGTTCTGATTTGCTTATTCAAAAGGTTAGCTGACGCGACCTTCTACTAGGGTTTGTTAGACTCAGTATAGCAGTGTAACGAATAATACTGAGCCTAAGTTTACTTAGACTGGAGGAACTATCCCAAGAGCAGAAAGCAGCGCGACCAGCTTCGTGTCTGCTCAACGTCACTCGAATTTGAGGTAATAGGGAGGGGTTCACTGGATGGATAAAAGTCTGTTTTGTTTGTTACTGACCGATGGCTGAGCCCGTGTTGTGCACGTCAGAAAACTACATATACACAACGGAATAGTTGGAGTGTCTCACATGACTTGAAGCTTTACCTTGTGACGATGAGACAAAATCTGAATGAACAACGGCACGTCACTGACATCCTAGCTTGGGCTGTTGTTCCACATTTCCATGACCATCCTATGAAGGCAACGCACGTCTTCATGATATACTTACAAAATATGCTTCCTTTTCTGGATTCAAAATAAACATAACAAAACAAATATAATATGGATAGTATATGGCTTATCTAGTACGCAATTCTGTAAATCCATGAACTTACATTGGTCGTAAAAAAAACTTTTACTTTACTCGGAAATACCTTCCTGTTATGTATTCTGGTTCATTCACAGGTTCGATTCCTTGACATGATCCCATTAAACGATTCCACATTGATAACAAACAGACTTCTTTACTTCAGCGTTTAATCCAGAAGTGAGACTACAAATGACGTCATAAATATACTGGCGCGTAGTTGCACACAGGCAAAACCCGTTATTGAACAGGATATAACACTTCCAATACAACAAGGCAGAATGGTTGAACGAAATTATAAAGATAAACTAAAAATCTTATACCAAACAATGACAACGTGGTCCCGGTGGGACCTGACAGGATACCATTTCTCAAGAGTTTCATTTTACCTTCCAAAAGACGTATAAACGTCCTTGACCTTTCGTAAACCATCTTTTCGCCATGCTCCCTAATCCAAAAATGAATAAAATAACTGATCTCCAAAAAAGATGTTTTAGGTTTCTGTGGAAGGATAATCCCGACAAAATATAAGGCACTACTACAATACAGACATGTGAAAATGGTGGACTTAATGTACCCCTCATTTTGGAAACAAAACAGTCTCGAAAGATCTCTTGATTAAGTGAGTGAGGTTATAATCACAGGGGCAGTATTTCAGCCGTATATTGACTAAAATAGTATAAATTCGTGGTAAATAAACTAATTTTAAAAACGAAGGACTGTAAAACCAACTAGAACATCACAGTATCAAGAAATTAAAACTAGCATCTATCTCTCAAATTGGATTTCAAATTAGGACAATACGATATAAGAATGGGCTATAGGTCACCAGCAACTGAAGGTAGATCACCATACTAGGGACCATGGGGACTGGTAGTGCATTTGCTACAGGCATGGACCCTATCTGAATTTACACCATCCTTTCAGTAAGAAAATTAATTCATAATTTAAAATCACAAAAATACTACGTTTAAAAAGGCTGGTAAGTTTTAATTTACTTTGAAAGCTTTGGAACGTAAGTACCCTCTAATGAGACCAATACTTTAACCCCCTTTGAGGATACAGCTACTAACAATCTCAGTTACTAATACGTCCAAATATAAAACAATATATCTTTCAACAATACATAACAATCAAAATTTCTCAATAAGTCCTATTTCTTTTAGAAAAACAAAAACCTTATTGAACAGATCCATCAATGTTTTAACATTGAAATACTTATCCCTTGTGATGGAAAAATCAACACAGCCAAGCAGGAAATGCTTGATTCTCTCACTACAAGGTATGCGAAACGGAGGACCCTGACTTTTTAACAGGTATTCACGGCATCGTCTTAAAATTAACTATCAAATCTGGACTGACAAGACAAGCAGGTGTAAGTTCTGTAACAATGTAGGGTTATACAGCAGGTAATTTATTAATACCTACTTGAGTGTGTCCAACTTCTTCTGCGTCAGATCACGGATGTACGATCTAATGATAGCTTTGCAATCGGAGTATGGAACGAGAAGAGGTGTCACAGATTTCTTGAGTGCTGCTTTAGCAGCAAAATAGGCCATTGTGTTACCAGAGATTCCAGCATGGCTGGGTAACCAACAGAGGACAATGTCGGATTGACTAGTTGCAAGATCATTATGTAATTCAATAATTTCAATTAAAAGTGGATGTTTACAAGATATATTTGTCATAGCCTGAAGTCACGAAAAGGAATCTGAAAAGATTATATATTGCTTATATATTGTGTTTTTTAATAAAAACTAGGCGTCATTAATAAAGGGTCAGAAGATATGTTTCACATGTAAAGAAAAGTCTCTCAGAAATAATAGAACTAAGAGTGTCATCATAATGTTTAATGTGTTGACAAACGTGACACATCGTGACACATCGTGACATACAGACAAAAAGTTCAAACAGCACTAGCAACCCCTCAAAACGAAAATGACAAACATGAAACACTCGGTCATCCAATATCTTGTGTACCCTCCTCGCGCGTCAAAGACACAGGTGCACCTTGTTCTCATGCTCATTATCAAGGTCATGAAGAAAGCTTGGGGAAACGCATTCCATTCCTCTACTAGAGTTCTGCGGAGTCCTGGGAGATCAACTGGTGCCGGGTGATGTGTGTACACACGTCGACCGAGTTCATCCCAGGCATGCTCAATTGGGTTGAGGTCTGGCGAGCATACTGTCCACTCCATCCGCTCTACACCCTGCTGCCTAAGGAATTCTGTGACAATCCTGGCCCAATGAGGCCTAGCGCTGTCGTCTTGCACTAAAGAGCCATGCATAGCTTGCAGGAATGGTACTGCTATAGGAGCCTGAACCTCGTCCAGATAACCCTGTCCCGTAAGATTACCGTCGACCAAGTGCAGTGGAGTACGTCCAGTAGGAGTTATCCCTGCCCAAACCATGACCGACTCCCCTCCAAATCGGTTATGCGTGGCTACAGTTGCATCTGTGATTCGCTCTCCATTGCGACGATAAATCTTCTGCCGACCATCATGGAAGGACAGATTGAATCTGTTTTCATCAGTGAAGAGCACAAAGGACCATTGACTTTGATTCCAGCTTCCATAGTGTCTACTCCATCTCATATGCGCCTGTCTGTGACGTGGTGTTAGTGGTGGACAAACTGCAGGTCGCCTTCAGTGGTGTCCGTCTGCCCTTAAAGGTCAACGAACGGTGCTCCTTCATATCCTTACATTGTTAACATTTTAGTGTTTTGTCTGAACATCTGCTGCGTTAAGGAATCTGTTACGTCCTATCATTTCGGACTGTTGTGCCTCTGGGGCGACCTGGTCGCTGTGCATATTCCACGGACCCATTGGCTTGAAATCTCTGTCACAGTCTACCAATAGCACTCTGACTTACATTAAAGCGAACAGCAACCTGTCGCTGACCAGATTCCTTAAGGTGTATAGCCTGGCCCCTTTCAGCAAGTGTCAAAAAAGTATCTTTTTAAGCTGCGATTCAAGCAATTGCGCCACCATCCTTGGACCGATATGTACATTTTATTTATTTCTTAACTGATTACGTTCCTGTCTATACTGTTTGTTTCTGACCTTTATAATGTGGTCAATGTAAGATCGACTTTGGGTGTTACTAATTGCCAAGTAGGAGAAGAAAGAAAACGCGAAGGAGATATCTTTTCCAGCTCAGTGCCAACACCAGAAAGAACAGGTTGTATTCTTATTCCAAGAGGTGAAATAAGAGAAAACTTGGTATTATACGGATCCTCAAAAAGAGGATTTAAAATTTGTTATAAATAGGGTTGCCCTCATTAGAATAACGTTTAGTGACATACTGCAAAGATAATTTGATGCGGCGATGCTTCAAAGATGGTTCATCGGCTTCGACATATAGACTGTCAACAGAAGTTCGGAAAGATCCCAGACATAGTCTCAGACCTTGATGGTGGGCAGAATCTAACACATTGAGGCTGCTTTTGCAGGCTCCACCATAGACGATGGAGCCATAATCAAGCTTGGAGCATATAAGTGCTCGGGACAGTTGGAGGACGGTTTTCCGATTCCCTCCACACTTTGTATTAGAGACAACTTTCAGCAAATCAAGTGCTTTCAGGCATATTTTTTAAATATTTAATATGGGGTCGAAAAGTCAAATGCTCATCAAAAATTAAACCTAAGACTTTTGCTTCCTTTACTACTTTAATGGGTATGTTATCTAAATATAATTCTGGGTCTTTGTGAGGTTGATACTTTCGGCAGAAATGCATACAATTAGTTTTAGATTTTGAAAATTTAAATCCATTTTCTAAACACCATTTATCAATCTTGTTTAAACAAAGCAGCAGTTGCCTTTCAATAGTATGCATATTTTTGTCACGACAAGAAATATTAATCCACAAAAATGATCCATCAATTGAATCATTTATAACTTTTGCTTAACTGTTGATCTTAAAGATAAACAATCAGACTGAGGAAAACCCACGCGGACGTGAAACTGCCTGTCATTAAAAGGTTTGATTTAAATTGAGGTAAACGGCCTCTCAATCCGAAGAAAATGACTATTTATCATGCGTTCCACGGTTTTGCAAACACAGCTGGTAAATGATATTCAAAGGATCGGTATGATCAGGTTCGCGTTTAGGGATAGGGACAATTATAGCATCACGTCATGAAGAAGGGAACATTCCAGACGTCCACACATAAAAAATATTCAAAAGGGTCTCCACAAATGATTTCGGTAAGTGCTTCAGGAGTTGATAATGGATGTTATCAGCTCCTGTAGCAGTATTGTGGGCCTGGTCAAGAGCAGTATGGAGCTCATTAGTCGAAAATACCTCGTTGTCATCTTCCCCATCATCTGAAGTAAAATTAATGGATTTCTTTTCTTGCTGTTTTTGGTACTTTTGGAATTGAGGTACAAAATTTGATGAAGAAGAATGTTTTGCCAATGTTTCACCAAGTTTATTAGCAATATCGGATTTATTAGTTAGTAACTGGTTTCCGTCTAAAAGGTGGTGAATGCCAGATCTAGAGCCCTTATCCTTGAGTTTCTGGATCATATTCCATACTTTAGAAATCAGCGTACGTGCATTTATTTTGATTGGCGTTTATTTTGTTTAAAAATGTACGCCATGCTTTAGCGTTTAAATTTTTTAAATTTGTTCAAGTTAACGGGGCTGTGGATTGCATCATTCTTAACAAGGATTGAAGATCCTGCAGTAGCCCTATCTCCTGGAGGAGAAAAATAGTGATATGCATTGTACTGACGTAATTTTAAAAATCTGGCTCCTTTAGATATGTCTTGTAAGCAGAATGCTGACGGTTTAAAATCTTGGACTAAAAGCTGTAAATCATTCAAATTTGCCCTAAGTCCTCTGCAGTTTACGGAAGCGCTGAAGGGACCTGATGAAATATAATTTATCTTGAACGCACGAGTTAGTATGTTGAGTGCACAAGTTAATATACTGAGCGCTCAAGTTAGTTATCTTGAGTGCACAAAATAATATATTGAGCGCACAAGTTAGTATGTTGAGCGCACAAGTTAGCATCTTGAGCGCACACGTTAGTATGTTGAGCACACAAGTTTGTTATCTTGAGCGCTCAACTTCGTGTTTAGCATCTAATGGCGCTAATGCAACGCACGTTCAGCTTGACTGCTGGCTAAATGTACAAACCTATATCCTTTTTGGAAGATTTCAAACGATGCAAAGTCGGAGTTTACTAGGTTCTTATGATGAGACTGTAAAAGTACGCAAATGTATCATGAACATCGATATGTTTATGTAAACGTTCATCGTCTTTATGCTTGTCAATACTATTCTTTGTGACTGATTTTACCACCTTTTGTTTTATTACATAAAGCCCGTCCAGGTATGTGTAATGTCATAATAAGAATTAAAACATAAACATGAGTAGGAGTTTATTGCAGGTATGTATAATGGTTTTACTGACTTCTTATATTGGTACATAGTATTATGAACACTAGCGTAAATCTTGGATATCTTGTTTTGTGCTACGGCTATATTATGTATATATAGTATTACATGACCATGAAAAATGTAAACATTGAGTGTTATACTTAATTATAAAACTGATGTCTGATGTATTGGAAGTAAAGTCGACCGCTTTCAGGGAGCTATAGTCTATAGCACATATACCAACTTTACTTCTTACTAAAATACCATGTTCCCCGTTTTACATCCTCCGTTTCAATCCCTTATGTATAAGTATGTGTGTTGTAGTTTATTTAACATGTTTTAACAACACAGGAAGTTGAAGAATAAACACGTCGATGAAGACGGCGTCTTGAACGAAATTCAACACCATCCGGGTCCAACACTCTTAGCAATGACCGTACAGTATCCTGTTTTACGATTAAACCGCATTGGATACATGTTTGATGCATCCAACAATAGTCATGTCTTTGTCCAGATCGTGGAAGTTGTCCGCAAATAAAGTATGTAACATCAGCGGGGCGGTGGGGTAGCCTTGTGGTTAAAGTGTTCGCTCATCACGCCGAAAACCTAGGTTCGATTTACCACATGGGTACAATGTGTGAAGCCCATTTCTGGTGTCCCCTGCCGTTATATTGCTGGAATATTGCTAAAAGCGGCGTAAACCGTACTCACTCACTCACTTACTGTAACATCATCAAATGTGGTATCTGGTGCGAAAGAGGGACATACACCTCAGAATACGCTTTAAGTGGCGTACTATACATACCTTGACTTTTGATAAGAAGATGTGCTATATCTTTGTATTGGAACCCAAAACTGAAATAAGCATGAATCAGGTCACGTTTCCGCTCCTCCGTTGCTTCGGCACGAACTGCTTATGGAGTAATGTATCTCAAGATACTAAGTTGAGCACTCAACATACTAACGTGTGCGCTCAAGATACTAACTTGTGCGCTCAATATATACTGACCCGCAATGGAAACCCACAACTGATTTTGATGCGGAATAAAGCAACAAAACAAAAGTTTAGATGCAAAACCATTTTCAGTTTATGACATGAGTAATAAGCAATGATTAAGGTTTTGAAAAAGTTGGATATCAGCAAATGCGAGTGGTATAGATAAGGTCAAACAAGGTCACCCCTTTAAAAACTGCCAGTATCTTGTGTGTCCTCCATTCGCCCTGACAGCAAAGGAACCACAACGGGCCTCAGGACTTCATCCACATAACGGACCGCCTCCGTGGTGTAGTGGTTAGAACGTCCGCCCGGAGAGCGGAAGGTCGCGGGTTCGATCCCCGACCGCGTCATACCAAAAGACGTTAAAATATGGTACTTGTTGGTCTCTGCCTGGCGCTCGGCATTGATGGGTACAACAAGGACTGGTCGGCTCGGAGTCAGTATAATGTGAGCTGTCTATTCGAGAGATGTTCGACTGTACTTTCCATGTAGGACATGACCAACATGGAAAGTACAGTCGAAAAACTCTCGAATTAAAGATCACATATACTCTAGGGGGGTACAAATACATAAATCACTAATTGGCATCGTTATAAATGAAACCCCGTCATTAAAACTACTCATTTCGATCTTTAATTAACTTAAATCGACCTTTTTGAAAACAGTGCACAATTCTCACCCGCGAACGAAATTTCAACCAATCAGAGCGGGGCGTCTCTGTGACGTCATATGAGGAATAGATATGAGGGCCGATGCCGAATTCATGTACATTTCAGGGGGTAAATTATCTTGTTTACAGGTTTGTATAAACCTGAAATCGTGACAACTGTTGTGAAAAATGAAAGCTATATGTTCTCACAATCTACTGTCATTTAATTTTGTCTCTTGCTTTGCCTAGTTTCCGAGTTACAACTTGTTTTCATAGACGATTCTGTCAAAATCGCTTGGTGTTGCTCGGCCTTATTTGTTCGAGCCATAATAAATGTACATATATGCGCAGTATGACCTTAAAGCTGCAATGAAAACACGAAGTTTGCCATGGCTAACCAAATCCTTTTCCGACTACAGGAAGCTGAATACGCTGACCCAAGTTCCGCACCAAATGTCACTGCACACATTCTGCAGAAGTTATCAGGTAAAAAGACAGCACTAAATATTGAAAAATATGGTCAACTTTAATTACTGGATGGATAACAGGGCCTTGTAGACCTAGATAACACCCTAACAGGGCCTCATACTTGATAACACCCTGCTGGTAGGGCCTTGGCCTTCTCGGCAGGAAGTTATAAGGTATAAAGCCCTGATAGGAGGGTGCTATCTCTCGCTGAGATGTTCCTCGGGGAAAACAACTCGATTGAAAGAGTGTTACATGGGCATTGATTAGCACTGATTAGCTCTAGCGCTCAGCCCAGAGAGTTGTAAATATAATTGTGATTAGCTTCTAGTGACTGCGGACTCTTTGCGGAGTTAATTCCCCACAACCAGACCAGCACGCCAGTTAGAAAGAGGTTTCACCAGGAACATCATTGGGACCCTACAAGATAATATCACGCACCTGTCCTATTTACATTAAAAAAAAATATTTTTTTTCTTTAAAAACAGAGGTGGGTTATACTGAACAGTGAACTGCATAACGAACTCGGAGTTCATTGACATGATATCAACTCACTTAGTAATATAAACATGATTATCAACTCACTGCTTACTGATTGACATTGATTGATATCAATTCACCTCTTATTGATTGACATTGATTGATATCAATTCACCGCTTATTGATTGACATTGATTGCTATCAGTTCACCGCTAAGGGGCGATGGGGTAGCCTAGTGGTTAAAGCGTTGGCTCGTCACGCCGAAGACCCGGTTCGAATCCCCACATGGGTATAATGTGTGAAGCCCCTTTTCTGGTGTCCCCCGCCGTGATGTTGCTGGAATATTGCTAAAAGCGGCGAAAAACCAAACTCAGTCAGTCAGTCAGTCACCGCTTACTGATTGATATCAATTCACCGCTTATTGATTGACATTGATATCAGTTCACCGCTTACTGATTGATATCAATTCACCTCTTATTGATTGACATTGATATCAGTTCACCGCTTACTGATTGATATCAATTCACCTCTTATTGATTAACATTGATTGACATCAATTCACCTCTTATTGATTGACATTGATTGACATCAATTCTCCTCTTATTGATTGACATTGATTGACATAAGTTCACCTCTTAGTGATTGACATTGATTGACATCAACTCACCTCTTATTGATTGACATTGATTGACATCAATTCACCTCTTATTGATTGACATTGATTGATCTCAATTCACCTCTTATTGATTGATATTGATTGATTTCAACTCACTGCGTAATTATTGATATATACTCAGAAATTATTATGGGTATATATTATGCTTATTTCTCATCGAATGCATCACTTTCAAAATGGCAAATCAGCAATTTGAGTATAAGTTCATTCCAACTCCACGCGAATCTCTGTATAGATATATACATGTTTAACTTAGAGTGAGACACAAACCCAGTGCTGCATCGTGGATGTGGTAGATGTGCCTAGATAAGAACTGCACATCACCAATCATCCTGCCCCACATAACCACGGACCGGTCAATAATGACATAAAGTTAAGTGGGAAAGGAATTGCCATTTTTATTCATTTTATATCAAATTATATAACAGGATATAAGGGTATTGATAAAGAGCAGTTACATTATTCGATTTTCACATATATTGTACTTATGAAGGGAAAAATAACAATATTGTTTCTTTTTCACAGATTCGAGAGACACTGGCCAAAATGCAGCTCAGAGTCAAATCATCTTTGACGCCAATGGTATCTTTATACAAGGAGGAATTGTTCTCTATGAGGGATAGTGCATGGACAGAAGACCACTCATTGCCGAAATCACAGTTGTCGCCTTCCCTAAAAAAGAACTCGTAATACGAAATGAAATCTGCTATCGATCGCCATTGACACCATCTGTGAACACATTACGGAGACATCTGCTGTTCTAACACATCCATCTGTCTTTTGTATCTCAACAGCCCAGTCCACGCTCTCCACATGAGGACTCTTTAGAAGTTTTGTGAAAGGTTAGTTTTATGCATATTTATTTGTTATATACATAGCAAATTAGACTCTATATTGTATTAAATAGGTATAAATATGTTCCCGATAAAATTAATGTAAATATTTACACATTATGCCATTTAACTCGTGCGTATGTACGTATGGTTAGTTTTGTATGTGTTAAGTCTAGTCACTATGCTGGCTAGTAATTCTTGTTTTGTATGTATCACTAGTACATGTATGTTATTACAATGTCATTAGTATTTAATTAGTACCAGTACTATATAGAATATGTAGTTTAGTGTATTTACCTCAGTTAACCTAATGTTTGTACCTGAAACTACCGTTAGTTTATCAATATATTTTAAACATTTAGCTTTAAGATAATTACTGTCAGGGATACAAGACAGTTTATTGTCAAATGTTATTCCTAATAACTTGGTCTGATTGGAGTTCTATTTAAAAATAACACTGGATCATGGTGCATTTTACGTTTACTGGAAAATGAATGTCGCACGTTTTGGCTTTAGAAGATTTAAATCCGTTTTCCAGTGACCACTTTTGTTCCGACAAAGTTGTAATTCACGGTCTCACAATTGCATGTATATTTGCACAACTTCATGATGAAATAAAATCACCAACAAATAATGAACCATCGACATTTTCATTCAAACCTTTAGTGAGGCTGTTGTCACTGGCCCAATACTGCCCTGGAGGACCTTCATATATATATATATATATATACCATATGTGTCCTAAATATAATACCATTCGATACGAATCGTATTTTTATGTGAAAGGTTTCTCCCTGCGGGATGTGCTAAATGGCAATAACTCAGTATCTCATCAGACGAATATGGATATTCTACGGTCAGTCCATCAATTCATTATTACATCAAAACGTTTTGATTCATAAAGTTTTGTAGCTTCTCTTATTTTGTATTTGTATCAACTGACCATGAAACAAAACCAAGATAAATTGTTGATATCCATGATTGTTATTATTCAGAGATAACTTCATATAACCACTATACATATGTACAACATTATGCACAAATGTGAACGTTCACATGTATTATGGAGCGGCATTAATATAAGCCATTTAGGCTTGTTTGCCAATCCTTTTCTTTCTTCTTGAATACAATAAAATATGTTTAAACCTTATATATCAAATATATATTTGGATAATGTGGAGCCCACCCGAACTTTAAATTTTCGATCTTCTAAAAGCGTGTGATAAAATCAAGCATACGACCACGAAGACCCAGATCTTTCAAAATGCCATACTTCCATGTTGTGTCATATCTGCCTTTTCTAAATAAAAATGATTGAACGTGCTGTTTATTTGTGAAACCATTGCGTAACAATGACTCCAGTCAAACGACATGATACAAGGATCTCCCCTGATGCCTAAATCCGGACTGAATATCAGTTATCAGATTGCTGGATTTCAGACACCAGGCAGCGTAAGAATGACTCCAGTCTAACTACATGATACAAGGATCTCCGCTGATGCCTAAATCCAGATTGAATATCAGTTATCAGTTTGTCAATTTGCCGTTGACTTAAGATAGAAATTCTTGTAATTTTCCGAATGACTGAATTTGAAATCCAGAATCTTTTCCTGTAGATTTTGATTTATTTGAAATTTTGGATCATAATTGGCAGTTGATGAGGTTTCGCTCATTATTTCTGCCAACTTATTGGCTATGTTCTCTTTGGATGTCAATTTGTTATTGTCAGTTTTTAAGTACTGAAATTTTTATTCTTCTTACCATATTCCACACTTTATTTAGTGAAGTCCGAATAGTCAATACGAGTAGGAGTCAATATGGTTGCCATTTAAGATATGTCTCGGCAATTGTTGTGATGGAAGTTGGTGGACGCAAGCTTGGAAAATTTGGAAGCGTTTGAGCTTATGGTTTGGTCTGTGCTCATTGTCTCAGAAAGGGATAGCGACTTGGCACGTCCTGGCGAAATTGTTGGGAATCTGATTCGCACGTGCACAAAAAATGAGAATCCTCAGACGTTTAGTTTCGGTGATAATTGTAGCTGAAAGTTGACTTAAATGAATTAATTTTAAAGAATTGTCTGTCCTGCTCTGTTTGGGGTGTAGTAATCTGGGCTTTTATATACATTAGTTTCCACTGGTGTACATGCATATGATATTTTTGGAGAGATTCTAACCACTGGTTCTTGATTTATAATTGGAGCACAAATGCCGGAATAATTTACAATGAAAGTAATCATAAATCGAGAGATTACAATAGGGCTCTGACCTTTTAGGCACGGAGCTCTAATATCGAAATTACAGCCGAGATAAATAGTACTGACATGTAGATAAGTACTGATATCAATGCTTGTCCGTATCATTTGTACCTGGCCATGGATTACCCATTGCTAATGAAAGACAATTAACTTCTGACTTCCCTTGTTAGGTCTCCACACTTGTTGTCTTATATATAACTACCTGCTTCCAAGCATTAACAACGCATTATAATCTAATCTTTTAGTGCCAGCAGAAGTTGATCATCAACCTCTTCCTGTCGAGCACAACATGGTGTCTTGCAAGAAGAGCTGTGGTTTCCAGAGGTCGTTGTTCTTGCTGTGTGTTCTACTGCTGATGCTGAACGTGTACCTCTCTGTGTTTGGTAACACTAGAGGCGGAGGTAGAAATCTACGTACCTCGCACAAACTGAGGATGTCTGAAATAAATGATTTGAAAATAGCGCCAGAGGCAGCATCACGCCAGACATCAGTCATCTCCAGTTCTGCAAACGACGTCATTATGAACCTATGTCCTCCAACGCCACCAAACTTAGGTGAGTTAGTATTGTATTTCACAGTATCATGGTGGGATTCACCACAGTGGGTATAGTTGCCACATTTCTTTTTGGCTACCCAGCCATGTTGGAATTTCTGGTAACACGGTGGGTGATGCTGGAACTAAAGCAGCACTCGACAAATGTGTGACACTTCTCATCCCCTACACAGATTATAAACCAATCATTAGTTATTACATTAGAGATCTAAGACAAAAGAAGTTGGATACCCAAACTCACTATCACTTACACCTTCTTAGATTGTCTGTCCAGATTTGAAGAGGTCATTTTGCGACTTACGGTCAAGCATGTTATGCTTGAGATGACGGAAAGGTGTAGGTCACTGTAGAAAGGGTGTGTTTCTAAGCACGAGTTTCTCACGCCTTTTCTAGAGACGATTTGGGGTGGTCTTTAAAAGGGCCATTGAATGGTGTTTCACGATATATTGTTTGTTGTTGTTGTTACAATGTCATCACATCCATGCTAGATCTACAGGCCATGTCCATTATTGTTAAACGTGTGACACAGAATTCAACTAGGCTTTAGATCATCCCGCAAACAACATGTTCACTGCTACTAGTATCAACGCCCTGGCTCCTGTGACGATGTGGGTTTCTTGTCTCAGGTTGCTTCTAAAGCACTCACTGTTTCCAACGCCAAATGACTATGCTCAACCATTCACACCCCTGCTGTCGATGCGGGGCCAAAACACGTGAAAACTATCGACAGCATGGACAACCACGTCTGAGGAATGGGCATGGCTACAGAGTCTGTGAAGAAGCCTTGGGCCCTTACCACCAGTGTTACATTCTTAAAGTTGGTGAATCATTAATGACCACCAACAAAAATTCTCCAGTCATCTAATCCTATTCACCAAGAATATGGATTTCACGAAAAGAAAACTTTTGGAAACCACGTAATCCGCCGCCACAAACCTTTGATCAACAGACCACGGTTACCATCGTCCAACGAAGTGATAATCAAGCTACAGACCTCTTATCAGTTAACATCCTATTAGCCTATATTTTTTTTAAAATTTGTTTCTTTTTACTTTTTTTACGATTTACACTAAATCCATCTACTTCTTAATCGGTTATTGGCTTCATTACCCCTTGTTATTTGTTGATCTTACTCCCAAACTGGGCGTCGTTTATGTACCATCTGCTATTCAATTACGTGCTGTTGTTAATGTTATAGAGATTATTCACCGTGTGTTTTCCGTATCATTAGTATCATATATTAGGTCACAGCTATTAGTTATCCAAAGGAGTAACTTATTCCAAAAAGCCTTCACTTTATAACATGAGTTTAAGTGCAGAACTCATTTTATTTGGTATATAGGAAAATGTAATAACTGATGGGGTTTTTTACTTGATTTTAATTCTTTCGAAGTTTTTTATTCATAAATGTAAATTAAACAAGGTAAACCAATCTCTCAAGAATTTCCGATATGAATAGAAAAATACATATACAATAGAAAAACAAATCTTTACTGATAAATGTGAACAAAATAAATCTTATTAACAGTGGATGTCCTACCTCTCATTGTTTCAAGACTCCAGTTGACTGATTTCAGAATACTGAATCTTCTAGTCTTTTCACTATGAGTCCAGCCATGCTCATTCCTTATGTTATGTTATGATGGTTGGTATATTTACCATATTTCTTGGTCAAGTGTGAATGAAAGTTGCGAAAAGATTATATCTTAACTTTGCTTGATATGCACCTGTGTGTTCACACCATTCATCTGGTTCATTTGTATCGTGTTTATACTGTGTCATTTGGTATGCATGTGTGTGTGACAGTTTCATCTTGTTAAAACGCTGATTCCTTTATCATGTCTTTTTATGAATCCAAGAGGGCAAGGGCAAGGAATTCCCTGGTTCCTTTGTCCCTACCTGTAACAGGGAGTCAGTAATAAAATATCAATTACAAAAACCAAAAACAAAAGAAAACTACCAATTTGCAGGGGAGTAAAATCATATTTTACTTACACGATCCTAGTTATCATTTAATAAACGATGGTGAAGATAAACAATATTAAATAAATAAAAAATATCATATATTAGGAATGCAAAATGTATTAATGCATATTTTTATTCCTAATATAAGATATTAATGTTACGGAAACACACGGGGTTGATAATGTCTTTATCATATAATGCTATTTTTCTTTAAAAAGAAGCGAATCGTACGTGAATTTATATGACTAGAATCGAGGATTCACGTACGACAACTCTGCGGTACACCAAGGTGAAGGTCGTTTACGGCGCAATGAAAAACTCCCTGTAAACTCGTGATGACGTCATCAATGAAATGTTAAAACGTTTTAGGACTCACAAGGCGTGTATGGAGTTTTGTGAAAGTAGTTCGTGTATTGATCTAATTTGCATATTTATCATATTGGAAACCAAGTTCATCAGATTGCTTTATTGCACTGATAAACACCCTCTATAATATGATAAACACACTTCTCAATACTTGTTTGTAGTCACCTTTAGCTTGAAAACGATGTAAGAATCTACACTGAAACCTCGCCCTGTGCAATAAACAAGAAGTTATTATCCATAGGGTTGTATGCTTTATTACTGACATCAGCTTCCACTACAAGCTATTTCCTTTTCTAAACAGATATATCCGTGATGCAGAAGTAGTAGCCGTGACGTGCACAGACTGACATAACGTTTACAAACATTGTAGCTGTGACGTGCACAGGCTGACATAACGCTGACAAACATAGTAGCTGTGACGTGCACAGGCTGACATAACGTTTACAAACATAGTAGCTGTGACGTGCACAGGCTGACATAACGCATACAAACATAGTAGCTGTGACTTGCACAGGCTGACATAACGCTTACAAACATAGTAGCTGTGACGTGCACAGACTGACATAACGTTTACAAACATAGTAGCTGTGACGTGCACAGGCTGACATAACGCTTACAAACATAGTAGCTGTGACGTGCACGCTTACAAACATAGTAGGCTGACATAACACTTACAAACATAGTAGCTATGACGTGCACAGACTGACATAACGTTTACAAACATAGTAGCTGTGACGTGCAGGCTGACATAACGGCGTTTACAAACATAGTAGCTGTGGACATAACAGTAGCTGACATGACACGCTTACAAACATAGTAGCTGTGACGAGCACACAGGCTGACATAACGTTTACAAACATAGTAGCTGTGACGTGCACAGACTGACATAACGTTTTACAAACATAGTAGCTGCTGATGTACACAGGCTGACATAACGCTGACAAACATAGTAGCTGTGACGTGCACAGACTGACATAATGCTTACAACCATTGTGGCTGTGACGTGCACAGGCTGACATAACGCTTACAAACATAGTAGCTGTGACGTGCACAGACTGACATAACGTTTACAAACATAGTAGCTGTGACGTGCACAGACTGACATAACGTTTACAAACATAGTAGCTGTGACGTGCACAGGCTGACATAACGCTTACAAACATAGTAGCTGTGACGTGCACAGGCTGACATAACGCTTACAAACATAGTAGCTGTGACGTGCACAGACTGACATAACGTTTACAAACATTGTAGCTGTGACGTGCACAGGCTTACAAACATAGACATAACGCTTACAAACATAGTAGCTGTGACGTGCACAGGCTGACATAACGTTTACAAACATAGTAGCTGTGACGTGCACAGGCTGACATAACGCTTACAAACATAGTAGCTGCTGCGACTTCCACAGGCTGACATAACGCTTACAAACATAGTAGCTGTGACGTGCACAGGCTGACATAACGCTTTACAAACATAGTAGCTGCGACTTGCACAGGCTGACATAACGCTTACAAACATAGTAGCTGTGACGTGCACAGACTGACATAACGCTTACAAACATAGTAGCTGCGACTTGCACAGGCTGACAAAACGCTTACAAACATAGTAGCTGTGACGTGCACAGACTGACATAACGCTTACAAACATAGTAGCTGTGACTTGCACAGGCTGACATAACGTTTACAAACATAGTAGCTGTGACGTGCACAGGCTGACATAACGCTTACAAACATTGTAGCTGTGACGTGCACAGACTGACATAACGTTTACAAACATAGTAGCTGTGACGTGCACAGACTGACATAACGCTTACAAACATAGTAGCTGTGACGTGCACAGGCTGACATAACGTTTACAAACATAGTAGCTGTGACGTGCACAGGCTGACATAACGCTTACAAACATAGTAGCTGTGACGTGCACAGACTGACATAACGTTTACAAACATAGCTGTGAGCAGACTGACATTTGACGTGCGTGCACAGGCTGACATAACGCTTACAAACATAGTAGCTGTGCCGAGCACAGACTGACATAACGTTTACAAACATAGTAGCTGTGACGTGCACAGACTGACATAACGCTTACAAACATAATAGCGTGTACACTGCTGGATTCTGGTGGCGGACAATTAACGCGCATGCGTATATCCTTGGGGGAGATACCACAAATAGGCTGTATTTATTGTACCCACATGAAGAATCGAACCCGAGTCTTTGTTTCGTCGTGCGAAGACCTCAACCAATAGGCTAACCTTCCACCAGTGATCAGTCTGTTATGCCATGCACATCACCTGACGTTATCCTTACATCTAGGAAACCATTGGTCGCCCTCTAAGGCCCCACATTTCGCTGTGCAGATCACTGAGTTGCAAGAAACCTGTGGTCGAGGGTTCCTAGGAGTGTTTCATCTCCAGGGTTTTATGTCTGTGTTAGAAGTGTTTTAACTGCACAGTGTGCTGACTCAAAACATTCATGTGAGTGTGGTTACCTTGCCTATGATAATATTGAACCTTAACATGTAAAATGGATTTACTGGTTGTTTCAGTTGGTGCGTTGGTTGTCGATATGGAACCTGTATCATTCGAGGAAATCGAAAGGCACCATCCAACCATGACACCTGGTGGCCGATTCCAACCTCTGGATTGTAAGTCCCGTCACCGAGTGGCCATCGTTGTTCCCTACCGCGACCGAGAGCAGCACCTCAAAGTCCTCCTCAACAACCTTCACCCCATTCTGGAACGACAGCAACTAGACTATGCTATTTATGTGGTTGAAATGGTAAGTATGGGAAAGACGAATTTTACTCTGAGAAAGGGAGACCCGAAATATCAGTTACCGTTGTTTGTGAAAATAGGTGCCAAGAGATTGTGATATATGACATCCGTCGTCTCCATTCTTTTGAATTCAGTGTATAAAATCTTACTTTCATCCTGCCTTTAATTTGACCTGGAGTGAAACACCTTAGTGAAAATATTACACTTACATGTCAGATCCGAGCCTCGCACGTGAACAGTATTCAGGTTAGATCACGAACATCGTGTTGGAGGAATACCTAGTACAGTGATTGGCACTCGTGAAGAACAACCTCCATGTGGTGAGTGCTGGGTATCTCTAATAGCTCTTCCCCCGTGTGGACCCGGGGCAGTTTAGGTCCCCAGCATTCCATTGCTGGTCATAAGAGGCGGCCAATTTGTGCAACCTGTTTGCCGTGGGTTGCGCCCCTTTGTCGGTGGGGGACGGGAGTCTGGTGGTTGAGGGCAATAGGAGCCTGTAACCGTATTCATTTTGCCCAACACACCACTTAGACCCTTTCTTCAGCTAGACGGCTGGTAGAATGGGTCCGGTTCTATCAATCGGCTAGACACGCCAGGCCCTGTGCATAGTGAACATTATTGCACATATTTGATACATTATTTGGTCTTGGCTTTCAAATTCTAATTATTGACGACATTAAATTGCCTAGAGTCCTATGCCAGAAGGCGGAGGCTCATGGGCCAATCTGGTGTTGTTGACCTCCGAATAATGTATATCTCCAATTTCTTGTCATGGGAACAACCAGCCTGGCATTAAAATGGTAGATACATAGAGCTATCTGTGTAAACTTCTAAGGAGTATAACACCCCTGTATCCCAGTATCCCAGCACCTTGGATATCCGGTGTTATTTGACACTGTCCTTGTTGACGCTCCATGGTGGGTGGGGAGCAAGGGTGCCGAATCGTTTTCCTTTCATCATGCTACCTCAACAAGCTGGTTCAACAACGCAATGAAAAAGAGACGACTTGATAATCTAGATCGTTCGAATGAAACAAATCCTTCCAACGTTGATTCACGGCCTCGGTTTCTCGAGATTGAAGATGCAGACTCTCTACCGATCAAATTAAACCCGTTCGCCATTCAAAGGCTATTTCCGGAATTTGTGGAGAGGTGGAAAATGTTAACCATCTCCGAAGTGGCTCGCTTCTTGTGGAGTATACACGGAGACAGCAATCTCTCAATCTGTTGTCAGTCAATATTTTTACAAATATTGAGGTTGCTGTGTCTGTGCACAGAACGTTTCACTCTTGTCGTGGTATCATATGAGACAGGGCTCGTTGTCTCTATGATATGTCAGAGGAGGACAGAGCTTCAAAGCTTGAAAATCAGGTGTCACGGCGGTAAAACGCAGAAATGTTCTCTACTGCATGTCAGACTGACTTGACTTAGGTGAAGTCAGCTAAACCTATTTCTTCAACGTCAGCCATGACACCAACTACCCCAGTCACTCGATCTACGTCTGGTTCCCAGACAGATGAAACTGCTCACGGGACGCCATCACAAGAGTCTGTATCAAAACCAGCCAGCAACCAATCTAAAAAGAAGAAAGGAAACCAATTAACAAGAGACAAACCATCTACTGTCACCTTCAGAGGTTCCAACGTATAACGCATTCGGACCTCTAGATATGGAGATTACTCTGTCCTCAGGACAGGCGGAGGAATAGTTCCTCCTCACATTCCCGTGAACGATCGCAGATTGAGCCTCCATGACTCAGTTATCGACTTTAATGTAGTGGAACTGCAAAAGACTGAAAAACAAACGTTAATGAGATGCAATTATTATCAAAGGATTTTAAACTGTCAGCATTATGTCTACAAGAGACATATCTGAAAAATACAGAACACTTTAATCAAAGATAGTATAGTGATTATCTTTCTCCTCATTTTCTCCTCTAGGAGGTAAAGCAGGAGGTACTTCCATTTTGGTACGACAGGGTATAAAACATAGCCATGTCCCTCTTAATACCAATCTTCACACTGACGCTTTTTCGTACCACCCTGCACATTGCACTGACTCTGTGCAGCTTATATATCTCTCCGTCTTCTGATATTCGACTGTCAGATCTTACGAATCTATATAAACAGCTTCCGAAGCCATGTATAATCCTGGGCGATCTGAACGGACACAACCCGCTTTGGGGAAGTGTCCATACTAACAATACAGATAAAATCCTTGAATTCATTTCCGATAATAATTTATGTATTTTCAATGATTCAGACACTTATCTACATCCAGCAACGGGAACACATTCTTGCCTGTATCTATCACTCACCGATTCGGCCTTATATACTCAGCAGCAAAAATGAACGCAAGTACGAATTCAAAATTAGATAGGCACTGTAATCAAATTATTACAGAAATGGACATAATAAGCGGATCAAAAACATTTTTTGTGTACAATATCTTGACACATCAATTAATAACTCAGCACAGTTTCAAGACATTAGGTGAACGTTTGCAGTCCATTCAGACCCTTGACTTCAGTGTCTAGTGTGACCACCACGAGCGGCAATAACTGCAGCTCAGCGTCTATGCATGGAGTGCATCAATCGGTTGATGAAGACCATTGGCACCTGTAACCACGCTCTGAGAAAGGCCTGGCGCAATAAATCGGCCTTGTTCGGCCTTGGTATGACATTATTCAGTCTCCTCTGGGGTGCATTTTATAGGGCTGGTCCTTGTGAACAGCACGTGCAGCATGAGTTGCATGAAAAAATGGAGAACACCGTACCATCTCCGAGATCAGGTTGCGTTTTGAGACCATTTCCTGGGTTCCATTCTGAGTTTGGGAAGTAATAACTGTTCTCAGGTAAAGTTGGAGATGTTGTCAAAAATATACAATGTAAACATTAAATGAGTTTACAGTTATTCGTTTCTGCGAAGGAAAATTCCAAACTGACGTTTCTTTTGCTGCTTAGTACATAATGAATTTGCATGGATGGTCCATGGCGACCTATATGGGAGTGATCACTTCCCCACCATTCTCAGAACAATCAACCCTGGTGATGTAGAAGCAACTGCGCCAGTGCTGACTGGAGGAACTATGTTTCCAAACTAAATTCACGCACACCGATGTCAAAGGTGTGGAACATGATCCAAAGAATAAACGGCAAAAGTTTAAAATCTGCTGTTCACCATCTGAAGGATGGTGATGCTGTATTCACTAATAAACCTGACATAGCAAATTTAATTGGCGAATCTCTTGCGAAACATTCTTCATGATCCAATTATGTCCCAGAGTTTCAAAGGTATCAGAAACAACAGGAGAAGAAAAAAATATTTTAAACTCAGACAATGGTGAAGACTATAACGAATTATTTTCGTTACATGAGCTCCATACCACCCTTGAGTTGATACAGCAACATAATATATATATATACATATTCAACTCTTGAAGCATTTGCCTGAATCATGTTTAAAAATCATTTTAGAATTTCTTGATCAACTATGGACTTCTAGGAATAAGAATAAAACGTTTCATTAAACTAGAAAATATATCTCTTTCATGTCTTCTTTTTTCTCCTCCTTGGCAATTAGTGAGTCCACAAGTTGACCTAATACTAACAATGTTTAAAAGATCCGAAACTAATGAATTACATGTCTTTCAGTGGCATTTAGAAGTTGTACATTGATGTCCAAGATATTTTTAATAACGTCGTGAGAGAAATTAAAAATAAGTTTAATCCATAAAAATACTTTGGACATTAATGAATTACAATATAAACAAGAATTTAATCAACTAAAAAGCAAATATAATACATACAAATCCTTATTTACAGATGGGTCCAAGGATGGTGGCGCAGTGGCTTATGCCACTGTCATTGGATCCAGAACTATATCTTCAAGAATACAGAATAATAGCTCCATTTTTACAGCAGAAGCAACACTTTTATTTTGTTCAGCATATTGTGTAAAATATCAGACATTTTCTCGCCGCGAAAAGCTGTATACTGCTGATGCGGCGTTCAGCAATACTCACTCACTCACTCAGAATTATTACATAATGTTTTAGAAATAGTTTGTATATAGATAAATATTTTATTGTTAGTAGTGTAATGGAGCAGCTGAGATTGTGAGTGGCTGTATCCTCACAGGGGATTGAAGTATTGTAGAATTATTGTCCTCCTGAGAGGGGTACGTAAGCCCCAAAGCAATGAAAGTAATTAATCTTACCAAATGTTTTAAACGTAGTATCTTTGTAATTTTAAATTAAGGCTACATTAAACTACAATCAACATGGCTGAATGGATGATGTAATTCCGTCTAGGGTCCATGCAGGTAGCAAGAGTACTATAAGTCCCCAGGATCCCTAGTATGGTGATCTACCTTCAGTTGCTGACCTATAACCCGTTTATATATGGTATTTTCCTGCATTGTAGTATAATCTTTTAATAGCATGCTAGTTTTGTATGTCTATCTGTGATAACCTAGTTGTTGACTGTCATTTGTTGACAGGTTTTTATAATTTACCTTTAAATATCATTATCTATAGCTTGATTTAGTCACCATATGGCTGAAATACTGCCAATGAGACATAAAATCGTAACTCAATCACTCACTCACTCACCAACAGTGATTCAGGTTAGATCACGAACATCGGGTAGGAGGAATACCTACAGTGATTCAGGTTAGATCACGAACATCGGGTAGGAGGAATACCTACAGTGATTCAGGTTAGATCGCGAACATCGGGTAGGGGGAATACCTTCAGTGATTCAGGTTAGATCACGAACATCAGGTAGGGGGAATACCTACAGTGATACAGGTTACATCACGAACATCTGGTATGTGGAATACCTACAGTGATTCAGGTTACATCACGAACATCGTGTAGGAGGAATACCTACATTGATTCAGGTTACATCACGAACATCGTGTAGGAGGAATACCTACATTGATTCAGGTTAGATCACGAACATCGGGTAGGGGGAATACCTACAGTGATTCGGGTTACATCACAAATATCGGGTGGGGGGAATACCTACCGTGATTCAGGTTACATCACAAATATCGGGTAGGAGGAATACCTACATTGATTCAGGTTACATCACGAACATCGGGTAGGAGGAATACCTACATTCATTCAGGTTAGATCACGAACATCAGGTAGGGGGAATACCTACAGTGATTCAGGTTAGATCACGAACATCGGGTAGGAGGAATACCTACAGTGATTCAGGTTAGATCACGAACATTGGGTAGGAGGAATACCTTCAGTGATTCAGGTTAGATCACGAACATCGGGTAGGAGGAATACCTACATTGATTCAGGTTAGATCACGAACATCGTGTAGGAGGAATACCTACAGTGATTCAGGTTAGATCACGAACATCGGGTAGGAGGAATACCTACAGTGATACAGGTTACATCACGAACATCGGGTAGGGGGAATACCTACAGTGATTCAGGTTACATCACGAATATCGGGTAGGAGGAATACCTACAGTGATTCAGGTTAGATCACGAACATCGGGTAGGAGGAATACCTACAGTGATTCAGATTAGTTCACGAACATCGGGTAGGAGGAATACCTACAGTGATACAGGTTACATCACGAACATCGGGTAGGAGGAATACCTACAGTGATACAGGTTAGATCACGAACATCGGGTAGGGGAATACCTACAGTGATACAGGTTAGATCACGAATATCGGGTAGGGGAATACCTGATTCAGTAATCTCAGGTTACATCACGAATATCGGGTAGGAGGAATACCTACAGTGATTCAGGTTAGATCACGAACATCGGGTAGGAGGAATACCTACAGTGATACAGGTTACATCACGAACATCGGGTAGGAGGAATACCTACAGTGATTCAGGTTAGATCGCGAACATCGGGTAGGAGGAATACCTACAGTGATTCAGGTTAGATCACGAACATCGGGTAGGAGGAATACCTACAGTGATTCAGATTAGTTCGCGAACATCGGGTAGGAGGAATACCTACAGTGATACAGGTTACATCACGAACATCGGGTAGGAGGAATACCTACATTCATTCAGGTTAGATCACGAACATCGGGTAGGAGGAATACCTACAGTGATACAGGTTAGATCACGAACATCGGGTAGGGGAATACCTACAGTGATACAGGTTAGATCACGAACATCGGGTAGGGGAATACCTACAGTAATTCAGGTTACATCACGAACATCGGGTAGGAGGAATACCTACATTGATTCAGGTTAGATCGCGAACATCGGGTAGGGGAATACCTACAGTGATACAGGGAATACATCACGAACATCGGGTGGGGGAATACCTTAGTGATTCAGGTTAGATCGCGAACATTGGGTAGGAGGAATACCTGCAGTGATTCAGGTTAGATCACGAACATCGTGTAGGAGGAATACCTACAGTGATTCAGGTTAGATCACGAACATCGGGTAGGGGAATACCTACAGTGATTCAGGTTAGATCACGAACATCGGGTAGGAGGAATACCTACAGTGATACAGGTTACATCACGAACATCGGGTAGGAGGAATACCTGCAGTGATTCAGGTTAGATCGAGAACATCAGGTAGGAGGAATACCTACAGTGATTCAGGTTAGATCAACAACATTGGGTGGGGAATACCTACAGTGATTCAGGTTAGATCACGAACATCGGGTAGGAGGAATACCTACATTGATTCAGGTTAGATCACGAACATCGGGTAGGAGGAATACCTACAGTGATTCAGGTTAGATCACGAACATCGTGTAGGAGGAATACCTACAGTGATTCAGGTTACATCACGAACATCGGGTAGGAGGAATACCTACAGTGATTCAGGTTAGATCACGAACATCGTGTAGGAGGAATACCAAAAGTGATTCATGTTCTTGGCGTTTACCTTTTTTGGTATTACCCTCGATCATCGGCGTGGTGCTGACAAACCTAGAAATATAATCGAAGATTCGGTGTGTGTGTGTGTGTGTGTGTGTGTGTGTGTGTGTGTGTGTGTGTGTGTGTGTGTGTGTGTGTGTGTGTGTGTGTGTGTGTGTGTGTGTGTGTGTGTGTGTGTGTGTGTGTGTGTGTGTGTGTGTGTGTGTGTGTGTGTGTGTGTGTGTGTGTGTGTGTGTGTGTGTGTGTGTGTGTGTGTGTGTGTTTGTGTTTTGTTTCTCTTGTTTATTTTGCCAACCCGTGGAGAAATTCTTATTCATATGCAAAAAGAAACAGATTAGCACGACGGGGAGCACTGTTTGTAGCCATGTGGGTGGCTACTTCTTCTCGAAATGACTTGTCCCGAAACTTTTCACATATTACTAGGTTGAATGTACCAAACAAAAAGTACAGTTAATGAAAACGTTTTTGTAGTGGACGCCACAGACCTATTCCAAAAGTTACATTTCTAATAGATACTTATACACAGCGTTGTTCTCCTTCTCTATATAAATGTGACCATGATTATGTGAAGCGGTTACGATATATTTGTGTGACATTTTACCAATAAAGAGAACAATATGCAACCGAACGCGACGCCCATCTTCATTTTACTCGCTAAAATTAGAACCATTATTTCTGGATAACAATGGCCACGACTAGCTGCACGAATGTCGCGGCGGCCTCACACAACAATCGCTATGTCACTCAGAAATAGGTGTGTTCAATTTATACAGTACATACATAAAATATGTTTCCAAATAATGGCTTTACATGTGGTACAACATTTACACATATTGTCTTCAGTGACCATATGTAATCTCTGCCGATACCATTGGCAACTATACAATTGCTGTGAAATAGCCATGGTAACAGGTGTTTGCGAAAATGCGAGCAACGTTTGCCCCTCCACAGGTATCTTTGACAGACAAAGCGAAAACAGATGGTACACACAATAATTGAAGGGGACCTTGGTACAAGTGAAAATGGGTCACTCCGTTTTTGCTCGTCACATCGATGTATACAGCTTAAATGGCTTTTAAATGTAGCACCAAATCCGTGCCTCAACGATGTATGTGTGTATATATATCTATATCTATCTAGCTATCTAGATAACATATGGTACACACAAAATAATTGAAGGGGACCTTGGTACAAGTGAAAATGGGTCACTCCGTTTTTGCTCGTCACATCGATATATACAGCTTAAATGGCTGTTAAATGTAGCACCAAATCCGTGTCTCAACGATGTATGTGTGTATATATATCTATATCTATATCTATCTAGCTATCTACATATATATATATATATATGTATGTGTATATATCTATATGTGTGTGTGTACATGTATATGTATATATATATCTTGCTATATCTATCTAGCTATCTACATATATATATATATATGTGTGTATGTGTGTATATATATCTATATCTATCTGCCTATCTACATATCTATGTGTGTACTCATCTTTACAATCTCAGAAACGAACCGAGTTCAGTTCTGTCAAAACATTTGATTTTTCATCGCTGTATACCACCATCCTACATGGCAGACGTGAGGAAAACTTCATTCCCAGATCCATGGGGCATTTGTAATTAAATGTGGTGAACAAATATTTTTATACATATCTATCTTCAGAAATTCAGGACAATTTGTCAAAAATGAAAGCAAACGTCATTTGAAATTTTTCGAGAAAATAATATGTGAATGCTGGACTTTCTCATTGATATCTTTGTCAAATTTTGGAGTAAAGCATTTCGCCAAGAAGTAGGCATCCCCCATGGGCATCAGTTGTGCTCCCTCCTTGCAGATCTGTTTGTTTATGCATATGAATCATAATTTCTGCTTGAGTTGGCAAAACGAAAACAAGGTAATTTGGCCAAGACATTTAAGCTTCCGGTATATCGATGATCCAATGTTGTCCAATAACTATCAAAATAGCCAATTCCTTACCATTGATTTACCCACCTGAACTGGAAATTAAGGAGACAAGTGAGACCGCCTCAACTGTTTCATATTTAGATCTTTGCATGAAGATTCAGAGTAACAAAATACAACTCTCCTCAAGGCTGTATGACAAAAGGCATTCAACTTTCAAATAGTCAACTTTCTCTTCCGAGGCACGTCCCTATGTTGACTTGTAACAAACGTTCCGATGAGCAATTGACTAGCCTTTGCTAGTCACCCGTTCGCGAACACCTGGTATCACCACTGTCAGATTGCGATTCATGAACGCATGCTCTGTCAATTTATTATATACCCATGTAAACATAGGATAGAAATACAGGGGTGCAATACGGATGACGTGGTCAACTTTCGTATTGCACCCCAGATTCCTTATTGAACCCCTGCCGGTTCTACTTTCTCCAAATCTCGGACCTTTCAGTATGCTTGACAGGTCGATTTACAAGTCGAATAGCTTGTTCGTTCCTTCATACAAGTTTGTATGTATTAAAATATGGATGAAGTTCATTAGAATGGTTTCATGAGTTTGCTTGTGGTAAGTTGTGAAAGTGAGACATGATTCATGACGTCATGAGGAATGTATGATCTGGATCAGTTGCGTGATCCGCCCACGGGCGGAGTGATACTTAATGTCAAACATACCTGAATGCGAAAGAATTCGTTGTTTCTCTGCTCCCATGACATCTTCTCGTTCAACACAAAACATCCAAATGCACTAGTATGACATTCTATATATGTATCGCATGCTGTCAGTCACTTGACTGATCCAGACTCAGTTATTGACATACCACCGTGATACAGCTGCACTATTGTTGAGCGAGGCGTTAAACCAACACATGCTCATGAAATAGTCGCCATTATACAATAGGCTATGCCTTTGGTAGAGATGTTTTATGGATTTGGAGAGGGTTTGTCGTTTTGATTATTATTATTTTGGGTGTATAAACAAACTTCTTAGAAAGTAGGTATCGTCATAACTGTCAATGAGAAACATGTCTGATTGTCATACATGACTCATTTTTATTGGGCGTGTGAGCAATACTGAAGATTGTTGATAACAACAGCCCGATGAGGATTGGGATGTCGAGGTAAAAGATAACAAGATCACAAGTCTGAACAAAACCTATCTTCCTGTTAGTTTAGTGACAGTTCGTTCAAAGGTCTAAGCAATTTAAATATTCCAACAGAGATTAAAAGTCACCGGCTGTTATCAGCACAGTGTGTTTTGATACGAAATTATCACAATGACACATCGTGACATACAGACAAAAAGTTCAAACAGCACTAGCAAACATCATTTGTATAGATCAATCTCCCAAAATGAAAATAACAAACATGGAGAACTCTGTCATTCAATAGCTTGTGTACCCTCCTCGCCCGTCCAAGACACAGGTGCACCTTGTTCTCATGCTCCTTATGAAGTTCATAAAGAAAGTTTGTGGAATCGCATTCCATTCCTCTACTAGAGCTCTACGGAGTCCTGGGAGATGCACTGGTGCTGGGTGAAGTGTGCAGGAATGGTACTGCTATAGAAGCCAGAATCTCGTCCCGATAACGCTGTCGGTAAGATTACCGTCGACCACGTGCAGTGAAGTACGCCCAGTAGGAGTTATCCCTGCCCAAACCATGACCAACCCCCTGACAAATCGGTTAAGCGTGGTCACAGTTGCATCTGTGATTCGCTCTCCATTGCGACGATAAATCTTCTGCCGACCATCATGGTAGGACAAATTGAATCAGGTTTCATCTGTGGAGAGCACACGAGACCACCGACGTGATTCCAGCTGCCATAATGTCTACTCCATCTCAAATGCGCCTGCCTGTGAGTGGTGGGCGAACTGCAGGTCGCCTACAGCGGAGTCCAGCTGGCCTTAAACGTCGACGAACGGTGCTCCTGGATATCCTTACATTGTTAGCATTGAAGTTTTCTGGCTGAAACTCTGCTAGAGTAAGGAATCTGTTACGTAACGCAGTGTTAATCATGTGCCTATCATCTCGGACGGTTGTGACTCTGGGGCGACCTGGTCGACGTGCATATTCCACGGACCATTGGCTTGAAATCTCTGCCACAGTCTACCAATAGCACTCTGACTCTGATGAGTTAAGTGACTTACGAGCAGATATCAAGACCACTAAAGAGGAAATGAGGCGCGATATAACATATTTAGTGGACAAGATGTCTGATATGGAAACTCGCTTCAAGGACTTAGAGTCAAGAATAGAAGCTCAACAACAGCGGAACCAACGGAACAATATGGTAATGTATGGAATACTGGAGACACCAAAGGAGACCTATACAGAGAGTAAAAATAAAGTCTTGGACATTCTAAACAGTGCTAGAGAAACCAAGAACCTCTCCCTCTCACGGCAGGTGATATAGAGAGAGCACACAGACAGTCCTCCCCCAAGCAAGATAAATCAAGACTTACCATAGCCAGGATGTGCCACTAGGAGGACAAGTGGCAATCCGTCAAGCTCCGGGAAGTCCTCAAGGAGAAAGGAATTGGCATAGCCAGTGACTTAACACAGCACCAGCGAAACACACTAAAGAGACTGAGAACAGAAAACCCAAGTATAAGATACTACTACAAAGGTAGCAAGATACTTGAAGAGCCCAAAGAAGATTCGACCCCGTACGGTAGAACCAGGAACCCATTAACATTAACCCGGAGTCAAGTGAGTGAGTGAGTGAGTTTGGTTTTACGCCGCTTTTAGCAATATTCCAGCAATATCACGGCGGGGGACACCAGAAATGGGCTTAACACATTGTACCCATGTGGGGAATCGAACCCGGGTCTTCGGCGTGACGAGCGATCCCGGAGTCAAGAAGATCACCATCTGGAGATCGGAGAGAGCGTGTGCTCAGGTCAAGCTCTCACCCCCATAACAAGGGACAGACCAGATAGGTAGTCGGCCAGCGTCTCGGTGATTTTACGCCTCAGCACAGAGATACTGAAACTGACACTTGGAGCATAACAAGTGAATTTGTTGACTATTTATTTTGGAATATTGCAGGTATTTACAGCAAGTTAAGTGACAATGATTTTGTTAGTTATATCAACAAATTTGATATTATTGGTTATGTGAAACATGACCTCTGATACAGACTTAGGAGATACGTTCCTAGACTATACAGTAATACAGCCGAGAAGATATCAAGTGGGAGACTTTCAGCTGGAATATTTATCATGGTGAGAAAAAAGCTGAATGAATACATTTTATCTAAAATGAAATATGTATTCTCTTTGATAAAATACTTTTTAATCTTAATCTAGATTTACTGTATACCTGTCCATATATCCACCCAGAGGGATCCACGTTCTACACCAAACCAGGTTATACTGCAAAAATTGCATAAGTCTTTTCCAAGATAGTCTATTAGATGTTTTATCAAACATGTCAGTGATGGTGGCTGAGCTGGTTAGGCGGCTGACTTTGTGTTCTGGCGATTAGGTGCCGGAATCTGAGGGTGTGGGTACGAATCCCGGATAGGACTCAACCCAACAAAAAGTACTAGAATTTGTACTTTACTAAGAAAGTGTACTCCCAAATATAACATATGTGAGAAACATTGAAACTTATTGTACAAGCACTTTGTACAGCTGCCTCAGATATGAAAAAACAAACTGGTAAGAGATGAAACAGAGCTCAAACTTGGCATGGTGCAGAGTGTGATAAACTGAAAAAAGAAACCTGAAAATATTTAAATAAATTTCGTAAATCTAAGGAGCTTTAGAGGATTACCATTGCTTTGGAAATAAATATAATGCAGTTTGTAAACAAAAAAGAAGTACTTGAAGTGGAAACAACAACAGTTAGAAAATTGTGTTAACAATTCAAAACAGTTTTGGTCTTCTGTAAAAAAGGTGAATGGGAAAGCCAGACAAACAAATGACATTGAAATCAACGAATGGTCTTCTTATTTTACAGAATTGTTTTCAACATCTGAAATTAATGATGCCATGGATAACCATAGAGCCAACCAGTGCGATGAGAATAATTATCAAAGATGTGATGTAAATAACTCAATGACAAATGACGCTCCAATAACTCGAGATGAAATCCTAAATAGTATTAGACCATTGAAACAGAACAAAGAGAGATAAAACTAAAACAATTGTGTTCAAAACTGGAAGTAAACTTGCAGCAAACGAAAAATGTTAGCACAAAGGTGAAATGCTAGAAACAACTACATCTTACACATACTTAGGAGTTTACTTTACAAACCACCTATCGTAGTCCTTACATGTCAGAAATGCATCGATGCATGTAAAGAAAATACTAATTGGTATTATTAGATATATTTATATTTCAGGTGACTTGTCACACAAATCATATTTTATAAATTGTTATGCTAAGATTAGTCCCATAACTCTATATGGTTCTGAGATTTGGGGACTCCAAACATTTGATACGCTAGAAAAAGTAGAAAAAGTACAGTTGTATGCAATTAAAAGATTTTTCGAAGTTTGTCTTGAATCTGGACATTCTGGAGCTTGTCTCGAACTTGCATTCCAATTATTATTATGTTTTACAGATTAAGATGGAAATGCAGCAGAGAGGGTTCGAGTGGTCCTGGCACAGCCAGGCTGGTAAGGCTTATCATCAGCTCAGGCCCTTGCCCCCTCTACACGCAGCCCAGACAGCGAATGGGACTTCTCCCAGGAAACGCTGCCTAGTCGAACCCACCGAGAACCTTCCGGAGTATATGTAGACTCCCCAACAATGCAGCCTTCTGCATTACCCAGAGTGTCAGAAGGGCTGTACTCCCGATGGAGAACCCGGGCACTCTCCTGATCTGCTCCAAGAGATCAGGAGGTACCAAACCAAGGGCACCGAGAACAATGGGGAGAGGGACGGCAGTGTACTTAGGATGAAAGTGAGACATGTCAAAGACGAGGTCCGCATATTTAGCATGCCTTTCCTGAATCTTGCCAATCACGTTGCTCTCAAAAGGGACAGAAAATTCAATAACATAAATAAATTGATTGGCTTTATCAAAAAGGACAGGATCAGGTTTACAGGCAGGAATTCATCTGAGGCTGTCTATGGGCCCATTCGAAAGAAGCTTAAACTCATCATTTACCATGACGCCCTGGACATGTTCAGGGTCGTACCATGGATGACCTTAGAGTCAAAGCCAAAGGCATGGCGAAGACGGTAGTAGAAGCAACGAACCATGCCATCATGTCTTGTAAGATATCCTGTTTGTGTCAAGGAAGGGCATCCACTGTCAAGGTGTTGGGCAGTCTTTGTAAATTCGTGGCAAATTCGACATTTCATGTTAACATTTTCTTTTAGAATCACATTTAGGCGATTGCCAGTGGGAAGTGACTGATCCTGAGCAGCAAACAGAAAGCCCTCTGTTTCACATTTAAGACCAGCCTACTTCATCCAGGCGAAGGAGTCGGTTGGATTGCTATCCAGTTCCACACACTGCATGTACACACGATGCAGTGGTTTCTCCACAAATGGCCGACTCTGCGCAGACTTGGTGAAGGGCTACACCTGGTTTACTCCCATCGCTGTACCATCCAGCAGTACATCTCAATCATCAAAATCAACCTCAAATCTCAGTCCAACAACCTTGGCACGTTTTAAATAGCTGCGGAATTCCTTGCTTCCATCATGAGTCTTGACATGCATCACCAGAGGATCATCCAATAGATAGATAGATATATATGTGTGTGTGTGTGTGTGTGTGTGTGTGTGTGTGTGTGTGTGTGTGTGTGTGTGTGTGTGTGTGTGTGTGTGTGTGTGTGTGTGTGTGTGTGTGTGTGTGTGTGTGTGTGTGTGTGTGTGTGTGTGTGTGTGCGTGTGTGCGTGCGCAAAAGTACACAATAAAATTCTGTCATGACGACCCTCCACATTTATCAAATCCCGACCTCCCGAATTGATTGGCATATATAAACGATTAAGAGAGGAACGAGGGTGGTGGGCTCTGTTATCAGACATGGTCCTTCTGGTCAGCCGGTCAAGACTCTGTATGTCTTGTTTTGTCCAATCAACTACTCCAAAGGAATAGGAAAGGACAGGCACAGCAAAAGGATTGGTGGCTTTGACCTTGTTTCGATCATTTAGATCTGAGCTCCAGATTTTCTTTAAACGAGATTTATACTCGGCCTGTATTATCATTTTGTTACAGCCAATGTCTTCTTGATGCTTTAATATTGCTTAATGCAGAATAAATCCACATTCACTCACTCACTCGTTATAGGCTGTGCCCACGACCTTCAACAGAGCCCTCCTGATGAACATAGGTTACGCAGAAGCAGTCAGGGACTACGACTTCCAGTGTTTCATCTTCCATGATGTTGATTTAATTGTCGAGAATGACAATAATATGTATACATGTGGAGAGACGCCCAGGCACTTGGTGTCAGGTGTAGACAAGCATAATTACAAGTGAGTGTAACCGTTACAGACACATCAAGTCTCCGAGACAATAAGTTTGTGAACCAAACAGCAGACACGTTCTTTACTTGTCTTACTTTGTTTTAATAACAATATTTTGGACGAAAGATTCTAAGAACCCCATCTGCCAGAGGGCAATGTAACATTTATGGATACTGATCCGATAACTCTGGTAATAGTCAGGCGAGACCATCATGCATTGTATGTACTCAACCCCGTGCAATGTATCGTTGTTGTTCCGATTATCTAATACCCGTGAAGATCCGGGTTAGAATTGATCTTCAGTAACCCATGCTTGTCGTAACAGGCGACTAACGGGATCGGGTGGTCAGACTCGCTGACTTGGTTGACACATGTGATCGTATTCCAGATGCATAGATCGATACTCATGATCTTGATCACTGGATTGCTTGGTCCAGACTCGATTACTTACAGACCACCGCCATATAGCGGGAATATTGCTGAGTGCGGTGTAAAACTGAACACACTCACTCACTCCTATCATCTCATGATAAATATAGAGTATTGGAACTTGTGATACAGCCATGATATACTCAGTGACAGCAATATTGGTCACAGTTTACTTGCATTAACCACGTTATCAACCATCGGTTTGTGCCCCTAGGATGCCGTACCCTACACAGTTCGGAGGGGCAGTAGCACTCACTAAAGAACATATGGAAATGGTGAATGGTTTTTCGAATATGTACTTTGGATGGGGCAGTGAAGATGATGATTTACGTATGAGGTAGGAACAAGTATTACAGTGTAGTGTGGTTTTGTTGTTGATGTTTCTGATAATATGTTTCAAATGGAAAATGTCAGGCTTAGATAGCTGAGCATTGTAACTGATTACTGTTTGTTTGTATGCATTCGTAAAGAGGTTTCACTGTAAGTTGTAATGGCAACAGAAACATCAGAAAAAAGCTGATTTCTTTTAATGAAAAAATGCTAACTTTATATTGTTTGGTGTATCTAAAATGACAATCAAACAAGCTAAATTTATAATTCAATCAAATACAAACATCCTTTGATGCAGTCAGTGTTAATATTTTTTTCAGAGTAATTCATAAGGGCTTGAAAGTGGTTCGATCTTCACCTCAAGTGGGTCGATATAAAATGATAAAACACCAGCGTGATAAATACAATGAGGACAACACAAACCGGTAAGTGTTTAACAAAAATAAAAGCACTAACAGTCGCAGTGATAATGACAGAGTTAAAGCTAACTGATCCCATCACTCCTATATAACGGCGAGTGCGTGAAGACACAATATTTTGTTTATTGCCCGCAATTGCCCGGCGATGACGCCATGAAATCCGTCAAACGCATTCGTCACCACTCAGCAATTTCCGTAACCAGCAAGGACTCGTCCGCTGTTGGATAATGTTATGACAAACCGATCATGAAATAGTATTTATCATCCAAAACTGTGTTCCACAGGAGATATCGCTTGTGTAAGATCATATGATATCTCCTAGGAGATATCGTTTTGACAGTAGATTTTGTACAATGACCTGACAATGCAATGACGTCATCAACTTGATGACGTCACAATGCTATGACATCCCTGCACTGCAAGTCTAATGATAGTACAGTGTTGAGAGATGTACATTTTTCAATAAAACTAATGAAGAATGATTTTGGATGATAAATAGAATCTCACCCTCGTGTCTACTGATATCAATTATATCAACACTCGTTGATAAAGGTAAAAATATCCTTGGCAAGCCTCGGATATTTGTAACTTTATCAACTCTATAAATGTCCCTATTGTAGAAAATTTACATAACAAATATATTTGAACGAAATTGTGCGCATTCATACAATCCTCACAAATGGTATAGGGCGAGTAATTAGTGATAACTTCAATTTTTCAGGCAAAGAGTTATCTCCCTTCCACTCACGTTTCACACTCTCGTGTGGCAATATTGTTTGTTGTTTAACGCCGTACTCAGCAATTCTCCTACTTTATGACAGCGGTCTGTGAATAACAGTCACGAGCATCGATCTACGCAAATGTGATACGATGACATGTGTCAACAAACATAACATGTTTTATTTGGGATTACACTTTCTTAGTAAAGTACAGATTCTAGTACATGTTAACTTGTTGGGTTGAGTCCCATCCGGGATTCGAACCCACACCCTCAGAGTTAGGCACCTAATCACCAGCACACAAAGTCAGACGCCTAACTCGCTCAGACACCACGGCTTCCGAGCCTGACAACCCGATTCCGTTAGTCGCCTCTTACGACAAGCATGGGTTGCTGAAGATCAATTCTAACCCGGATCCTTACGCGTGTGATGTTCAGTATGTAGTTACAATACAGTAAAGTATTTAGAGTGGGGGAGTGAGTGAGTATGATTTTACGCCGCTTTAAGCAACATTTTAGCAATATCACGGCGGGGAAACCAGAAATTAATGGGCTTCACACATTGTATCCATGTGGGAACCGAACGAGCGGACGTTTTAACCTAGGCTACTGTTAGGCTAGCCCACCGCCCCTGACGTATGTAGAACAGTATGCCGCTTCACACGTGTGATGTACATTTAAGGGTTACTTATTATTTGCACCAAACCCTCAACTCACACACTTTGTAGGCAGTTTAGACCTTACTGGCAATAAATGTATAACGACAGACCTAGCTGTGTGGAAAAGATGGGACATTTCTATTTTTTGACCGAAAACACAACACTTCAATATGGTGGCTGATTAGGTCCATTGCTTTCTCGCCTTAAAATTCGGAGGCGAGAAAGCGAGAAAGCGATATCATGAGACGAGAAAGCGATAACACGAGGACGAGAAAGCGATAACACGAGACGAGAACAACCACCATACCATACAGCTCAAAGAGATCGCCTCCGTAGTGTAGTGGTTAGAGCGGTGAACGGAAGGTCGCGGTTTCGATCCCCGGCCGCGTCATACCAAAAGACGTTACAATATGGTATTTGGTCCCTGCCTGGCGCTCGGCATTAATGGGTACAACAAGGACTGGTTGGCTCGGAGTCAGTTTAATGTGTCTGAGTGGGGTATTCATGCTTAACTGCGGCATGGTATCTGAGTAAGCTGGCACTATAAAACCAGCTTAAGTCTGGGCTAGTACAAGCAGCCACACATACACATACACGCATGCACGTCGTCATATGAGCGAAATATTCCTAAGTGTGACGTTAAACCCCATTTCACCTCACGTCACAGCTGAAAGAAATCTGGGTCCCAATCCACAAAACACTTGTAACGTTATGACCTAACTACAAACTTTAGGCAGTTGTCGTGTCTTTCAGGGGAAAGTTCGTACGCAGTGCTACCACCAGGATGATGAAAGACGGTCTGAATTCGCTCAAATACGAACTACTGAAGAAAGAATATAGACCATTGTATACCTATATTTACGTACGGATTCATGAAGAGGATCTGATGGTATAGGTTCTTTGAAAGGCGTAAAATCAGTGAAACCTGGATGTATTATTGTTGTAATTACAAACAGTATTTGTCACATTACGAGAGTGAGTTTAGCTTTACGCCGCTTTTAACAATATTCCAGCAATATCACGGCGAGGGACACCAGAAATGGGTTTCACACATTGTTCACATGTGGGGATTCGAACCCGGGTCTTCGGCGTGACGAGCGAACGCTTTAACCACTAGGCTACCCCACCACCCCTCATCCAGGTATGTGTGCAAGTATAATAACATATCCAGGCATATGACTAAATAGGATAATAATTCATTCAGGCGTGAGTGGAAATACACCATATGGACTAAACATTCAGGATAATAATACAACAATAATATTCAGGCGTGAGTGGAAAACAATACAACAATAATACATTCAGGCGTGAGGTATATGTGGAAATACAACAATAATATTGGAAATACAACAATAATACATTCAGGTATATGTGGAAATACAACAATAATACATTCAGGTATATGTGGAAATACAACAATAATCCATTCAGGCGTGAGTGGAAATACAACAATAATACATTCAGGTATATGTGGAAATACAACAATAATACATTCAGGTATATGTGGAAATACAACAATAATACATTCAGGTGTATGTGGAAATACAACAATAATACATTCAGGTATATGTGGAAATACAACAATAATACATTCAGGTATATGTATGTTCAGGCGTGGTGGAAATACAACAATAATACATTCAGGTATATGTATATGTGGAAAAATACAACAATAATACATTCAGGTGGAAATATATGTGGGAAATACAACAATAATACATTCAGGTATATGTGGAAATACACAATACTTGTATGTAATAAAACATTTGTATGTATATGTGGAAATACAACACAATAATTCAGGTATATGGTATATGTGTATACAACAAATACAACAATACTTGTATGTATATGTGGAAATACAACAATACTTGTATGTATATGTGGAAATACAACAAATACTACAATACAATACTTGTATGTATATGTGGAAATACAACAATACTTGTATGTATATGTGGAAATACAACAATACTTGTATGTATATGTGGAAATACAACAATAATCCATTCAGGCGTGATGTGGAAATACAACAATAATCCATTCAGTATGTACAACAATAATGTCGTGAGTGGAAATACAACAATAATACATTCAGGTATATGTGGAAATACAACAATACCTGTATGTATATGTGGAAATACAACAATACTTGTATGTATATGTGGAAATACAACAATACTTGTATGTATATGTGGAAATACAACAATACTTGTATGTATGTGGATATGTGGAAATATATGTACAATACAACAATATGTATGTGTGGAAATACAACAATACTTGTATGCATATGTGGAAATACAACAATACTTGTATGTATATGTGGAAATACAACAATACTTGTATGTATATGTGGAAATACAACAATAATACTTGTATGCATATGTCGAAATACAACAATACTTGTATGTATATGTGGAAATACAACAATACTTGTATGTATATGTCGAAATACAACACTACTTGTATGCATATGTCGAAATACAACAATACTTGTATGCATATGTCGAAATACAACAATACTTGTATGCATATGTCGAAATACAACAATACTTGTATGCATATGTCGTGGTATGCAAATACAACAATACTTGTATGTATATGTGAAATACAACAATACTTGTATGTATATGTACAACAATACTTGTATGTGTGGAAATACAACAATACTTGTATGTGTGGAAATACAACAATACTTGTATGTGGAAATACGACAATAATATATGTGTGTGAAATACAACAATACTTGTATGTATATGTGGAAATACAACAATACTTGTATGCATATGTGGAAATACAACAATACTTGTATGCATATGTCGAAATACAACAATACTTGTATGTATATGTGGAAATACAACAATACTTGTATGTATATGTGGAAATACAACAATACTTGTATGTATATGTGGAAATACAACAATACTTGTATGTATATGTGGAAATACAACAATACTTGTATGCATATGTCGAAATACAACAATACTTGTATGCATATGTGGAAATACAACAATACTTGTATGTATATGTGGAAATACAACAATACTTGTATGTATATGTGGAAATACAACAATACTTGTATGCATATGTCGAAATTCCTTCAATAAAAATGCTGTTTTCTCAACCCTTTTTATACCATTTCATACCCAACCAGAATGAAGAATAATTACAGGTGAGAGATAATGAAACTATGTGTTAGAAAGTTTGCACCTGCGTTAATATTTCTGCTCTTCAATACGTTAAACAACCAAGATGTGATTGCGCCAGGGCGCTACCTTTCTAGAATATTATGAAATATCGGTTACAGATATCTCAGAATTAAGACGAACAATACGTTGACAAGGACGAAGGAATAGGATGAATTCAATCTTCTTTAGTTGGTTATACAGTACATGATAAACAAGTATACAAGACATCATTGAGCTGGGTTGCCGGCTCAGACACAAATGAGGTGAGCAGAGTTCCAGCTGAACCCCAGGTTGTTTCCCACGAGCGGCAAAACCATGCTCGCGGTCGTCCCTACAAGCAGTCGGAATACGGGACTGGTGACAGTATAGAAGGCACATATAAACGGACAACAATGGACAGACGAATAGACGAGTTTACAATGGACAGGTTGCACTTCCCTGGACCAGTTGATGTGATGGCAGACACGGCCGAGGGGGATAACCAGTTAAGGCTATAAATGTCATATATAGTAATTAATGAAAGTAACTTAGTGGTACGGGCTGGTTGACAAGTCAGGTAAACTAGTGGCACCCCTATGATCTAAAAGTGAACTCTTCAAGTTAAAGTAGTTGAAGGACAAAAAGAATTTATTTCTGTTATTTGTCAGTTATTTATTCTGTTATTTGTCATTTCCGGATCACAATGATATTCACATCATATCACATTAGTATCAAGGAAGTTAACTTGTGCAGATGTCCACTTAGGAGATGAACATACTGTGTTGGAAAATTAGGTTTATAACGAAATTATAATAGCTGTAAATCTGAATTAAAAAACCCTACGTGTAGCGTGAGGTTTTAAATACACAATTTAGAGCTATTATAATTTTATCTCCATTCTACCATAGCTGTGTTATTAAGATTAAACAAAATACATATAACTGTATTGGAAAATCAGAGGTATATAACGTGATTATATACCTCTCAATGACTTTCTCGTCACGATATGGCTGATATATTGCCGATGTGACGTTAAATACTAACTCACTCACTCACTCACTCACTCTGAATGACTTTGATTAACCACAATCCAGTATTTACTGAAGGCATGGTAGAATCTCACTTCAACTTGATAAGGTGACCAGGGGTGATCTTCAGAACAAATGAATGATGTTACCTACAAATACATTAAAATACCAAAATAGTTCAAGCGTTTTGAACATTTGTGATATGCTTTCTTTGAATACAAATGTCAGTTGAAACATTTAGTTGAAACAAGTTGAAGCTTGAGGTTATAACACATGAAAGAAACCATGATATGGCTTCAGAGTTTCTATAGTCATTAACATATTGTGCATGCAGAACAACACTGAATTTGGATGTTAGGCAACATACAATCCATCTAATCACAGGATATACAAGGTATGGTGTTGGTATTTGTAGGCAATTCAGAAAATGAGCCTTCAACTTCACTGATCCACCAACTTGTCACTTTTAGAGATTAGTGATGGCACCTGATTTTCATAAGAGGAAAATAGGTTGACTTTACATTGGTAAAAAGAATTACAAGGTGCAAGCAATTCTATTTTGGACACCTTATACCTAGCTGTGTACACTTTTCGTTGGATTCGAACACATATCCTTATAACGACAGTCGATCAAGATGAAGTGTGGCACTGACCAGCGAGTCAGGTTCATTATAGGAGTAGGGGTGCAATTTCTAATCCCAATTAGCCTACAGTATTTTTGTATGCGAAATGCGATGTAGGCGAATAGAGACTCAACCGTGTAGACTGCGGTAGTGAGATGGATTAAGAATGCAGATTAACGTCATATACAATCTACAATTAAGTCCCACATGGCTTGGCTACATAGTTTTTGGTCTTTAGAAATATCTGGACGAATGCTGCCCTGAATTAGTCGCTATATGACAGATGTTACATGTGCATTAGACCCGTGGAAATAGACACGAGATAAAACTGATTTGTAGGTGTCAATAAACTACATGAAACTAAATCATCTATTGGTTGTGCCTACTTGGGCGGTCAGTCCAGATTTGAAGAGGTCATTTTGTGATGATGCCGGACATGCAAGGTATAGACATGAATATTTATTACAAGATCCTCCATTTTGTATCACTTGTGATGATAGAATCATCATTGTCAATCATGTCCTGCTTGACTGCATGGTTATTTCATATCAAGGGATAAATATTTCAGTGTGAAAACAATGAAGGATCCGTTTAGTAATTCGTTTAATTTTTAACTTATGACTAAATTTGCCCAAATCGCCAACAACTGAAGGGGTAGTGTAAATCCAGCTTGGGTTGATGCAGGTAGCAAGGTCCCTTGTAAGGTGATCGACCTCCGATTGCTGGCAATCTATTACCTGTTTTTATATCGTGTATTGTTCGAATAAGGCTATTATTTTAACGTTACATCCTTGCTATAATAGTAACTGTGACACTCTAGTTGTTTAGTTGTTTTACTGTCCATTGACGACAAGTCTTATAAAATACATGTAATCCTTATCAATGACAAATCTGTTCTCGTCACGATATGGCTTAAACTTTTCCGATGTAACGTTAAATGTTAACTCACTCACTCCACTGTAAAGTTTTGAATGTCAGTTTTTTACTGATTACTGTGAAGATGGAATAAAGTTTAAGTGATCTTCGTCATCACTTTTATTATATATTCGTTTCTACGAGAAATATTTGATTTTGTAGCTGCGTACAGCAGCACTAGTGTTGCTGATGCAACGTTCACTCACTCACTCCGGCTGGGAGTGTCACAAGCACGATGGGGCCTTTTCGAAAGAGTCCGCTTGAATACATAATAAATAACGGTATGATGAGACAGGACTATACCTGGAACTCGCGAAACATAAACTGAATGAAGCAATCGTAAATACGATCCTGTACACGTCTTGAACTTGGGTGTAGTCTACTATACAGTGTGCACTTTGAGTTATTACTTTGCAATTTGGCAATTAGATTAAGACGGAAAGGCAGAACAAATAAGTCGTTTGTATTATTATTAATGGAACATGTATTACATTTATGACATTTGTAGGTCACTTTGTTTTTCTGGTTGAGTGTGTGCGACAGTATCCCAATGATAATGTTTTAGCATAGGATCTATTTCAGTATCAATATTACCTGCCTGCCATGTGTATATGTTGAGAATCAAACAAGGCTATTTCATCAGTTGCCAGGTATAGTGTGACACGTGCACTGACATGTATAAAACACAGTACGATATACACTGAAAGTATTTCTAGTTTGAAGGATGGTGTTTGCATTTACGCTGATTTCAGCAAGACTGAAGCAATATTAATGGCTGTATAATGTTCAACTGTAATATTAAGAAAATTAAATGACGTATGCCCTTGATGAACGGGAAACTGTGTTCAACCTATCGTCATTTGACTTTATCATCAAGAGAGAACATCCATGTTCTATTTATAATATAGGTACTTTTGTATGGCGAAAGGTGATGGAGGTCGTACACGTTCAGGGAGCTGGGCCAAAGGTGATGCTGGTCTTAGATGTTTAGAGAACGAGTCCAAAGGTGACACGGGTCTTAGATGTTTAGAGAATGGGTCCAAAGGTGATACGGGTCTTAGATGTTTAGAGAACGAATCCAAAGGTGACTCGGGTCTTGGATGTTTAGAAAATGGGTCCAAAGGTGATACGAGTCTTGGACGTTTAGAGAACGGGTCCAAAGGTGATACGGATCTTGGATGTTTAGAAAACGAGGCCAAAGGTGACACGGGTCTTAGATGTTTAGAAAATGGGTCCAAAGGTGATACGAGTCTTAGATGTTTAGATAATGGGTCCAAAGGTGGCACGGGTCTTAGACGTTTAGAGAATGGGTCCAAAGGTGATACGGGTCTTAGATGTTTAGAGAATGGGTCCTAAGGTGATACGGGTCTTAGATGTTTATAGAATGGGTCCAAAGGTGGCACGGGTCTTAGACGTTTAGAGAATGGGTCCAAAGGTGATACGGGTCTTCGATGTTTAGAGAATGGGTCCAAAGGTGACACGGGTCTTAGACGTTTAGAAAATGGGTCCAAAGGTGATACGGGTCTTAGATGTTTAGAGAATGGGTCCAAAGGTGATACGGGTCTTAGATGTTTAGAGAATGGGTCCAAAGGTGATACGGGTCTTAGATGTTTATAGAATGGGTCCAAAGGTGATACGGGTGTTAGACGTTTAGAAAATGGGTCCAAAGGTCATATGAGTCTTGGATGTTTAGAAAACGAGGCCAAAGGTGATACGGGTCTTAGACGTTTAGAGAACGGGTCCAAAGGTGATACGGGTCTTAGATGTTTAGAGAATGGGTCCAAAGGTGATACGAGTCTTAGATGTTTAGAGAACGGGTCCAAAGGTGATACGGGTCTTAGTTGTTTAGAGAAAGAGGCAACAGGTAATGCTGGTGTTAGATGTTTAGAGAATGAATGGTTGTTTTCTAGATTTTATACTGCCGATCAAGGAAGGTATACACTTGGAAACATGATCTCATCCTCAAAATACCAACGTTTTTACACTGTTGCAAGGTTGGAGACAGTCCCTGAAACATGGCAAACAAGGTGAAAAGCTTTCATGCATGCAGTGTAGCATATCATACCCATATAAAAAAACATCTTGGATGTTTAGAAAACGAGGCCAAAGGTGACACGGGTCTTAGATGTTTAAAAAATGGGTCCAAAGGTAACACGGGTCTTAGATGTTTAGAGAATGGGTCCAAAGGTGATACGGGTCTTCGATGTTTAGAGAACGGGTCCAAAGGTGACACGGGTCTTGGATGTTTAGAAAATGGGTCCAAAGGTGATACGAGTCTTGGATGTTTAGAAAACGAGGCCAAAGGTGACACGGGTCTTAGATGTTTAGAGAATGGGTTCAAAGGTGATACGGATCTTGGATGTTTAGAAAAACGAGGCCAAAGGTGATACGGGTCTTAGATGTTTAGAAAATGGGTCCAAAGGTAACACGGGTCTTAGATGTTTAGAGAATGGGTCCAAAGGTGATACGGGTCTTCGATGTTTAGAGAACGGGTCCAAAGGTGACACGGGTCTTGGATGTTTAGAAAATGGGTCCAAAGGTGATACGAGTCTTGGATGTTTAGAAAACGAGGCCAAAGGTGACACGGGTCTTAGATGTTTAGAAAATGGGTCCAAAAGGTGATACGGGTCTTAGGTGTTTAGATAATGGGTCCAAAGGTGGCACGGGTCTTAGACGTTTAGAGAATGGGTCCAAAGGTGATACGGGTCTTAGATGTTTAGAGAATGGGTCCTAAGGTGATACGGGTCTTAGATGTTTATAGAATGGGTCCAAAGGTGGCACGGGTCTTAGACGTTTAGAGAATGGGTCCAAAGGTGATACGGGTCTTAGATGTTTAGAGGATGGGTTCAAAGGTGATACGGGTCTTAGACGTTTAGAAAATGGGTCCAAAGGTGATGCTGATCTTAGATGTTTAGAGAATGGGTCCAAAGGTGACACGGGTCTTAGATGTTTATAGAATGGGTCCAAAGGTGATACGGGTGTTAGACGTTTAGAAAATGGGTCCAAAGGTCATATGAGTCTTGGATGTTTAGAAAACGAGGCCAAAGGTGATACGGGTCTTAGACGTTTAGAGAACGGGTCCAAAGGTGATACGGGTCTTAGATGTTTAGAGAATGGGTCCAAAGGTGATACGAGTCTTAGATGTTTAGAGAACGGGTCCAAAGGTGATACGGGTCTTAGTTGTTTAGAGAAAGAGGCAACAGGTAATGCTGGTGTTAGATGTTTAGAGAATGAATGGTTGTTTTCTAGATTTTATACTGCCGATCAAGGAAGGTATACACTTGGAAACATGATCTCATCCTCAAAATACCAACGTTTTTACACTGTTGCAAGGTTGGAGACAGTCCCTGAAACATGGCAAACAAGGTGAAAAGCTTTCATGCATGCAGTGTAGCATATCATACCCATATAAAAAAACATCGCCATCGAAAATGGGTATATACTTTCATCAGCCCGGATTTTATGAACTGTGCACCACTGATACCAGTCCATTACAATGCCTCTCACAAATCCAAAATTGTGGGAGATGTCGTGTCTATATGAGAAATGAAAACATGCAGAACGTGACATTCCTGTCCAGGAATTGACGTGTTGATTAGAATTGCTGGCTATCTCACGCTGAGTCATAACGTAAATGTATTGAAAACAGACCTATACCGACAGCTGTTTCTGTTTACATACATGCAATGACAATGGGGGCTAGCAAGATGTTGGACTCCTAAAGACCACTACCAATATTACTACAACGCACTCAGCAACACGACGTGCGTACAGGGGTATTGAACCTTTAGTATACGTGACCTATATCTGTATATGATGATCAATTGTCATCAACTGTGACTTATGGTGTAACTGACAAACGTGTCGTGAGAAGCGGGATAATAGGCACCAGAAGTAGATTAAAGAAGGTCGGAAATTAAATTGATTTGTTGGAAAATCGTTTGTCATTTATCAATACAATGAGTGTTTGTAAGGATGTCCGTCTGTGCACTTGATGTGGTTACGCAAAGATTATTTGTGTCATATCGGTGCAGTCTAAATATTAATGGCAAGACACTGCATTGAACAAAGGTAGAAGAATTAACGAGAATTCTTTCGGTTCCATAATATTACGTAGCGATTTCCAAGTTAAAACTATTAGGTTCACCGTAACATTGTACATAACAGAATTCGGCGTGAAACCCGAAACCAACAAATGTATGTAAAGGAATTAAAATGGTGTACGATGACAACGGCAGCATACAACAACACTGATAGTCATATGCACCTAGCAGCAACTATTCTGGAACATTCCTGCGATTCTAGAATCTTCACGATTACCCAAGACTCTGAGTCTGAGGAACTAGCTAGCGCACCACTGGCCTCTTCACAGAAACAATGTTACCCAATTTCAACACGACGAATAACACTGCCACATAACAATGAGTTGAGACTGATTGACATTTATCCAGTTCTGTTTTACCATTTTACACAACTATCACACTGATTTCGTGTCGCTTTCTATACTGAAAGCCATTTAAAACGCAATTGGTATTTGTTGTCCTGAAACTTACAAAAGTTCTAGTGGCTGTTATTCTGGCCCATTTCGAGTTCGAGTCCCGGAGCATTACTCTCACATGAACTTTGATACGTAAAACTGAACCTTTGACATTTCTCGTAAACACAACCACATTCATGAAACACGCTGTGCACATGCATTACCTGCATGTGCACCAGGCCCTGTAAAAGCACAAGGAATTGTGGAACTCAATCACTTTGAGAAAATGCCACACTTGACACAAGACGAAAGGAATCAGGTTATCGGTATGGTCAGCCAAGGTGCTTCAGATGTGGTGATTGCCAGGCACTTCAATGTGCATCCATCCACTGTAAGTCGACTCAGACAACGTTTTCGGGCTACCGGAAGTGTTGCTGATCGTCCGCGACCTGGTGCACCACCTGTGATAACAGTTCGACAAAACCGCAATATCCGAGTTTCACACTTGCGAAATCGGTTCCAAACAGCTGATGATTAGGCAAGGAGGACAATTGGGACAAGTCAACGTCATTTCAGCGCCCAAAAGGTGCAAGGATGCCTTGCTGCCTTCAACATCCGGTGTCGTCAGCCGTACCGTGGTCCAACCTTATTGCATCGCCACAGACTTGCCAGACAGCGATGGGCAGCAAATGGGGCCAATCGTGGCAACAGGACATGGCCACATGTAATTTTTTCAGATGAATCCAGGTTTAACTTATCCTTTGCAGATGGACGTCAACAGATTTATCGACGTAAAGGAGAAAGACTTGCGCCAAACTGTGTCCTTGAACATGATCGTTTTGGAGGGGGTGGTGTTATGATCAGACCACAAACCATCAGAGGCTGCAGACCATCCAACAGCTGTTCCTGAGAAATGTGTGTCTTTCAATGCCCCAAAGACTGCGAGCATGCCTTGCAGCGCACGGTGGACACACACGATATTGACTGCAAGTGACCCCTCCTTTGTGTGATGTCGTTGTTGCGTCACTGATGTTGTTGTTGACTGGACATTTTCAGATGAAATTATTCACAGATGTTCACTTAAAACATATCTGCCAGTTAGGTTTATATATGTTGAAATTAGTGTGAGTAAAGAAAGTATGAATGTCAAATTGCATTTTTAATGGCTTTCAGTATATGTTTTTTATGATTTTTTGTTATGAGTTAATGATGCATCAGCAGTATGAGAAGTTGCTGTTGCTGACCTACATACAAAGGACATTTTAAACAACACAGACCATTTAATATCTCGACATTCTCGAATCCTGAGTGTAATTACGAAAATACAGATTTCCGTTGTTTACAATACTTGATCTACACATGTAACATTGTTACAGCACCAGCATTATGACGTCAACCTATATAAACATATCTTACACATTGTAAGAGATACCAATCAAAGCATATATTCTTCACGAGTACACAGGACATAAGACGAGGCTGATGTCAACACCGCCCCGCTCACAATACTCGGCCCTGATTGGCTCTCCGTGTCACGTGTGTGATCCATGGGTATCGGTTTACTGAAAGGGACCATCCATCTCATGTTAACATAGAAAGAACATAGAAACAACTACCGCAACACCTATGATATTTAACCGCCATATAGCCATTTGTATTCGTATCATGTTTGTATGATTATTTTGAGCCTTGCCCTTTAGCACATTATGCAATACGTGAACCTGTCATCAAGCAAACATCAAAATTCAGTAAGCTTGTCCTCACAGATCGGTAACTTGGAAAATCAACTGTGGAGCCTCCTCATCTGACAACTACTCAAAGACAGCAAGATATGTGGAATGTTGGATTGTCATAGAGGGATATTGCAAGAGATGTCATCCATCGACTGTCAGCCGACTGGCCAGAAAACATCTGCAAACTCAGGTCGACCACGGGTCACGTGTCGTAGGAAGGATACAACCCTTCTCAGAATCACAAGATTTTATCCGTCCATGTCAAGTGGCTTGTTAAACATAGAGTGGCTTCCACATCGTCGTTTGTCCAACAGAATGGTCCGAAATCCCCCCAAATCGGGTATATAGCCAGACGACCTTATTTATCCTAAGAGCACGAAACAGCACGACTAGCTTGGTGTCAAGGTCGACATCACTGGAATTCGAAAGTCGGTTTCTTTTAATTTGTTCCTGACTGATGGCCGAGCTCGTGTTTGGCGCCGCAGAAACACTATATATGCACAAAGGAATATCTTGAAGCAGGTACCTTTTGGGAATGTGTGGGGGTGTGGGGGTGCATATTCATGGCTGTATATATGTCCATCAGAATGGGCAACGGTACATAACTGACATCCAAAACTGTTTTTGGTACCACATTTCGATGACTATGAACTGAGCGCAATGCCAGTCTCTATGGACGACAATGCTAGGTCACATCGTGCACGTACCGTTGGTGATTTCTTAGGTTAAGAAACTGTAGCAACCTTGGTCCAATAGGAGTCCAGATCTCAGTCCAAGGTTATGTTATGAACATCTCTCCAGCGAGATATTAGTTAGTGAGACATGTTAGCGACAATCATCAGGAAATACAACAAAATTAACTGTCATGGTTTCCAGCACGAAGCTGTTTTCCATCTTCTCTACTCATTTAGCATGTGATATTTGTGAAGATAGCGGATGTCAGAAAACAACCATCTAACATTGCAATGTATGAGCATGTAAATTGCATCTGCTACTACGACTATGTCCAGGTGTCCAAGGCCCATCTATACTGGACAACAATAGTTGTGGATATATGTAAATTTGAAATTATGAATAATGATCTATTTATTAATTGACACATTGATAAATTATCAATCATAAGGAATACCAATATCCCTAACTTGTTTTGTCCAGTATATGTATATCACCTGCTAACGACATTCAGGAACTGTTGCGCTTGTGAAAAATCACTCCAAATGCATGTCTTTTCATGACAACTACTTGAATGGACTTTCTGTCTCCATATGTGGTTACCGTATTTGTTTCAGTTTTTGGAGATAACGTCTGAGCAGTTGCAATAATGTAATAGGGTGAAATAAAAGCATTTATATTAACTTCATGTGTTAAGTTATTTTTTATCAAAATGTATAATACATCTGTGTTGTTTTGGGTTCAACAGAGGTTCATTGTGTTCACAATGAGCAGTTGTCGGCAAATAGTGTTTTATGTGCTTAATGCAGGTCTCTGATTGCTTTGGATCATTCCATTACAAGGTCATAGGGTAATTAGGTTATTCCATCTTTCTGTCAGGTATGTGATTTGTAATGATGACCTGGTTGATTGGGATTGGCTTACTTCAAACACTCCCGTGTCACCCACAGGGTACGCAGAGTGTCTACTGATATCAACTGATATCCACTGAATCCTCAGAATAAACGAGTGACATCACACCCGCAGCCTTTATTCTCACTGACATAGAGGGTAAATCCGAGGCCGCAACAATAATAATTACATATCTACAAGCCAAAGGCTTTTGACGTAGACGTAGAGTGTGCAATCATTGGTTTCAAGAAGGATTTGCTACCCCGTGGATTTAATGGCGGTAACATGTTGGATGTCTCTACGTGCACCACTTACGTATATGTCTGCAATACAAAGCAAATGAGTAGTTTGAGCAAATGGCAATTTGCTGGCCTATGGGCTAGGAGGTTTAAATATGAATTATGAAGGTATTTTGTAAGTTTTCCATCCGTGGTATGTCCCGGCTACCAATTGTAAATAGCTATGACCGACATGGTTATTAGAGTTTACAGGTTTCCGTATAATGCCTTCAGATGTTCCAGTCCACCTGCCCATCACACACATGCCACAGACACATCACATACACACCACAGTACACATCACATACACACACCACAGTCACATACAACCACAGTCATCACATACACACACGGTACACCACACAGTCACATCACATACACACACACACACAGACACATCACATACACACATCCACAGTCACATACACATGCATACACACCACAGACACATCACACATCACATACACACACCACAGACACATCACATACACCACACCACAGACATCACACATCACATACATACACACATCACAGACACATCACATACATACAGGTACACACCACAGGACATCATCACATACATACAGTACACACCACAGACACATCACATACATACATACACACAGTCACATACACATCACATACATACATGTACACACAGTACACATCACATACATACACACACAACACAGTCACATCACATACACACACCACAGTCACATCACATACACCACACCACATCACACATACACACACCACAGTCACATACATGCATACACACACCACACATACACATCACATACACACACCACAGTCACATCATCACATACACACACCACAGACACATCACATACACACACCACAGACACATCACATACATACAGTACACACCACAGTCACATCATACATACACACACCACAGTCACATCACAGACATATACACACACCACATTCACATCGCATACATACACACACCACAGTCACATCACATACATACACACACCACAGTCACATCACATACACACACCACAGTCACATCACATACATACACACACCACAGTCACATCACATACACACATCACACACCACAGACACCAGATACTTACACCACACACCACAGACACATCGCATACATACACACACAAACATCGCGTTGTGCGTTTCCTATCGAGTGTACATTGTATGTGCAAGTAGACAAAGTCATATTCCAACGCGTTCCAACTCCCTAGTTCTTACAACTACTACGAGAACGTTGTTGAATGGGTGTTTCTTCAACCAGAAGGACCATATGACTCTTTGAATGCTGGAGACTATGTCCAATGGTTTCTGGGAGGAGACTGTATGAATGACCATAAGGAGTCACCGAAGTGGTAATAGTAATCTCATAGACCATACAGAACGTGTGGCATGATACTGTTAGATTTGGAAAAGTATATGTATAAATTTCAGTGCTATTTAACGGATGGACCAATATTATATCCTACTGGCTTTAACCCGTGAAGGTCCGGGTTAGAATTGATCTTCAGTAACCCATGCTTGTCGTAAGAGGCGACTAACGGGATCGGGTGGTCAGGCTCGCTGACTTGGTTGACACATGTCATCGGTTCCCAATTACGTAGATCGATGCTCATGCTGTTGATCACTGGATTGTCTAGTCCAGACTCGATTATTTACAGACCGCCGCCATATAGCTGGAATATTGCTGGGTGCGGCGTAAAACTAAACTCACTCACTTACTTACTGGCTTTAATCTACCAATCACAGCAAATTCAGACTCTAACCTGAGTTAATTGGATCTGTTATTGCAGTAAAGCCTACAAGAAAGACGCATGTTTGTAAGCGGTCGATGTATCACGAAGATATCCTAGTGATCACATTTACACATGTGAATACTGTTTATAACGTTTCGAGAGTTCATTTCATTATGCCCATTGCAGGAGACATACACACACTGTGCTGACTAAACTTGTGAACTGTATCATTATTAGATAGATCTAAATATGTATCGTTTTGAATTAGTATTGCATCAATAATAATGTGTATTATAGATGTTCCATGCACTACAACGTACATATGATCCTACTTCCAGCACCCGGCAACTATATTCATATCTGGATATTGAGCGGAGTAATGTATATATCAGTCTAAAAGTGCATTATAACACATTTCAGGCCCCGATTTCTCGAAACAAACTTAAGGTTTTACTCAAATTTCAAACTGAGTTTGACTATTTGAAACAGCTGAATTTTAACTCAGCTGCATTTTTAAAATACAAAAAGCCCAAACAACTTCAGTATTCTATTCACCAAACTTAAATTATCTACTATGTTTGATTTAAATATCGATTTCAGCTCATTCTGAGAAATGCTTTTTCTCAAATTTGAGTAAAAACTCTGACTTAAGTCAAAACTCAGACTTAAGTTTGTTTCGAGAAATCGGGGCCAGGTCTCATAAACGGTTATCCTTTTATGAAGTGAACCAATGATTGGAGGTGGCACGTCTGCCTTGTCATGAGGCCAAAGAATGAAGCATGACATGAGCGCACAGTGTTCTCATGGATACTACATACCATCGGCCTATGAAGAATGAATCATTAGACTATCAAAGCACTCCGTCTATTCGTTGTTAGTGCTTACTCCCCCTGTTTATTGGCTTCATCACAAGTGCTATTTGTTGTTTTTAGTTCCCTACTGGCCTCTTCCAGCTGTGTACCACTTGTTATTTCTATTACATGCTGGTGTTAATGTTAATCTGCTGCTTGTCACAACATACCATGTATATATGCTCCTCACCATTTGGTTGTACTCACTTTTAGCGTGATAACGATGTAAGAATCTACATCGAAACGTTGCTTAACGCAAATAAACAAGATGTTGTCATCCGTCAAGTTGTATGTTTCATTTTTTCTCATGTTTGATGTGCCCTCGATGTCAACGTGACGATGTCACAGTGACAGGTGCTCAGCCCGCCTCGCTGTTCTGATGTCAATAACCGGTAAAGAGAGCTTTGTGTCTCAATCAACACTGCGGTTTCTGCAGCAGAAAATAACACGACAAAACCATCTATATTTTTCAAGATTCACTAAACGTTGATCATACCTGATATTGCATCACAGTAACGATATTCCTGCTGAGAAATTTTATGCATCAGTTTTGAGTACGACATTGCCAACACACCTCTTACGGATATGCGTGCGTTTGTACAAGATTGTATTAATTTGCAGTCCCGCGAATCCCGCTGCTCGCACTCAATCCCTCCCTCCCTCCATCCATCCATCATCCGTAAAACAACACATAACACCACATTCTGTGACATCTAGCTTCTCGATAATTCTGGTCCCTGGTGATCAAATCAGTTTGATCGCCGACAGACAAGGCATACCCCATTGAGAACAATGCCTGCCTCACCTTTTCATTTGCCTGAATCTTTTATAGAATCTGTTTTTCCGACGCCTGAATCCTACCAAGGAACCATGCTAGTCTTGTGTGACAGCCATATGACTACATATAATGCACACACATACCACCACCAACAACACACACGCCAACAACATCACACACACATACCACCACCAACAACACACACGCCAACAACATCACACACACAAACAGAGGCAGGCACGCAGGCACATACATATACTCAGGCACGCACGCACAAAGACACACACACAGAGGCAGGCACTGATGCACGCGTGCACACAGACACACACACTTTCACACGCGAGAGAGAGAGATAGAGAGAGGTGATATTCCGTTTCCGATATGTCTTTATTTCGCAACAACCTCGCTATAAAGCTCACTAATGTAAAACAGCATGTAAACTTTCCACGTGAAGTGCATCACTAATACACCCAACAACACAATTTTGCATGTGTGTTTGTGTCAGTCACGTACGCCACCTCGATCCAGTTTCGCAAGGGCGTTATAATGAAACTGTAGCCGAGAAGACGGGCGGTGCATTTAGTTCAGATGGGCTACCTCCCTGTACATTCACACTTGAGGAGGACCGCCGTAGACAGTCACAGTCCGCCACTGGTGACGGGCGGTTTACCAAGTTACTACCTACTCGTAAGTGTGATGCTGTGTGAAACATCATTCCATCGCCTGGTAGGTGTCACTATTTAATACTTCTTCTAGGCTTGCACTCTTAGCTGTTTTTCACGGGATCTGCAGATGAAAGGTATGAGAAATCGAAGATATCCATTGTTATTGCTAAGGATACACAGTTCTAAAATCGTATAATACAGTTCTGATTTTAGTAGTGATTTTAAAACTAACAAAACATGACTATAACCAAACGTCTCAGTATTTTGTGAAAGAAAATAACTACATGCATAAACTACATCGATGCGAAACTATTAACACATTGAATCTACCAGGTCAGCAGTTTCAAAATACATGTCATACCATATATGTAGTGCTCATTAGATGCAGACAATTGATCTAAACTTTATATGAAGACACAACGCTGGATATGTAGATTTGCATGTGTGTGCGCGCGCGTGCGTACGTGCGTGTGCGTGTGTATATGCGAGCGCGTCCGGACTGACGAATCTCGTTCAGAATTCTTGATACAGTACTAACAATAAATTAGTCCGGTATAATGAGGGCTCACTGTACAGATCACACATGGCATACACATTGGAGACAGGCAATTTAATTCTGCCAAGGACAGTAACGTCTAACACTGATCTTAATATTGAATACATATTTCGGTCTATCAAATTCGTGAAAAAGCTTATTAGTCGTGTTGCTCGTTATGTTCATATGGTCTTTGGGCAGCATGGTAGCCGAATGTTATGCATAGTGTACAATGGCGGTTTCTAAGGTCCGCTTTGATTTTGCTGAAATATTACTGAAAGCAGCGTAAACACACACTCGCCTACTCATAAACGTAATCTAATAATACCATTGTATGCGTGCATTGGTCATTCTTACTCGACGAACTATTTAGTATATCCATATGCGGTGTTTAGTACTCAGTATCTGATAATATATCTCACGTGATTTACCTTGCATTCATTTTTCAGTTTTGAAATATTAAGGTGCTCAGGATGTTATCACACATATACTTCCAAACGTTGCAATAAAATTGCATTTCATTTTCATATAGCTAGAATGTTGCTAAGTGCGATGTTAAGAAACATATTATGATATTTGTTACCAAAGCTTAGGAATATACTATTTCGTATTGAATTAGGTCACGTCCCGTTGTGGCTGTGTGTTACATCTATTTTGCCCTTTACACCAAATGGAATCTGCTTCTGACGATAGTCAGAACTGGGCATTCTTTCGCACGGACATTCTAGACCCGGGTTCGAATCCCCACATGGGTACATTGTGTGAAGCCCATTTCTGGTGTCCCCCTCCGTGATGTTGCTGGAATATTGCTAAAGCGGCGTAAATCCAAACTCAGTCAGTCAGTCAGTCAGTCTAGATTTAAATAATATACGTGAGCATGAGCTTTCGCGCTCACCCGAGGCTTGTATACAGACTAGCCTTTCCCCAAAGCTCACCTATATCGGTGACAACAATCCCTGTAATATTGCCAGGTCGGTGGCAAGCATTTATTCCAGCGAACCACTTACATGACACAGATACAACGCCTTCTTAACTTAATGTGATTACATTCCACGTGAAAAAAAGTTTCGTCTTATTCTTGAACGATGTGAGTAATTGTGCAAATATCTCCAGTCGTTATGCTGTGCTAACTGTGAGATTGGAGCGAACCTTTGAATATATTCACTCATATGTTAATTATGATGGGGTGTAATATGTGAGCTGAGTGCATCAGATGGGGTTAACAGACGGGGTCCACAGACGGGGTCCACAGACGGAGATAACAGTGTTATATCCTGCTTGACGTACGAGACAACTCAGTGTGTCACTTGGCAGACAGATGGAGATCATGTACTTGTGGGTTTCCAGTCCTAAATATGTCATGTCAAGAAATGAAAACATATGTAATGCTTATGCTATTTGCTATCGGAGAGATAGCTTTATATAATGTGCTATAATAATTATGTTATTGGAAATAACACTATTAGTATGTATTTGGCCGTTTGTCTGATCAATGTTTTATTGTATCAAATCCAATGACAAAGGCATATCTGGTAACCGGAGGAAAAGAGACCTAAAAATGCCCTAAAGGCACCATAAACAATGTCAACACAGGCGAGAGAGTATCGACACAAGGAAGTGACCATAGGACTGGAAACAGCCAGGGGATGGCGTATCAAATAATATCCATAGATCGGCAAAACTTTTAATGATGTGTACTTCTATAGCGCTAAATTCCATACCCTAAGTGCATGCTCGAAGCGCATACAAACGGACAGTTCATTATTACCCCGTATAACCCAAGCTGCCTGTGAGGCGCTAAAAGTTTGTAGTCACATGACTTATCCCACCGGGTACCCATTTTCTGCTGGGTTAACAGAGGCATGTTTTGAACAAACTCATTTGCCTAAGGTGAGACCAAATGTATCACATGTGCTGGGGTTTTCGGGCAGGACTGACGTCCTAGAAACTCACAGGAGTCAAGCTGCCGAACACTGCCACCCACCCAAGGACTCTCCGCGCCCAACGTTGTTTAATTTCAACTGATTTGTGACCTGAGCACTATGCATGCCACCAGAACCGAGTTCAGGTCCTGTCGTAGGCATCGCACTATGTGCACCAAGATATAGAGAAGATAGAGAAAGGTTCGAGGAAACAACAGGCCATTGTTTTTTGCAGTTGTATTATGTTGCCTCACAAACGCCTGGTACAACGCGTGCACCACGGCCTGATACAAGGTGACGTTACATGTCTGCATTTGCACAAATCTAAGAACTTGATCTCGAACGTTTTCGTCCTAGTACAGAACGCACTTCAGACTACCGTTATCATTGAGTTGTTCTTTCAAGAATGTTGATGTTCCCCATAACATTCCACGACCACCTCAAAACTGACGACGTTAGATAACACAATCGTCGCCAAAACGTTCCCCTTGACAGCAACCCTTTGCTTGGCCATTGGATCTATCCAAATAATACGTGGACTCATTTGCGAGCGGTGCATACCGTCCCAGTGTTGTCTCCTGAACCTCAGATGCCGTCTATACAGACCATCGGGTCTACCTGATGCTGACGTGGAAGTAAAAGTGGGTATTTTCTGAATGTATTGTCCTACATTGTGCTCCATCAAACGTTCAACAAAACAGTTTTTGTGGTATGTGTTGTCCACGTGCAAATTGTGAATCACGACCTCAAGGTCGGGGAGACAGCTTCACCAATATGCATCAAAAGATACATCATGTAATTATAGAATACATTCATCCTTACTGAAACAGATAGGAAGCACAGTTACTTTTTTCAGTCAATATATTTTAATTCCTAGTAAATATATAACCCAAGTTCAGGTTTGGACTTGGTCTTCAACAAACCATACCTAGATGCGACTATGCGTGTACGAGCACAGTAAAAGATCAAATCGACACTCACTTATGTGTGTCATCGTTTTCCAGTTGCCTAGATCCGTGTTCATAGTGTCGATTACTAGCTTGTCTGGTCCAGAATCATTAATCTACAGACCGCCTTCAGACAGCTGGAAGAATATACGCCATGATCCACAAAAGACACAAGATCCACAAAAGGCCTTCCACAGCCAGTGACAGAAATCAGTCCCATTTCGATAATGTTAAGGGGCGGTGGGGTAGCCCAGTGGTTAAAGCGTTCGCTCGTTACACAGAAGGCCCGGGTTCGATTCCCCACATGGGTACAATGTGTGAAGCCCATTTCTGGTGCCCCCCGCCGTGATATTGCTGGAATATTGCTAAAAGCGGCGTAAAACCCTACTCACGCACTCGTTAATGTTACCTAATTAGACGGAAGTTAGGCAATTGTAATGATACGTCTACTACAATGGCAATAGCCTGGTGACCTATATGCTGTAAACTCGAAATATACGAGGTCAGTCAATACGTGACAGATTTCCAACCGGCATCTAAAGCCGCCATTTTGTGTTACGTCATATTCCTGTTTGCACCGTGAAAACCCGAACCACTTCAATCATCAGACGCCTTAGCTGACATTTTAGACTCCCAAGTCCCAGCTAACGCATAACAACTTGAAACAGATCTCAACGTTATAATATATAGAACTCCCAACGTAAACATATCAACTTGAAAGAGATGTCAACGTTATAATATATAGAACTCCCAACGTACACATATCAACTTGGAAGAGATGTCAACGTTATAATATATAGAACTCCCAACGTAAACATATCAACTTGGAAGAGATGTCAACGTTATAATATATAGAACTCCCAACGTAAACATATCAACTTGGAAGAGATGTCAACGTTATAATATATAGAACTCCCAACGTAAACATATCAACTTGGAAGAGATGTCAACGTTATAATATATAGAACTCCCAACGTAAACATATCAACTTGGAAGAGATGTCAACGTTATAATATATAGAACTCCCAACGTAAACATATCAACTTGGAAGAGATGTCAACGTTATAATATATAGAACTCCCAACGTACACATATCAACTTGGAAGAGATGTCAACGTAATAATATATAGAACTCCCAACGTACACATAACAACTTGGAAGAGATGTCAACGTTATAATATAAAGAACTCCCAACGTACACATATCAACTTGGAAGAGACATGTCAACGTTATAATATATAGAACTCCCAACGTACACATAATAATATATAGAATTTGGTAACATAACAACTTGGAAGAGATGTCAACGTTATAATATAAAGAACTCCCAACGTACACATATCAACTTGGAAGACATGTCAACGTTATAATATATAGAACTCCCAACGTAAACATATCAACTTGGAATAGAGGCGACAAAACCCTTTCCACATTCATAAGAAATATCTACTGAAAGCAGAGTCGATTTTACAAGAGTGACTTACCATAGGTATATATTTGTTTCAGTAGTATTGCAGCTGTATGATGTTGTTTGTGAGCAAATCGAGTCTGGACCAGACAATCCAGTGATTGTCACCATGCGATACGATGACAGAGCATGTGTTTATGAATCAATTGTTCACCTGAATAATTCGGGAATGCATGGTACAAGTTAAAATATGGACTTGCATCGGACATCATTTTCGTCACTGATGTATCAAATTTCGGAATGTCCTCCACATGTCTACCATAAAATCCATTTGAAAGCTTTACTTAGGCCTTGGATGTTGTATCCTTGATCACACAACTTCTGGGCAGGAGTGGCATGACGCTCCTTGAACTCCTGATAAAAAGCTCGATTGTACCTCAAAACTTGTGAAAGCATCAATCACCAAAGGCTGGAGCTCTTGGAATATTGCTCGACACTAAAGCGAAGTTGACTATTGGAAAGTAGAAATCATCCCTTTTGTCATACAGCCTTGAGGAGAGTTGTTTGTCACTCTGAATCTTAATGCATAGATCTAAATATGAAACAGTTGGGTCGGTCTCACTTGTCTCCTTAAGTTCAAGTTCAGGTGGGTAAATCGGTGGAAGGCAATTGGTTGTTTGACGGTTATTGAACGATATAAAATCATCGATGTACCTGAAACTTACGTTAAACTTCTTGGCCAAATTTCCATGTGTTGATTTGCCAACCAAAGCAGAAATTCTGATAAAGAAACAGATCCGCAAGAAGGGGAGCACAATTGGTGCCCATGGAGATGCCTACTTCTTGTCGAAATGTTTTACCCCCAAAGTTTACAAAGATGATATCAATGAGAATGGCCATCATTTCTCATATGTTTTCGCGGCAAACTTCGAATGATATTTGCTTTCATTTTTGACACATTGTCCTGAACCTCCGAAGATAGATGTCAACTTAATATATAGAACTCCCATCTAACACATTACAACTCGGAAGAGATGTCAGCTTGATATATAGAAGAAGAAAAAAGAACACAGAACACCGTAGACCCTAGCTAGATCTAGATACTGGAGTTGCATCTCTACCCACTCAGTGGGGCCAGTGTATACGTCCTATCAACCAGTCAATCTGATCAGGGACTAGGCTATTTGTAAGCGCTAAACAGTGTCTACACTAGAGCGCGACGTCAACGACAACTTTACGTTGATGAACCCAACATTGGTAATATTTGCTGTTACTCTCTCTGGGTATTACGAGGACAAACCAAGGATAGGTCAGCATGGCACAAACCAATCCTGACATCAACATCGTCCCGTTAATATTTTAAGCTTTCTAGCAATACAGTCCAACTGGATTGTCTGGGTGACAGGTTGAAGCGTCTGCGTCGCCTGTTCCATTTGCTGCCGGCTTTGAGAAACGCCGAATCAATATCACCCTCTCGACTGAATACACTTAATAAGTGGCGTTACCTTTGTGCACTCTGAGAGACACCCCGCTGGCGGCAGGAAGTTGTTAGGGATGTGAAGCCTTATAGATGTGGATCAAATTAAGAGTCCATCCGGGGCTGGGTGATCCATGGAAGGGTCACAGAACTTCACAGTTTATGTCATTCAGGAAAAGAGATCGATTTTGGAACAACCATGCTGCACGCTCTTTCATGTCGGAACGTGAAATTTTATTATTCAATACTACTTGCCCCCCAAAATTATAATTCCTATTTTCATGTTTTATATACACTGAACCTGATAATACTGTTCATAAATAAAACTCAGGTAGTACATTGTTTGCTTGACTGTAATTCAAATTGCTACCGCTACTCGAACAGGATATTTCTTTTCGTTCACGTATACTCAAAATGAACATTCACATTTCGACATTTTTTCATATCTTCCCGACTCAGTATTCTATTATGCATAATAATGGATGATTCTTATGTGAGTTATAATGTATTTGGGCCACTAATCCTATTGAGTACATTCCGTATCTATCTATCTATCTATCTATCTATCTATCTATCTATCTATCTATCTATCTATTTATCTATCTATCTATCTATCTATCTATCTATCTATCTATCTATCTATCTATCTATCATGCAATAATGCCACAGAGGCATGAATGATCATTTTAAGCCACCAGAAATGGACTGGGTGTAAACGGTTTTAACATTAAGACTGGCCTAGTTGTTGGAGGCGTATCACAACCGAGTCAGTAGTTTATCACAGACCTGACAAGGATCCGGCACTCCAAGCTGGTCATGAACCAGGCTATCTCGACAGCGGGAGACATTGTCTACAAGATAAAGAAACGTAAACATAGACCCGGGACAACTGAATATCTACTGCTCCCAGCATTTCATCCCTGTATGCGTTTTGGGTAACTGGTTACGTGAATGTCGCTGTGAGTTGCAGTTGGCACTCTTCAAGTCTTACCATTGAGGCATGTGAATAATCGAGTAGGGGCTTGACTGAAAACATACGCCTACGCCATCAAAGGGGTATTGCTTATCTTCCCCTTCGTGTCCCGGATTAGACCCGGTACTCAGGACCCCTATGTTTTCTTGACCGTGGAGTCCTTGGTTACAGTAGGTCCTAAGTAACCGGTGTTTTGTGGAGTCCTTGGTTACAGTGTGTCCTCAGCCTCAGATATTTTCTATCCCATGGAGTCCTTGGTTACAGTAGGTCCTAGGCAACCTGTGTTTTGTGGAGTCCTTGGTTACAGTGTGTCCTCAGCCTCAGATATTTTCTATCCCATGGAGTCCTTGGTTACAGTAGGTCCTAGGCAACCCGTGTTTTGTGGAGTCCTTGGTTACAGTAGGTCCTAGGCAACCCGTGTTTTGTGGAGTCCTTGGTTCCAGTATCCTATGGAGTCCTTTTGGTTTGGTTTCAGTGGGTCCTAGGCAACCCGTGTTTTGTGGAGTCCTTGGTTACTGTAGGTCCTAGGCAACCCGTGTTTTGTGGAGTCCTTGGTTCCAGTAGGTCCTAGGCAACCCGTGTTTTGTGGAGTCCTTGGTTTCAATGGGTCCTAGGCAACCCATGTTTTGTGGAGTCCTTGGTTACAGTAGGTCCCTAGACAGGCAACCCGTGTTTTGTGGAGTCCTTGGTTCCAGTAGGTCCTAGGCAACCCGTGTTTTGTGGAGTCCTTGGTTACAGTAGGTCCTAGGCAACCCGTGTTTTGTGGAGTCCTTGGTTTCAATGGGTCCTAGGCAACCCGTGTTTTGTGGAGTCCTTGGTTACAGTAGGTCCTACGCAACCCGTGTTTTGTGGAGTCCTTGGTTTCAGTGGGTCCTAGGCAACCCATGTTTCGTGTAGTCCTTGGTTACTGTAGGTCCTAGGCAACCCGTGTTTTGTGGAGTCCTTGGTTTCAATGGGTCCTAGGCAACCCGTGTTTTGTGGAGTCCTTGGTTACAGTAGGTCCTACGCAACCGGTGTTTTGTGGAGTCCTTGGTTACAGTAGGTCCTAGGCAACCCGTGTTTTGTGGAGTCCTTGGTTACTGTAGGTCCTACACAACCCATGTTTTGTGGAGTCCTTGGTTACTGTGGGTCCTCGGCAACCCGTGTTTTGTGGAGTCCTTGGTTCAAGACCTTGGTTTTTGTGGAGTGGGTCCTAGTAGAACTCAAACCCATGTTTTGTGTAGTCCTTGGTTACAGTGGGTCCTAGGCAACCCATGTTTTGTGGAGTCCTTAGTAAGAGTGGATCCTAGGCAACCCATGTTTTGTGAGTGCTTGGTTACAGTGGATCCTAGGCAACACATGTTTTCTGGAGTCCTTGGTTACAGTGGGTCCAAGGCAACCAGTGTTTTGTGGAGTCCTTGGTTACAATAGGTCCTAGGCAACCCGTGTTTTGTGGAGTCCTTGGTTACAATGTGTCTTCAGCCTCAGATATTTTTATCCCTTGGAGTCCTTGGTTACAGTATGTCCTACGCAACCCGTGTTTTGTGGAGTCCTTGGTTACAGTAGGTCCTAGGCAAACCATGTTTTGTGGAGTCCTTGGTTACTGTAGGTCCTAGGCAACCCGTGTTTTGTGGAGTCCTTGGTTACAGTAGGTTCTAGGCAACCCGTGTTTTGTGTTGTCCTTTGTTCCAGTAGGTCCTAGGCAACCCGTGTTTTGTGGAGTCCTTGGTTTCAGTGGGTCCTAGGCAACCCATGTTTCGTGTAGTCCTTGGCTACTGTAGGTCCTAGGCAACCCGTGTTTTGTGGAGTCCTTGGTTCCAGTAGGTCCTAGGCAACCCGTGTTTTGTGGAGTCCTTGGTTACAATAGGTCCTAGGCAACCCGTGTTTTGTGGAGTCCTTGGTTACAGTAGGTCCTAGGCAACCCGTGTTTTGTGTAGTCCTTTGTTACAGTGGGTCCTTGGCAACCCGTGTTTTGTGTAGACCTTGGTTTGAGTTGGTCCTAGGCAACCCGTGATTTGTGTAGTCCTTGGTTACAGTGGGTCCTAGGCAACCCGTGTTTTGTTGAGTCCTTGGTTACAATAGGTCCTAGGCAACCCATGTTTTGTGAGTTCTTGGTAACAGTGGATCCTAGGCAATCCATGTTTTTTTAAGAAGCCCATTTCTGGTGTCCCCCGCCGTGATGTTGCTGGAATATTGCTAAAAGCGGCGTAAAACCAAACTCAGTCAGTCAGTCTTTAACATGCAGTGTTCAGTTAGTATAGGTCAGTGGGATCATTACGCCATTCACTATATTAATTTCAAACTGAATACACTACCAACGTTCATATCAGTCGCTCAAACAACTGCCATAAGGATTCAATTTCATAAATGACACTTATGACAACTAAACCTTAAGTCAAGTTGGACAACTGACCATTGGGCTTCACGTCATCGGTTCCCGCGTAGATCGATGCTCATGCTCAGACTCGATTATCTACAGACCGCCGCCATGTAGCTGGAATATTGCTGAGAGCGGCGTAAAACTAAACTCACTCCCTCACATACATTTTTGACACGGAGCGATAGACGCTGTAGGGCATGTTCAAGGTATTCAGTATTGTCTCGCTTCCGTCTAACACACGGCCAGTCTTACCCTATATTACCTTATCATAGATTAAACATGACCCCCTTTACACAGGAAAACTGGGCTATCTGTACCAGCGGAAACTCTGTCGCCAACGTCCTTGTCAATATGCAAACACAACACAATGTCCGCACCATCATGATCCAGGTTTCCACGCTCTGATGTAACCTGAAGACTATTCACAGCTGTGTAAAAGCAAACTCACTCACTCACTCCATCACTCATAAATGCAATGAATATTGCTCATAAGCTGAAAGCCGAACATTCATAAGAGTCTTCTTCGAGCTACGTAATCCGCTGTCCGAGACTTCAGCATCTATCACGTGTTTCACGTAGCCACCATGATCGAAAGTTGAGTCTGTCAATAAAAAGTTTAAAAGGGTAAGAATAAAGAATTCTTAATTTGTTCGGCATTAGAAAAGAACACAAGAACATCTGTAACTTTGATTACGCTTTAGTTTGCCTGTGTAGGTGTCTCTATAAGAAATCTGCATTTGGAAAGGCAGAAAATACATGTTATAAATAAACTAATTTATTCGGTTTTCATTAAGAAAACTAAAACATATATACAGCAGTATCATTTGTCGTCGGATTTGAAGACTTGAATCCATAACACAGAATGCACTTCAAGCAAAAGCAGCCGAGAACAACAAAGAAAAACAGCAGAGAACATCAAAATAAAATGAATCAGATGTTACTGCCATACCCATTATCTAATATATGATAGTGTATTGATAAATTAAATGCATACTAGAAAGAAGACTGTTAATGTCTAGTGCTTAGCCTCCTTGAAGGAGACCCGTGAAGGTCCGGGTTAGAATATTGATCTTCCGTAACCCATGCTTGTCTCTACCCGTGAAGGTCCAGGTTAGAATATTGATCTTCAGTAACCCATGATTGTCTCTACCCATGAAGGTCCGGGTTAGAATATTGATCTTCAGTAATCCATGCTTGTGTCTCTACCCGTGAAGGTCCGTGTTAGAATATTGATCTTCAGTAACCCATGCTTGTCTACTCGTGAATGCGTGAATGCCCAGTAACCCATGTTATAATATTGATCTTCAACCCATGCTATTCTTGTAACCCATGCTTTCAGTCTCTACCCGTGAAGGTCCTTCAGTAACCCAGAATATTGATCTTAGAGTATCTGCACCCATGCTTGTCTCTACCCGTGAAGGTCCAGGTTAGAATATTGATCTTCAGTAACCAATGCATGTCTCTACCCGGGAAGGTCCGTGTTAGAATGTTGAAGGTCTTACCAGTGCCCATGTCTCTACCCGTGAAGGTCAAGGTTAGAATCTTGATCTTCAGTAACCCATGCTTGTCTCTACCCGTGAAGGTCCAGGTTAGAATATTGATCTTAAGTAACCCATGGTCTTTAGAATCTTGATCTACCCGCTGAAAGGTCCAGGTTAGAATATTGATCTTCAGTAACCCATGCTTGTCTCTACCCGTGAAGGTCCAGGTTAGAATATTGATCTTCAGTAACCCATGCTTGTCTCTACCCGTGAAGGTCCGAGGTTAGAATATTGATCTTAAGTAGCCCATGCTTGTCTCTACCCGTGAAGGTCAAGGTTAGAATATTGATCTTCAGTAACCCATGCTTGTCTCTACCCGTGAAGGTCCAGGTTAGAATATTGATCTTCAGTAACCCATGCTTGTCTCTACCCGTGAAGGTCCAGGTTAGAATATTGATCTTCAGTAACCCATGCTTGTCTCTACCCGTGAAGGTCCAGGTTAGAATATTGATCTTCAGTAACCCATGCTTGTCTCTACCCGTGAATGTCCAGGTTAGAATATTGATCTTCAGTAACCCATGCTTGTCTTTACCCGTGAAGGTCAAGGTTAGAATATTGATCTTAAGTAACCCATGCTTGTCTCTACCCGTGAAGGTCCTGGTTAGAATATTGATCTTAAGTAGCCCATGCTTGTCTCTACCCGTGAAGGTCAAGGTTAGAATATTGATCTTCAGTAGCCCATGCTTGTCTCTACCCGTGAAGGTCCAGGTTAGAATATTGATCTTCAGTAACCCATGCTTGTCTTTACCCGTGAAGGTCAGGTTAGAATATTGATCTTCAGTAACCCATGCATGTCTCTACCCGTGAAGGTCCAGGTTAGAATATTGATCTTCAGTAGCCCATACTTGTCTTTACCCGTGAAGGTCAAGGTTAGAATATTGATCTTCAGTAACCCATGCTTGTCTTTACCCGTGAAGGTCCGGGTTAGAATATTGATTTTAAGTAGCCCATGCTTGTCTTTACCCGTGAAGGTCAAGGTTAGAATATTGATCTTAAGTAGCCCATGCTTGTCTCTACCCGGGAAGGTCCAGGTTAGAATATTGATCTTCAGTAACCCATGCATGTCTCTACCCGTGAAGGTCCAGGTTAGAATATTGATCTTCAGTAACCCATGCTTGTCTCTACCCGTGAAGGTCCAGGTTAGAATATTGATCTTAAGTAGCCCATACTTGTCTCTACCCGTGAAGGTCCAGGTTAGAATATTGATCTGCAGTAACCCATGCATGTCTCTACCCGTGAAGGTCCGGGTTAGAATATTTATCTTAAGTAGCCCATGCTTGTCTCTACCCGTGAAGTTCCCGGTTACAATATTGATCTTCAGTATCCCATGCTTGTCTTTACCCGTGAAGGTCCGGGTTAGAATATTGATGTGCAGTAACCAATGCTTGTCTTTACCCGTGAAGGTCCAGGTTAGAATATTGATCTTCAGTAGCCCATGCTTGTCTTTACCCGTGAAGGTCCGGATCAGAATATTGATCCTCAGTAACCCATGCATGTCTCTACCCGTGAAGGTCCGGGTTAGAATATTGATCTTCAGTATCCAATGCTTGTCTTTACCCGTGAATGTCCAGGTTAGAATATTGATCTTCAGTAACCCATACTTGTCTCTACCCGTGAAGGTCAAGGTTAGAATATTGATCTTCAGTAACCCATGCTTGTCGTAAGAGGCAACTAACAGGATCGGGTGGTCAGGCCGTTATCCGTTAAACATCCGTTATCTAAATTATTTTTCAAGAAACATCGAACATTTTTTTAAAGGGTTTTCATTGTGACTTACAAGTCGGAAACATTGTGTATGTGGTGAACGTTCACAGTGTTGTGCGTGGTGAACTCTACAGATAACCTTCACTGTTGTGCGTGCTGAATTGGTGAACACTACATATTATCTGTGCGTGGTGAACACTACAGATAATCTTCACAGTCCCGTGCGTGGTGAACACTACAGATAACCTTCACTGTTGTGCGTGCTGAATTGGTGAACACTACATATTACCTGTGCGTGGTGAACACTACAGATAACCTTCACAGTCCCGTGCGTGGTGAACACTACAGATAACCTTCACTGTTGTGCGTGCTGAATTGGTGAACACTACATATTACCTGTGCGTGGTGAACACTACAGATAACCTTCACAGTCCCGTGCGTGGTGAACACTACAGATAACCTTCACTGTTGTGCGTGGTGAATTGGTGAACACTACATATTACCTGTGCGTGGTGAACACTAAAGATAACCTTCCCAGTGCCGTGCGTGGTGAACACTACAGATAACCTTCTCAATGTTGTGTGTGGTGAATTGGTGAACACTACATATTACCTGTGCGTGGTGAACACTACAGATAACCTTCACAGTCCCGTGCGTGGTGAACACTACAGATAACCTTCACTGTTGTGCGTGCTGAATTGGTGAACACTACATATTACCTGTGCGTGGTGAACACTAAAGATAACCTTCCCAGTGCCGTGCGTGGTGAATGCTACAGATTACCTTCCCAGTGTTGTGCGCGGTGAACGATACAGATTACCTTCACAGTGTTGTGCGTGGAGAACGCTTCAGATTACCTTCACAGTGTTGTGCGTGGTGAACTGGTGAACACTACAGATTACCTTCCCAGTGTTGTGCGTGGTCAACTTGTGAACACTACAGATGACCTTCACAGTGTTGTGCGTGGTGAACACTACATATTACTTTCACAGTGCTGCTCGTGGTGAACACTACAGATAACCTTCACAGTGTTGTGCGTGCTGAACACTACAGATAACCTTCCCAGTGTTGTGCGTGGTGAACACTACAGATAACCTTCACTGTTGTGCGTGGTGAATTGGTGAACACTACATATAACCTTCACAGAGTTGTGCGTGGTGAACTGGTGAACACTACAGATAACCTTCACAGTGTTGTGCGTGGTGAACACTACAGATAACCTTCCCAGTGTTATTCGTGGTGAACACTACAGATAACCTTCACTGTTGTGCGTGGTGAATTGGTGAACACTACAGATAACCTTCCCAGTGTTGTGCGTGGTGGATTGGTGAACACTACAGATAACCTTCACAGTGTTGTGCGTGGTGAACACTACAGATAACCTTCCCAGTGTTGTGCGTGGTGAACACTACATATAACCTTCCCAGTGTTGTGCGTGGTGAACACTACATATAACCTTCCCAGTGTTGTTCGTGCTGAACACTACAGATAACCTTCCTAGTGTTGTGCGTGGTGAACACTACAGATAACCTTCACTGTTGTGCGTGGTGAATTGGTGAACACTACAGATAACCTTCACAGTGTTGTGCGTGGTGAACTGGTGAACACTACAGATAACCTTCACTGTTGTGCGTGGTGAATTGGTGAACACTACAGATAACCTTCACAGTGTTGTGCGTGCTGAACACTACAGATAACCTTCCCAGTGTTGTGCGTGGTGAACACTACAGATAACCTTCACTGTTGTGCGTGGTGAATTGGTGAACACTACATATAACCTTCACAGAGTTGTGCGTGGTGAACTGGTGAACACTAAAGATAACCTTCCCAGTGCCGTGCGTGGTGAACGCTACAGATTACCTTCCCAGTGTTGTGCGCGGTGAACGATACAGATTACCTTCACAGTGTTGTGCGTGGAGAACGCTTCAGATTACCTTCACAGTGTTGTGCGTGGTGAACTGGTGAACACTACAGATTACCTTCCCAGTGTTGTGCGTGGTCAACTTGTGAACACTACAGATGACCTTCACAGTGTTGTGCGTGGTGAACACTACATATTACTTTCACAGTGCTGCTCGTGGTGAACACTACAGATAACATTCACAGTGTTGTGCGTGCTGAACACTACAGATAACCTTCCCAGTGTTGTGCGTGGTGAACACTACATATAACCTTCACTGTTATGCGTGGTGAATTGGTGAACACTACATATAACCTTCACAGAGTTGTGCGTGGTGAACTGGTGAACACTACAGATAACCTTCACACTGTTGTGCGTGGTGAACACTACAGATAACCTTCCCAGTGTTATTCGTGGTGAACACTACAGATAACCTTCACTGTTGTGCGTGGTGAATTGGTGAACACTACAGATAACCTTCCCAGTGTTGTGCGTGGTGAATTGGTGAACACTACAGATAACCTTCACAGTGTTGTGCGTGGTGAACACTACAGATAACCTTCCCAGTGTTGTGCGTGGTGAACACTACATATAACCTTCTCAGAGTTGTGCGTGGTGAACGTGGTGAACACTACATATAACCTTCACAGTGTTGTTCGTGGTGAACACTACAGATAACCTTCCCAGTGTTGTGCGTGGTGAACACTACAGATAACCTTCACTGTTGTGCGTGGTGAATTGGTGAACACTACAGATAACCTTCACAGAGTTGTGCGTGGTGAACTGGTGAACACTACAGATAACCTTCACTGTTGTGCGTGGTGAATTGGTGAACACTACAGATAACCTTCACAGTGTTGTGCGTGGTGAACACTACAGATAACCTTCACAGTGTTGTGCGTGGTGAACTGGTGAACACTACAGATAACCTTCACAGAGTTGTGCGTGGTGAATTGGTGAACACTACATATAACCTTCACAGAGTTGTGCGTGGTGAACTGGTGAACACTACAGATAACCTTCACAGTGTTGTGCGTGGTGAACACTACATATAACCTTCCCAGTGTTATTCGTGGTGAACACTACAGATAACCTTCACTGTTGTGCGTGGTGAACTGGTGAAAACTACATATTACCTTCCCAGTGTTGTGCGTGGTGAACACTACAGATAACCTTCACAGAGTTGTGCGTGGTGAATTGGTGAACACTACATATTACCTTCACAGCGTTGTGCGTGGTGAACTGGTGAACACTACAGATAGCCTTCACAGTGATGTGCGTGGTGAACACTACAGATAACCTTCCCAGTGTTGTGCGTGGTGAACTGGTGAACGCTACAGATAACCTTCCCAGTGTTGTTCGTGGTGAACACTACAGATAACCTTCACTGTTGTGCGTGGTGAATTGGTGAACACTACAGATAACCTTCCCAGTGTTGTTCGTGGTTAACACTACAGATAACCTTAACAGTGTTGTGCGTGGTGAACACTACAGATTACATTTCCAGTGTTGTGCGTGGTGAACTGGTGAACACTACATATTATCTTCTCAGAGTTGTGCGTGGTGAACTGGTGAACACTACAGATAACCTTCACAGTGTTGTTCGTGGTGAACACTACATATAACCTTCCCAGTGTTGTGCGTGGTGAACTGGTGAACGCTACAGATAACCTTCCCAGTGTTGTTCGTGGTGAACACTACAGATAACCTTCACTGTTGTGCGTGGTGAATTGGTGAACACTAGAGATAACCTTCACAGTGTTGTTCGTGGTGAACACTACAGATAACCTCCACTGTTGTGCGTGGTGAATTGGTGAACACTACATATTACCTTCACAGAATTGTGCGTGGTGAACTGGTGAACACTACAGATAACCTTCACAGTGTTGTGCGTAGTGAACGCTACAGATAACCTTTCCAGTGTTGGTCGTGGTGAACACTACATATAACCTTCTCATAGTTGTGCGTGTCGAACTGGTGAACACTACAGATAACCTTCCCAGTGTTGGTCGTGGTGAACACTACAGATAACCTTAACAGTGTTGTGCGTGGTGAACACTACAGATTACCTTTCCAGTGTTGTGCGTGGTGAACTGGTGAACACTACGTATTATCTTCTCAGAGTTGTGCGTGGTGAACTGGTGAACACTACAGATAACCTTCCCAGTGTTGTGCGTGGTGAACACTACAGATAACCTTCACAGTGTTGTGCGTGGTGAACACTACAGATAACCTTCACAGTGTTGTGCGTGGTGAACACTACATATAACCTTCCCAGTGTTGTGCCTTGTGAAGTGGTGAACACTACATATAACCTTCACAGAGTTGTGCGTGGTGAACTGGTGAACACTACATATTACCTTCACAGAGTTGTGCGTGGAATCATGATCTGGTTGAATCGCACATGCACCAACATATACATTTTGTAAATACAAAACTGTCGATTCAGATTGTTAGCGGGATGCATGTTAAAGGCACACATAAACAATTTAAGTGCCAAGATAATCAGGGCGAGAACGAGCAAGTGAAAGACCGAGAGTGATCACGCCGCAAGATGATCATCACCTGCGCAGTCTCCACCCGCGCTACCGGAAGCTCACAGTGACGAAATGTCATTGTAGTAGGTTCAAATCCCAGTACGCCCGGTATATGTCTTCTTAGTTTGTCAAAACCTCCAACATAACCTGGCAGACAGAGGAATGGATACACACACACCCATGTTTGACGACCGCTAAACATGAAAACAAGAAACAGTTATTCGATGTTGCCGCATTTGTTGAGTTTTAGACCTTAGTGCACCCTGGTAATGTTATCTTAACGTTGTAAGTTTCTTGTCAAATCAAGCTTTCAGGTTTTCTTTTGCCTGGTAATTCAGTAATCTTAAATTATCTGCTGTGAGTGAGTGAGTAAGTGAGTGAGTGGGTGAGTTTTGTTTAACGTCTCTTTTAGCAATATTCCAGCAATATCACGGCGGGGGACACGAGAAATGGGCTTCACACACTGTATCCATGGGGACCGGCCAAAAGCCCCTCAACCAAAAGCCCCCTTGACAAAAGCCCCTCGCTAATTTGAGCACCCCTGTCAAAAGCCCCTCGATTCACGTATTTCATAAAAGAATAAACATTTCTCATGGCTCTTATATATTTTATATTGTACTATGCTTAATAAAGTGTAATGAACTTTTCTCATTGCTCTTATATATTTTATAAAGTATTTTAAGTATTTTATCATACCAGTGCAAAGGAAATGGAGCTAACTTGCTCAAGTATGAGCGAGGTGAATATATATTTCTGTGAAACACATTTGACTAAAACTTGATCATGGAGTTAATACGCCGCCTCAAAAAGCTGTGGGGCGGTGGGGTAGCCTAATGGTTAAAGCGTTGGCTCGTCACGCCGAAGACCTGGGTTCGAATCCCCACATGGGTACAATGTGTGAAGCCCATTTCGGGTGTCCCCCGCCGTGATGTTGCTGGAATATTGCTAAATGGCGTAAATCCAAACTCAGTCAGTCAGTCAAAAAGCTGTGCTTTGAAAACAGAACGCTGTCCGTTCTACTGAGGACGTTCTTTCCGCCATAGGCCACAACATTAGGTTGTGTTGATTTGTTTGATTGTTAATTAATATGTTAAACAATTCTTCGAGTCATTAATAATTTCTTGTTGATTTGTTTTCATTTGTTTGATGATATATATTTCTTATTCACTAAAATTATTTATTAATTACATATTAATGTATATAGTAATTAGGGTCATTAAATTATGAAGCAATAAAATGTTTCATGTTATTGATCATTTCTTGTCTTTAATTATATTTTCCCATTTATACATAAAGTGAGGGGCTTTTGGTCATTTTCGAGGGGCTTTGTTCTGGGGGGCTTTGGCCCGAGGGGTTTTTGACCCATGTAGGGAGCGAACGCTTTAACCACTAGGCTGGGTCATTTTGTTTTGTATCTAAAGTCGCATTTGATGCCTTATTTACTGCCTTACCTATCTTACATTAACAAGTCTTACCTATCTTACATTAACAAGTATTACCTATCTTACATTAGAGAAGGTCGTCAACCGTGACTAACAGGAATGCGATGACCTCGGTCGCCTCGGGTCTCCCAAATGTTGATAATCGTCACTTGGTGTAAACAAGTAGTATGTTGACATCGTCGCGAGTTCCTGCATCATGGCTGTTGATGTAGCCCGGGCTGTCACTCGAAGGACCGCGAAACAACCCAGTAAGGGGATTTCCCCTAAAGAGGACATTCTCCAAGGGGGTCTAGTTTTGCGACGAACAAATAAAGGTACAAATCCTCAGTAAATCCTCACGGGGCTTACTCTTCCATATGACCCCCACCCCTTCACCCAACTCCTTAGTCATTAGAGCGTGAAAAACACGACTTCCGTCTTTGAAGAGCTACTTACATAATATACTCTCCCAAAAAAGAAACGCATCATGAAAATAGCAATTTCATGTAGCAGTGAATTACAACGTGATTCATTTTACAAAAGGTTTTGCTCTGTTTATGAGTCCTATGGTGTTTATGTTTTGAAACATCACAACAAAACGCACCACCCGTAATATACCCGTATTTAACAGCATGATTTTCAATTTCGGCGTGTAGTGTCACAGAAGTTGGGGATCAGATAGTCTCAATGACGGGTATAAAAGGTCGATAGCTGTCTGTCGATTATTCACTGTATTTGGAATATTGTTGACGAACGCAAAATGCCACGTCTAAGTGAAGCCAACCGTCATATCGCCATTGGTTTGCTTGAAGCTGGCCAGTCTCAACGTGCAGTTGGCCGACGCATGAATGTTCACCAAAGCACCATTTCACGGCTCTGAGAGAGATATCGCCGGCAGAATTCGGTAACAGATGCCCCTCGTAGTGGGCGACCTCGAGCGACCACTGCGGCGCAGGATCGCTACATCCGGGTACTTAATCTGCGTCATCGAACAGCTACGGCGACCAGTACCGCTCGACAAATACCCGGATTGAGGAGGATTTCTACACACACCGTGAGGAACAGGTTGAGAGAGGCTGGTTTACGTTCCAAAAGACCTTATTTTGGCCCTGTGCTTCGATAACAACATCGTCGACATCGAGTTCAATGGTGCACCAACGTTCAGGCCTGGGACCTACCTAATTGGCGTAGAATCACGATTTCTATTGGAACGACGCGATGGAAGAATGCGGGTGTACAGACGTCGACGTGAACGTTTCGCCGACGCTTGCGTTCCCCAGTAGGACAAATTCGGCCAGGGAAGTGTTATGATGTGGGGAGCGATCACCTGCCGTAGGAGAAGTGATTTGGTGATGTTCCAGGGCAACCTGACAGCTCAACGGTACTGTGACGAAATCCTACGCCCACACCTCCTTCCAATCATTGATCGCCAGAGGGAGTTGTTTCAACAGGACAATGCCAGGCCCCACACAGCACGTCACACTAGAGACTTCCTCCAGAACCACAACATCAATGTGCTTCCTGGCCCTCAAGATCACCGGAATTAAACCCGATCGAACATCTGTGGGATGCCCTTGACAGACGGGTGCGACGCCGTAACCCTCAGGCCCAGACACTTCAGCAACTCGCACAGGCACTACAGGCAGAGTGGGCTGCGATTGGGCAACACGAGATTCTGAGACTTATTCGTTCGATGCCGAGGCGATACCGTGCAGTTCTGGATGCCCACGGTGGTCACACGAGGTATTGACTTCAGCGCCACCACACGTCTCCATGTGACACTAAAACTGCATTTCCTCGAGTTGGTACCAAAGACGGATAAGTCTGCATTCCCAGTGTTCAATTTCGCTATATTTCATTGACTCATAAAGCCTACAAGATGTTTCAAAATAAACATAAAAATACAGTTGAAATTCCTATATGCGTTTCTTTTTGGGGAGAGTATATGTATCAGTAGACGGCCTATGTATATCAAATTGCCGCGCTGGGAACATTTAGCAGCACAAACGCGCCATACCGCCTCCATTTAATCACTCAGGTGTATCAGATTTAAACTGGCCGAAGAGGGTTTCACAATCTGGTTGTCGAGTGACAACTGCTTACGTACAAACGCAGATCAGATAGCATGCATAAATGTCAATCTTGACCCAGCTGGATTGTATTCTAGCAGTGTCCCGATGACATGCCGGAAAGTATCACGTATCGGAGTAGCTAATTGACGTCATCTGTCGGCTTCATTCACGCATACCTCCGGTCCAGTCAAGTAAGATCTGATTATTATCATGTTTTTGTACGTATTGTGAAGGGGTACCGATATCCGATTCCCTGCAATGTCTGAATCCATGTTCAGTGTTCACCGCCATCATATGGCATGAGTGTGTTCAGGGTTGTCGCCTGTTCGCCTATAATTCATTAACAATATCTGAAAATGAAATACCTCTTAGTGTCGGTAGGAAAAAACATTTCCTTTAGGACATTGATAGTTTGTTATGCCCACTAATTTTGAAAATGCATCACATCAAATAGACACTGAAGTAGATCATGCATCACACGAGCGGATATTGTTTCGATGAATGGTGTATTTATTTGCGTGTAATACACACTAAGGCAATGATGACACGTGGTGCACTACCTGAATAAGTATCTTCATAGCAAAAATTAACAACCCGCCTTCTCACAGTGGGAGAAGGCCTTTATGGCGAGACAGGCGGTATGACCGGAAGGTATGTCGCAACCCACTTTCTGTGACCTGGCACTCCTTCAGGTGTACTGGTGCAAGCCTTCAGCTCGGTTCTAATGTCGCTTCGGGGCTACTGTCATGAACACAAACTTTATTCAAAAGCCATTTATGACAGGCAAAGGAACTATGTTTGTTTGAATGAAGTATCCCATATTCTAACCCGGCTGGTGTTTTGTCAGTGCGTTATACCATATACCAGGACGAGTTCAGTATCTAGAACCATGTTGATATGGATATGCTTACGTTTTTGTGATTTCATAGACATTATAGGTTTTCACCTACAAGGTGTGCAAAGGGTCAATATGACAAGATTAGCGATGGATAAAAACGTTCTGTGAGGTTATCAATATGTGAAATAACTGTAAACTTTGTTCGTGTGTTATGTGGATGGTTGAAAGGTGGTTGAATGGAAACAGAACCTTTCTTATCCTGCGACCCTAACTGGGAACACTAAACATCGGCTTCACTCAGTTCCCCAATGTTGGGAACCTATCCCCTTAGCATGATGAGCTGAGAAGTGCGTGACATGATGGTACATGTCGTAATTTAACCAATGGATTATGGTTCTGATCATCAACCCTTGGCATAGTCTGACACGGCTGCACAAATTATTCAGAACAGCATCTCTGATCTCCAGACCCAAGATAATGTCGTTACGTACACAAGGAAGACCGAACCAATATATTGCTGTGGATATTTTTAAAACCTGTCTTCCTGAGCACCATGTCATCTTCAGATATCTGAAAATATGTGTTTCTCTTCTTGAAAACAACAATTCCAAACTGCAACCATGCAGAAATGAAGCTAAGACGTTTGAGAAATCTGACAATAATTAAGTTCAATCACGTTTTATTGCCATCGGCCTTGTACAAATATGTATCAAAAGATCGATTTGTCAAGGATACAGCAAGATGTGATGGTTAGGTATTACTGGAGGTTCATACACAAACACCCTGTTCGATAAATTCTCCATAATTTAAAACAACTACACACTCATCATTGCCATTTGATAGTCTTTTGTATTTGAGTATTGTAGACAGACCCAGCTTCTGGGGGTACCTATCTCCACATGTAATATGTGTACTATTGTCAAGGACAGAATGCGATTCACCTTCAACACTTTTGCTGTTACACATTCTGCATAATGTATTCATACTGTCACCATCCTTACATCTCACATTTCAACATTAAGGAAATCCTATATTCTTTATCACTTAACATCAGTATATACAACTCAACATCCAATAACGATTTCATGCTAATGTAATACAACATATGTGACAAATCAGTTTTCTTACTTAATATACATTGCTTTTCATGATCTACAAGCCTCTGTTTGAACGACCTAAAAAAGTGAGCATCCTGAATAATCCATACACAACCGAAACCACGCACATTAACCAGCAAATTGACAGGTCATGTCTAGGTGTCAATTTTCTGGCATACTAAAACATCACTTAGGATAGCTGTCGTCGGCCATGTGAAGTAATTTATAACAAGAAGACAAAGTCATCAATATCCCCAGCAACGGCAAAATACTCTTTATAAATATCACTACTAGTTATGATTATGTCAAATGTTTTGGAGTGTATACTGCAAAGTGGAAGGAGAGTATTGAACGGTTTTTAAGATCTGCTCCAGAGAGGAGCACTACCACCAAATTCAGTTGAAGCCTAACTTGTTGCCATGGAAATGCAACAAGATGACATCCTCAGCCTAAGCCACGTTTCCATGGAAACCACAAAAAATATACCTCATATCTGGGTCTTAACCCCAAAAGGCACATCCAGGGATCATGCTTGACATATGTACCAAGTTTGATGAAGCTGGCATGTATAGTTTGGGAGATCTGTTCTGGACAAGATGACATCCTCATAGTCACAGCCTGAGTCATATTTCCATGGAAACCGCAAAAATTAAAAATCGTATCTGGGTCTGACCCCCAAAATGCACATCTAGGGATCATGGTTGACATGTGTACCAAGTTTGGTTAAGCATTCACGAATAGTTTAGGAGATATGCTTCGGACAAAGTGTGACGGACGGACGGACGGACGGACGGAACTCGTTTCTATATCCCCCGCAACTTCGTTGTTGCGGGGGATAAAAATACCGTATACATTTAATATAGTACTCCACATCATCCCACGAGTCGTTGATGAATATTTCTGAATTAAGCACTGCAATGTGAATATATTGTTTGGCTATCCGTTATATATTAAGGTTTCCCTAAATTTCCCCTAACCTTTCGACTTCATGACCTATGTGCACGGATGTAACAGCCCTTGCCTGCTGTGATGATGTAGCATTTGCCTGATTCTTCATGATCCTTCATGATTTGTCATAAACTGGTCCAAGAAGTTCGTGATTGGTTCCATCACCTGCACGGGAAATCTGCGGAACATGTACTCTGTGTGGGTTAAGTAAGAAGATTGTATTGGGACAAGAGTGCAATGAATTCTTTCTGAAAGACTATTTATTTGCGTTTTCTTCATTTTGATGTATTAAATTCATTACTACCCATCACGTTCGTCACCCACACAATAGTTACACCTCCATATCACATCTCATTCGACCGCCGCCATGTAGCTGGAATATTGCTGAGTGCGGCTCAAATCTAAACTCACTGACTCACATCTCATTCCGACATATATTCCTTTCTCCACACAGAAGTGGTTGATGGGGAGCGTGCATATATTTGCTGCCACGCTGTGGCCGCCGTTGTCATGTTGCTAGAATACTTGTGAATATTTGGACGTCCACGTCAACGTCCGAGAACGTCTCCACTATCTCCCTATGCAGATTCTATACCGCGTTAAAAGGAAAACTACTAAGAAAAGTGCAGGGATGAATGAACGTCAGTCCTGACACCTGGTGTCTTACCAAAATGATAAGTGAGTCCTTTTTCTTTGATAACAATCACCACTGACACAAAGGAGGTGTGGAATTTCTGAGTAACTGTCACATGCTAGGAGAGTATTTGTGCATCGTGTTGACGACGTGCCATATGTTAGTACTTCTGGATGTCAGCCACTCACTCACTCACTCACTCACTCACTCACTCACTCACTCACTCACTCACTCACTCACTCACTCTCACTCACTCACTCACTCTGCACTCTACCGATTACATGAAATTTGCATGTATACGCCCAGTAAATATTCGCATGAGTGCATGTTTAACTGTATAACGCAGGTAGGTAATATTATACAAATGAACTCAGTGGAAGTATTTGGCAGTCACGATATCGAGTTTGAATGGCCGGGAGGGTTGTGAGTCAGATAAGAATCTTTATCATATTTGAAGAAGCACAGCTGCCCCATAAAGTGCTGTCTGGTTTTCAAGCGGTCAAGATTTTAAGCAAGGTGATAAGGAATCATTGAGTCGGGGTCAATGAGAGTGTCCGGCTAGTGTTCACCAGGTGATTGTGTTTCTTTGAAAGGTGAGAGTTTGCACGTGTCATAGTATCTTCATGGAAACCTCTTGTAGTAACAAGTCACTATATGAGGTATTGATATCTTCATGGAAACCTCTTGTAGTAACAAGTCACTATATGAGGTATTGATATCTTCATGGAAACCTCTTGTAGTAACAAGTCACTATATGGGGTATTGATATCTTCATGGAAACCTCTTGTAGTAACAAGTCACTATATGGGGTATTGATATCTTCATGGAAACCTCTTGTAGTAACAAGTCACTATGAGGTATTAGTATCTTCGTGGAAACCTCTTGTAGTAACAAGTCACTATATGGGGTATTGATATCTTCATGGAGACCTCTTGTAGTAACAAGTCACTATGAGGTATTAGTATCTTCATGGAAACCTCTTGTAGTAACAAGTCACTATATGAGGTATTGATATCTTCATGGAAACCTCTTGTAGTAACAAGTCACTATATGAGGTATTGATATCTTCATGGAAACCTCTTGTAGTAACAAGTCACTATATGGGGGTATTGATATCTTCATGGAGACCTCTTGTAGTAACAAGTCACTATGAGGGTATTAGTATCTTCATGGAAACCTCTTGTAGTAACAAGTCACTATATGGGGTATTGATATCTTCATGGAAACCTCTTGTAGTAACAAGTCACTATATGAGGTATTGATATCTTCATGGAAACCTCTTGTAGTAACAAGTCACTATATGGGGTATTGATATCTTCATGGAAACCTCTTGTAGTAACAAGTCACTATATGAGGTATTGATATCTTCATGGAAACCTCTTGTAGTAACAAGTCACTATATGGGGTATTGATATCTTCATGGAAACCTCTTGTAGTAACAAGTCACTATGAGGTATTAGTATCTTCATGGAAACCTCTTGTAGTAACAAGTCACTATATGGGGTATTGATATCTTCATGGAAACCTCTTGTAGTAACAAGTCACTATATGGGGTATTGATATCTTCATGGAAACCTCTTGTAGTAACAAGTCACTATGAGGTATTAGTATCTTCATGGAAACCTCTTGTAGTAACAAGTCACTATATGGGGTATTGATATCTTCATGGAGACCTCTTGTAGTAACAAGTCACTATGAGGTATTAGTATCTTCATGGAAACCTCTTGTAGTAACAAGTCACTATATGGGGTATTGATATCTTCATGGAAACCTCTTGTAGTAACAAGTCACTATATGAGGTATTGATATCTTCATGGAAACCTCTTGTAGTAACAAGTCACTATATGAGGTATTGATATCTTCATGGAAACCTCTTGTAGTAACAGGTCACTATATTAGGTATTGACATCTTCATGGTAACCTCTTGTAGTAACACATCAATATACGAGGTATTGGTATCTTCATGGAAACCTCTTGTAGTAACAAGTCACTATATGAGGTATTGATATCTTCATGGAAACCTCTTGTAGTAACAAGTCACTATATGAGGTATTGATATCTTCATGGAAACCTCTTGTAGTAACAAGTCACTATGAGGTATTGATATCTTCATGGAAACCTCTTGTAGTAACAAGTCACTATATGAGGTATTGATATCTTCATGGAAACCTCTTGTAGTAACAAGTCACTATATGAGGTATTGATATCTTCATGGAAACCTCTTGTAGTAACAAGTCACTATATGAGGTATTGATATCTTCATGGAAACCTCTTGTAGTAACAAGTCACTATATGAGGTATTGGTATCTTCATGGAAACCTCTTGTAGTAACAAGTCACTATATGAGGTATTGATATCTGCATGGAAACCTCTTGTAGTAACAAGTCACTATGAGGTATTGGTATCTTCATGGAAACCTCTTGTAGTAACAAGTCACTATATGAGGTACTGGTATCTTCATGGAAACCTCTTGTAGTAACAAGTCACTATATGAGGTATTTGTTCAAATGTGTGATATAGTTTCATATGTGTATGTTTTCCAGAGCTAGAGGTAATGACGAAACAAAAATATATCATTTGAACCATAGAATAGTCGAATGTTGTATTGTAAGGGTATTGTATAAGTATTGAGCCTCACACTTAAGTAATGGCGTAATAGAAAATCTTTTGTTGGGGACATTTAGGTATGTCCTGAGTCAGTCGAGCAAAGTCGGTTAAATAAGTATGAGTATGTGTCTTTCGCAAACTAGAGGCACGTAGAAAGCGTGCTGTGATAATTTACTTGCTGAAATTACTTTATGGCTGTGTACCATCGACAACAAAAGATGTCACTATTGCGCAATAGCGCCATGTGAGACTCATTCAACCCTTCTACGAGGTGGTATTAACTGGTGTGTGAATTGTGAATGTGGTTTGTTTAACGCTGGTGTCACTGGTCCGTGAGCATCACTGTAAGTTATTGGCACAATTGTCAAAACTCATCTTGTTGCTAACACTTTCGTAAAGTGAAAAGATGCATCTCAACTATAAGTAAAATCGGGACTTCTAATGTGTCATAAGGAAGAAACAAGTATCCCTCTTGTATACATTCCCACACGCGCGCACATACACATACATACACACACATACATACACATGCATGCATACATGCATGCACATGCACACACATACACACACACACACACACACACACACACACACACACACACATACATACATACATACATACACAGAGTATGACCAGACATTATTGATAATTTTTGGAATATGTTTAATTGGATTTCTAGTATAAACAACCTTGACCAGCTGTCAAGTGCTTGGTTTCATTCAAGAGAGACAAATCCATTAATCCTTTTTCATTAGTTTGTGAAGAGTAATTCCCCTTTGTTTACCTGCTAGCAGACGACATCAGTATCAGATCAGCTAAAGTGATTTCAAGTAGAACAGGCATCCCTTTGTCCACTGTTTATCGTGTTTTGAAAAATATTGCAAATGGATATGGCATTGAGCACCACCAGGCCCAGAAAATTGACTGTCGGTGACAGGAGGCGGCTTGGTATTCTTGTTTCTAAAAACCTAAGGCTGGGTTTTTATAAGTTTATAAAACCTAAGGCTGGATATGATTGATAGAGGAACTGTGGCGGTCTGTAAGGAGACAATTAGAACTGAGCTGCATGCAATGGGTTGGCAGAAAAGTCGAGGAATTCCATCACCGATCATGAAACCTGAACAAACGGAGCGAAGGTTGAACTGTTGCTTACAGCATAGAAATTTTAACTGGGACAATGTACATTTACAATCTTTAAATTCTCAATAATTTCTGGTGTACATGCATGCATGCATACATACATACATACATACATACATACATACATACATACATACATACATACATACATACATACATACATGCATACATGACATGCATGCATACATACATACATACATACATACATACATACATACATACATACATACATACATACATACATACATACATACATACATACATACATACATACATACATACATACATACATACATACATACATACATACATACATACATACATACATACATACATACATACGAGTGTATAGTGCAGGGGCTAATCATCCGCCGCGTCATCCGTTTTACATATCTTGGATACAGATTCAGAGTGAATATTGTTCAAAAGTGTTTTGGTCATAGTAGAGCGTTCGAAAAGGTATTATGGTAGACGTGGATTACAATTCCATATTTACCTTGCCGTGACAAACATGATGACTAATGCATCTTCCTATTTAGACTGCATAAAAACCAAAAACTCATATGATGAATTCTGTCTCTAGTACCGAAAGTGTTTTGTTGCATTACACCTATCTCCGTCCCAACTGCCTTGACCCTCGAATAACTGTCTAACCCATATGTTCTCCTAAGGTCCACTGTTGAGGGAAAAGACATAATGTCAAAGATATTCCTAGACAGACGCAATGTGTGAGTGATCGTATTTATGTGATAGACGTCTATTGTCGATACCTTCACCAAACACTCCTCCTCTCTATATTCTACAGCTGATATAATCAAACTGTTTGGCTGATTATCAACACTACAAGAGTCAGTCGGAGTGAATCCTGTTTAATGACAGTCATAATTATTCCATCGAGTATGACTGGCAGTATGAGTGACTGTCCACGGGTACGACACAATCACTTCAGTCAAAGACATCGATCCTTATTTTAGTCGGGTGTAGGTAGGTATGAGATCAAACTGACAATCAAGCCAGGGTCACAGCTGCACCTTCTTAAATCTAACAATTATCAAGTGTTTTTGTCCCAGTTTTAACCAAATTCTTTTAACTGTACATTATAGCTGGTCCACAAAAAGGTGATTATTAATACGTACTGAACATGTAACGTAAAATACTCCCATGACTTACGCTAGTTCCTGTTTTACTTTCCGTCGGGAACGAAGGTTACTCATTCTGTTGCCATTAGTTCGAAAAAAATCCTAAAAGTGCACAAAACATTTCCAATGGTAAAACATTCATACCGCTGCGATCACCTGTCATAGCAAGCATCCCTTGAAATGTCAGAAGTGAACTGGTTCAACGGTCTGAAAATATTATTCGTGAAAGTTCACGATAGTTTGGTGTGATCTCGTTTTCCCGTCGGCTGCATGGAAACGTATGTATTAGCTTGAGATATCATTCCTTGTTCACTTTGTGTGTGTGGTGATATCAGCTCAGAACAGATTTCCTCTGGATCACACAAACCGTCTGAAAAGATGATTAAATGATTAAGCAGGGTGACAGTGGTTCATGCTGTGTCACAGGCTCTCACGCCTGGATCAGGAGTCAACGATACCACGTTTTTGCAGATCTTCGAGCGTGCCAGAAGCCTATGATATTGGGTTTGAGGCCCAGAATGATCCAGATTCGTGGTTAGTTAACACAGGCTTGAACACAGGCGTGTGTTTTGTTTTATCTTAAATTTTCTTCTCTCTCTTTTTTGGTCGTTGTTCCAAGTTGTTGGGTTTGGATTTTTTCATTTTGGAGGATGTGTTGAGCAGTTGTCGGATTTCTTCCCAAATTAGAGATATGATATTATAATGCATGGTACACAATCCTCCATTCTCTAGTTACACCAAATGGTGTACTGGTTACAATATATGACAATATGTTCTTCTTGACTAAGATTTATTTGCACCTGTGTTGTATAACACAACATTCTTGTCATTTGACGGCAATCTGTATGTCAACGAGCCTTGACAAACAGCAAGTCACAGATACTGACCACATGATCCTCTCCTTCCTTCTCTTCTCTCTCTCTCTCTCTCTCTCTCTCTCTCTCTCTCTCTCTCTCTCTCTCTCTCTCACACACACACACACACACACACACACACACACACACACACACACACACACTCATACACAGCACGAAGGGGGTCAAATACTACCAATATGTACTTTCAATCGGTGGAGATTTGTCTCTGGACTCATTACATGTTTAACCACGTCATATTATGTACATCCACGACTAAGGGCTGTTGACGCCGAGCGGTCACGTGTTTCCCGTGACAATGGATTGACAGTTCCTTTTAGCACATTACATCGGGTTATTGAAAACAAGAGCATCTGTTCATCAGGGACATTTTCGAAACGGAAGGCCACTAGGCGTTATTTTCGCAGAGTGTTTCACAGTGTCAAGTGTTCAAACTATTGAGCATCATATGCGACACTGTGTGGGCAAGAGAATAACTGGTCCAATAAAATGTGCACAATATTGATACTTATGTACCAAATATTGTGAAACCGAAGTTGATGCAATGTTTTTGTATTGCTCTAACAGTCGATCACTCAACACTAAACCTATTCAGTCTTTGTAGCCTTGAAGGTGCTGCTGCTGCTTTTTGGTTGAGCATTGCATGTTGTTACTTAAGGACTTGCACCGCCTAGCAACTCTTGGGTAGGAAACTATCTGACACCACAAAGGGACGCAACCCTGTACAGCGAGATAGGACGCTGCGACCAGCAAGTAAGCCATGCCCTTTGTGTTTAGGAATGACTTACACCAGAGACCATCTATTATATGGTCTCTGCTTACACCCAGGATGTACTGATAGTTTTGCTGATGGTATATTTTTGGCCTGTTGGTGCCATAACCATGCTTCTGGTAAACGTCTCTGCCGAATGACAAGTCATCCTTGAAGCTGGTGATACCTTTACCATCTGTGCTAACATTTCACATTTTCTCAACCACGTTATATATTTTCTGATCAATATTGATTTTGCCTTTTGCAGAACACCATGAAAAGACACATATCAAGTTTCATAAGTTCAAAGTTGAACACTGCACGTGCGGCGCACGTGGCAACAGCGCCCCCTGTGAACATTCAAACTGATAAAACTAAATCCCTTAAAGATGTCCCCGGCCCTAGTGGAGTGTACGCCTTGCCGTACATTGGTCCAGTCTTCATGTTCAAGCCTTTCGGTAAGTACTGGTTTTTGTCTTGTATAGTTCATCTCGATTCATGAATTGATTAGTGGATATTATTTCATGTATGTCCCTGTACTTGTTGAACTAAGCTGAACAAAACCTCTTGCAATCTCATCACTGGCTAAAAGTGGCCTCATATGTCCAACCTCTCTCCTTTTTTCAGGGGGTGGAGGTACTTTTTAAATATTTGATAAATTTAAGGAATCACGAAATATGTTATTTTATTCAGAGATTATATAGGATTTCTGGCGTGGAGGATCATGGATTTTGTATCTTGTTGTATCCTTTCTCTGTTTATATGTTTATATTCCCTATATATTTCAAACGGTAAACGGAACAGACTGAACAAGATGAATGGATCTCCGCCTGCACGCGATATGCCCACACACTGATCACTTTACAGACATATCCTTGGCTTCAACATGAGTCAGCTGACTCTTGGTCAGAAGAAAAACTGTCACAAACTCGTGTTTTACTGAAACATATTCCCATGTGCTCACATATGCATGGTCACGGTATCATTCGCTTAGCTCGGTCGCACGTCATGTTGTGTCCCCGGCTGAATCCGTTGCCAGGTCTTAGAAAATTCCTTTGCTTAATCTCCTGATACCACCTGTAAATCTGGTCGCCATGACATTTGAACTTTTCACGATCAATTTAACAACAAATATACTCTTTAAAAAAGTAATGGATACCCGGAAGTAACTTAAACTTCCCCAAAGTATAAGAAAATATTTGATCCTGGAATTTTAGTTATATGGTGATAATAACACATTATAACCAGTAGTGACATGTGGAGTTATTGCTATGACAGCCAACGATATGGATAAGATTTCACAATTAACATTTTCTAATCGGTAGTGGGTACTTCAGACACGATTTTTCAACTCTGATTCAGTCCACGAAGCATACTGCGTATGTGCCTCCCAGTGGCAACTTAAAGGAGCACACAAGTTCAGCCAACGTGGTCAGCGGCCTCTGTCATGAGGCCGTGTACAGCGTTAGCGTAATTGCCGTCACCGTTCGTAAAGCCTGGTTTCACATCAGTAGTTGTTGTAGTTGTTTTGGGACGCCCTGAACAGCCAGTTGTTAACGTTTGTTGTGTACCAGTCCTACAGACTCCCAGTAACAGGCTATGAAACATTGATCGTATTGGCCACGCTAGCGGCTTCCACCTTACCAACAGCCCGCCGACGTTCCAACTGCATGAAAAAAAATCAATATGACTGACACAAATAACGGCCCAGCTTGAAGTGTTTAATTTAGAACTGACACCTTATGTACTTGTCTGACGCTTCTACATGCGACTCGTGAAAACTATCGGGTGTGCGTGGTGTTGGGTATCACTCACATAAACGTCCTTCATAGGTCATTTGTAGTCACCTTTTCTTTGTTCTCATGCTTGGTATGAACTTATTTCAGTCTCCCCGTTTTATAGCACACTACCCGAATAGAGACGCGCAATACATACACGTCTTGCTGAACTGCACAAGGATATATGAGCGTGGGGGAGTAGTCCTTCAACAAGAGCATGTTTCTTACGCCAGACCCCACACAGTATGAACAGATTGGTATGAGTTTATACATGTGTTTGAATGTGGCAGAGAATCAAGTACCTGAGACCTAGAGAGTGCATATCAATGTGCATTGTGGTCGGTATGTGTGTTAGTAGGACGAGTCGAGCTCTAGTGTGTTCAAGTCATTGACGACAATGCATTCATCAGACTGACGCCTTGTAATTACGCAGTACGAATACCACTTGCATTCATTTACGTCAGTAGCCTACATAACAGGTAATGTCAACACAAATACCGTGACGGGACGCTGTGTGTGAGTATTGGGGCATGTTGAGGTGATCCGGGGTTCATTGGGTTTCGTGTATGGGAAGGTAAGCCCCAAAACTCGCCATACAAAGAGTCTTTAAACTGTTACGTGTGTTAACTTGAAATTATCAGTTATCCAGAAATGGGACGATGGTGGGAACCGACACACAGAAAAAAGTTGCATGCAGTTAACAATGATATTCTAAATTTAACCATGCTCACAAATCAATGCAACTTACTGGAATTCAGTGGCAGTACAACAGGGGCAGTGCAGGCACTTACAGCGGCAGTATGATATTTGAAAAAACAACAACACCTGTAATGGCAAACTGATTGGACCTTACAACGACGGTGACCAAGCTTCCAAAACATTCCTAGGCAGGGTATCCAGGTGGACAATACCGATCTTCATAGACTGCTGGTCGTGATGTACTGTGAGATCATATATATACCTGTCCCACTTCTATAGACTTATACCGGGAAGGTTAGATGTGTACTTGCTCAATTATATAGCTTTATACCTTCTGGAAGGTTAGATGTGTACTTGAACCACTTATATAGCTTTATACCTTCTGGAAGGTTATATATGCGTGTACTTGAACCACTTCTATCGCTTTATACCTTCTGGAAGGTTATATATGCTTTATACCTTCTGGAAGGTTAGATGTGTACTTGCTCATTATATAGCTTTATACCTTCTGAAGGTTAGATGTGTACTTGCTTTATACCTTCTGGAAGGTTAGATGTGTACTTGCTCAATTATATAGCTTTATACCTTCTGGAAGGTTAGAAGGTGAACCACTTCTATGCTTGTACCTTCTGGAAGGTTAGATGTGTACTTGCTCAATTATATAGCTTTATACCTTCTGGAAGGTTAGAAATGCTTGTACCTTCTGGAAGGTTAGATGTGTACTTGCTCAATTATATAGCTTTATACCTTCTGGAAGGCACTATCCCATTCTGGATTAGTCTGTTCTGTTGGCTTTCAGAATACTGACAGACACAGAAGTATTCAATCTAATAGAATTTGAATACCCAGTCTTGATTATACTTAGAAGGTTAGATAGAAATAGCTATTTGGTGTACAAGACACAATATCACAATTAGCAACTGTACACTTAACTGGCTCTACAGAATTTACAAATAACTGGAAAGTAATCACAATACGCAAGAGAGTGGAAATACAAATTCAATGACAGTACATTACCAAATGTAGCATTAACTATAATGATATTAATGTATACCAGGGTGAAAGGATGGTCTCCACACAGCCCCCTGGACTTGATGTAATGCGAGATGGCTGCGGCGTGTGCTTGTCCCTTTACATACATGAAAATAGCTTCAAGATAATCCTTTGCCAAGCAGGATTCTGAATCTCACCAGAAGCAATATAATGGAATTACAACACTGTTTCACGCTGAATCATACTGCTGCATAACACAATACATGTTGAAATTACTGCAAACAAGTCTTTGGTACATGTAATAGCATTTCATAAACCTACACCCCAACAGGAGAATGGTTTAACATGAAGCCACCTTCAACATGTATAGGACGGTGCTACAGCCGCAGGGTTACAGTAAGGGCTTCTTAAGCCTACGAACCGGGTTTAAAAATCACAGGAGTGGGTAACTTGGCGTGTTCCCTGGTATTGGGGGTGTGTGTGTGTTAGGTATTCAATCAACCTGCTCATATAACAGTGTCACTTAATATTCCTGGTAGACCTGGAAGGGCCAACGCATGAAAACCATTCTCTATTGTTTCTCTCTTTTCATAATGAGTGAGTGGGTTGAGCTTTACGCCGCACTCAGCAATATCCCAGCTATATGGTGGCGGTCTGTAAATAATAGAGTCTGGACCAGACAATCCAGTGATCAACAGCATGAGCATCAATCTACGCAATTAGGATACGATGACATGTGTCAGCCAAGTCAGCGTACCTGACCACCCGATCCCGTAAGTCACCTCTTAAGACAAGCATGGGTTACTTAAAAACAATTCTAACCCGGATCTTCACGGGTCTCTCTCTGTTATAGGGGCGGTGGGGTAGCCTAGTGGTTAAAGCTTTCGCTCGTCACGCCGAAGACCCGGGTTCGATACGAGCTATTATACGAGCTGATTTACAGTTTTGTTAAGTTTGTATTTATTTTTGTCTAAAAGAGACTCGAACCAGCACTGAAAAGAAAACGTGAGTATACTGTGAATAGAAGTGGTATAAAACAACATCATAACAGATTGGGAAACATTAAAACATCGCAGTTTGCGCATTAGGTGGAGGCGTTGTTGACATTCACTATACAGGGCATCTGTGTTGGTGTTCCACGTTAACCTGCTATCAATAAACGTTCCAAGGTACTTGTACTCAGTGACTGTCTCAATTGGTTCATCATTAATGAACAAAGGTGGTACTGTTGGGGACTTAGTTCAGAAACCAATTCACTGTTATTATAACTGCATTGTGTTTTATGTAGAAAAAGCTGCAAACTCCTATTCATAGGAAATTTCTGCCAGCTGAGTCGATTGTACGACGCCGACTATGTTATGAGCATGTGATGCATGGATTCTTCATAAAGGAGATGTTTCAGGTATAAACAAAATGTTCAGCTTAACCTGCCCCACAGGTGGTACACGTCACACATATACAGACACGTCAGCTGTTAGGGAATCTCATGAGACTTCAAAACATAGGACATTGCACCGGGCATCATCTTTAGCCACGTGAACCTTCCGGGAGCTACAGGAATCGTGATTTATGTATCTGCTGGCTTTGAAAGTCTCGTATTTCAATAATGAAACTAGTTCCTATGTAGGAGGGCCAGTAGGTTGAGGTTGTTACATCCGACTGCAGGTAATTACTCTCCTAAATATTTTATCCTCAGCCCAGTCTTGATGAAAGGGTTCAAGTTCTTGTTTATCTCAGTCGGTTTAATCTCAGCATTTCTTTCATGTATAACTGGAACACATGACCCTGTGGCACGGGAATTGCAGCGGTGCACCATAATCCTATTATCGTTGGTTCGAAGCCTACATTGGATCCTTGGTCCGATCACACCATCCAAGCGGGCGGTTACGTAGGGTAGTGGTTCATTCATTACACTGAAGGACCGAGTTCGATTCCCATATGGATGTAATGTGTGCAGACAACTTCCTGTGTCACCAACATTGATATTACTGGAGCACTGCTGAAGGCGACGTAAAACTACTATTAGTCACACTTGATATTGCATAATTCCCTCACTCACTCTGATTGCCCACGTAATATGAAGATATAGATTTTTTTAAAAGTCAAGAATATCGGAGAGAGTGGTACTACATGAGAAAACATCCTCACTAATCTTTACTTTCGCACATTTCTGCTGAGTGGTTCGGTTGTCATGGCGACATATTCCTGACAGCATTTGTACAATTAATTATTTCCCTTTGCCTGTTTTTGTTAATGTTTGTTTATTTATTGATACTAAATGAAAGAATTAACAGTGTCCTGTCTGATAAGGTTTCACTATAGTCAAATGATACTCTATCGTCACAAACCCATCAAGTGAATCAATAAAAGCCTTGGTGTCTCCAAAGAAGCCGTTAGAATTTGTAGCCACGATTCAACAACCCATGCAGACATTTCAACAATTTCTTGTTCAGTAACATGTAATAGGTTTTTTTGCAGTCCGTTTCTCTACGAAATGCTTTGGTCGTGAGCATCTGGCTAGCTCTGGCTATGGTGCAGTATATGTATGTACAATTAAGCGATGTCCAGTGGGATGGCCTGTAGCAGGTGATAGGCAACTACTACTTTACACGTGAGTTAATTTGTCATCTGAAGTCTGTCAGCACACGGTGGAAAATACTGAACATTACAGTACACAGTGCAGGCGTTACAGTAGGGGGTTGCATGTATGTGCTTTGTAGTGTGGCCTAGATGAGAATCGTTTTTACTTCACAGGTCACGTGGTAGTGAGTAATGGTAGCATGTTTGTATTGATTTCTCTGAATGCCAAAATGGAAACTGAAACTGGGAAGCGTGTGAAAAAATGACGATTAAAGACGGTTGTAAAACGTACCAGTGCTGTCAAATCATCTTACAATCTACTTACACCAGACATCAAGATTTCTGGAACTTCGGTCTAGAATACGTTGTCGACACTTGCAAATGCAACGTGTTGAAACAGAAATTACTGTTTCTTTCTATGGATCGTTCGAAGCCCCGGATACATTTGTCAAAGTGACATTTAACCTCGATGCACTTGTCCTGTCTGAATGATAATGGGATTTAACAAAGGTCACAGTGCTCCTCTAGTGCAAAACCGAAAAAAAGAAGATAAATGACATTATAGTTCTTTTCTCAAAGGTTCTATTTTGGATACCAGGAGTTTCGTATGACGCTCGTCATTGTTCACACAGCCACTGCAAGTCGTTGTAGTCACGTAGTGTGGCTAAACGGAATATAAGATATTGTGCAACAGATGGAATCAATACTGTGCAATGCGGTGGTTAGACTAGCTGAATGTGTGCCCTGTTGGTTGATAGACTAGTCCATTGTGTGCCCTGTCGGTGGTTAGACTAGTCCGTTGTGTGCCCTGTCAGTGATTAGACTGGTTCATTGTGCGCCCTGTTGGTTGATAGACTAGTCCATTTTGTGCCCTGTAGGTGGTTAGATTAGTTGATTGTGTGCCCTGTCGGTGGTTAGACTAGTCCATTTGTGCCCTGTCGGTGGTTAGACTGGTCCATTTTGTGCCCGGTCGGTGGTTAGATTAGTTGATTGTGTGCCCTGTCGGTGGTTAGACTAGTCCATTTTGTGCCCTGTCGGTGGTTAGATCAATTGATTGTGTGCCCTGTCGGTGGTTAGATTAGTTGATTGTGTGCCCTGTCGGTGGTTAGACTAGTCCATTTTGTGCCCTGTCGGTGGGTAGATTAGTTGATTGTGTGCTCTGTCGGTGGTTAGACTAGTTGATCGTGTGCCCTGTTGGTGGTTAGACTAGTCCATTTTGTGCCCTGTCGGTGGTTAGACTAGTTGATTGTGTACCCTGTTGGTGGTTAGACTAGTCCATTGTGTACCCTGTCGGTGGTTAGACTAGTTGATTGTGTGCCCTGTCGGTGGTTAGACTAGTTGACTGTGTGCCCTGTCGGTGGTTAGACTAGTTGATTGTGTACCCTGTTGGTGGTTAGATTAGTTGATTGTGTGCCCTGTTGGTGGTTAGACTAGTCCATTGTGTACCCTGTCGGTGGTTAGACTAGTTGACTGTGTGCCCTGTCGGTGGTTAGACTAGTTGACTGTGTACCCTGTTGGTGGTTAGATTAGTTGATTGTGTACCCTGTTGGTGGTTAGATTAGTTGATTGTGTGCCCTGTTGGTGGTTAGACTAGTTGATTGTGTACCCTGTCGGTGGTTAGACTAGTTGATTGTGTACCCTGTCGGTGGTTAGACTAGTTGATTGTGTACCCTGTCGGTGGTTAGACTAGTTGATTGTGTACCCTGTCGGTGGTTAGATTAGTTGATTGTGTGCCGTGTCAGTGGTTAGATTAGTTGATTGTGCGCCCTGTCGGTGGTTAGATTAGTTGATTGTGTGCCCTGTCAGTGGTTAGACTAGTTGATTGTGTACCCTGTCGGTGGTTAGATTAGTTGATTGTGTGCCCTGTCAGTGGTTAGATTAGTTGATTGTGTACCCTGTCGGCGGTTAGATTAGTTGATTGTACGCCCTGTCGGTGGTTAGACTAGTTGATTGTGTACCCTGTTGGTGGTTAGACTAGTTGATTGTGTACCCTGTCAGTGGTTAGACTAGTTGATTGTGCGCCCTGTTGGTGGTTAGACTAGTTGATTGTGTGCCCTGATGGTGGTTAGATTAGTTGATTGTGTGCCCTGTCGGTGGTTAGACTAGTTGACTGTGTACCCTGTTGGTGGTTAGATTAGTTGATTGTGTACCCTGTTGGTGGTTAGACTAGTTGATTGTGCGCCCTGTTGGTGGTTAGACTAGTTGATTGTGTACCCTGTTGGTGGTTAGATTAGTTGATTGTGTACCATGTCAGTGGTTAGACTAGTTGATTGTGCGCCCTGTTGGTGGTTAGATTAGTTGATTGTGTACCCTGTCAGTGGTTAGACTAGTTGATTGTGTACCCTGTCGGTGGTTAGACTAGTTGATTGTGTACCCTGTTGGTGGTTAGATTAGTTGATTGTGTACCCTGTCAGTGGTTAGACTAGTTGATTGTGTGCCCTGTCGGTGGTTAGACTAGTTGATTGTGTACCCTGTCAGTGGTTAGATTAGTTGATTGTGTACCCTGTCACTGGTTAGACTAGTTGATTGTGTACCCTGTCGGTGGTTAGACTAGTTGATTGTGTACCCTGTCAGTGGTTAGACTAGTTGATTGTGTACCCTGTTGGTGGTTAGACTAGTTGATTGTGTGCCCTGTCGGTGGTTAGATTAGTTGATTGTGTGCCCTGATGGTGGTTAGATTAGTTGATTGTGTACCCTGTTGGTGGTTAGACTAGTTGATTGTGTACCCTGTTGGTGGTTAGACTAGTTGATTGTGCGCCCTGTTGGTGGTTAGATTAGTTGATTGTGTACCCTGTTGGTGGTTAGACTAGTTGATTGTGTGCCCTGTCGGTGGTTAGACTAGTTGATTGTGTACCCTGTTGGTGGTTAGACTAGTTGATTGTGTACCCTGTTGGTGGTTAGACTAGTTGATTGTGTGCCCTGTCGGTGGTAAGACTAGTTGATTGTGTACCCTGTTGGTGGTTAGACTAGTTGATTGTGTACCCTGTTGGTGGTTAGACTAGTTGATTGTGCGCCCTGTTGGTGGTTAGACTAGTTGATTGTGTGCCCTGTTGGTGGTTAGATTAGTTGATTGTGTACCCTGTTGGTGGTTAGATTAGTTGATTGTGTGCCCTGTTGGTGGTTAGACTAGTTGATTGTGCGCCCTGTTGGTGGTTAGATTAGTTGATTGTGTACCCTGTTGGTGGTTAGATTAGTTGATTGTGTACCCTGTCAGTGGTTAGACTAGTTGATTGTGCGCCCTGTTGGTGGTTAGACTAGTTGATTGTGTACCCTGTTGGTGGTTAGATTAGTTGATTGTGTGCCCTGATGGTGGTTAGACTAGTTGATTGTGTGCCCTGTTGGTGGTTAGATTAGTTGATTGTGTACCCTGTTGGTGGTTAGATTAGTTGATTGTGTACCCTGTCGGTGGTTAGACTAGTTGATTGTGTACCCTGTTGGTGGTTAGACTAGTTGATTGTGTACCCTGTCGGTGGTCAGACTAGTTGATTGTGTGCCCTGTCGGTGGTTAGACTAGTCCATTTTGTGCCCTGTTGGTGGTTAGATTAGTTGATTGTGTACCCTGTTGGTGGTTAGGCTAGTTGATTGTGTACCCTGTTGGTGGTTAGACTAGTTGACTGTGTACCCTGTCGGTGGTTAGACTAGTTGATTGTGTACCCTGTTGGTGGTTAGACTAGTTGACTGTGTACCCTGCCGTTGGGGAGACTAGTCCATTTTGTGCCCTGTTGGTGGTTAGATTAGTTGATTGTGTGCCCTGTTGGTGGTTAGATTAGTTGATTGTGCGCCCTGTCGGTGGTTAGACTAGTTGATTGTGTACCCTGTTGGTGGTTAGATTAGTTGATTGTGCGCCCTGTCGGTGGTTAGACTAGTTGATTGTGTACCCTGTTGGTGGTTAGACTAGTTGATTGTGTACCCTGTTGGTGGTTAGATTAGTTGATTGTGCGCCCTGTTGGTGGTTAGACTAGTTGATTGTGTGCCCTGTCGGTGGTTAGACTAGTTGATTGTGTGCCCTGATGGTGGTTAGATTAGTTGATTGTGTACCCTGTTGGTGGTTAGATTAGTTGATTGTGTACCCTGTCGGTGGTTAGACTAGTTGATTGTGTACCCTGTTGGTGGTTAGATTAGTTGATTGTGTACGCTGTCGGTGGTTAGACTAGTCCATTTTGTGCCCTGTTGGTGGTTAGATTAGTTGATTGTGTGCCCTGTTGGTGGTTAGGCTAGTTGATTGTGTACCCTGTCGGTGGTTAGACTAGTTGACTGTGTACCCTGTCGGTGGTTAGACTAGTTGATTGTGTACCCTGTTGGTGGTTAGACTAGTTGACTGTGTACCCTGCCGTTGGTTAGACTAGTCCATTTTGTGCCCTGTTGGTGGTTAGATTAGTTGATTGTGTGCCCTGTTGGTGGTTAGGCTAGTTGATTGTGTACCCTGTCGGTGGTTAGACTAGTTGACTGTGTACCCTGCCGTTGGTTAGACTAGTCCATTTTGTGCCCTGTTGGTGGTTAGATTAGTTGATTGTGTGCCCTGTTGGTGGTTAGACTAGTTGATTGTGTACCCTGTCGGTGGTTAGACTAGTTGATTGTGTGCCCTGTCGGTGGTTAGACTAGTTGACTGTGTACCCTGTCGGTGGTTAGATTAGTTGATTGTGTGCCCTGTTGGTGGTTCGGCTAGTTGACTGTGTACCCTGTCGGTGGTTAGAATAGTTGATTGTGCGGCCTGTCGGTGGTTAGACTAGTTGATTGTGTGCCCTGTTGGTGGTTAGAATAGTTGATTGTGCGGCCTGTCGGTGGTTAGACTAGTTGACTGTGTACCCTGTCGGTGGTTAGACTAGTTGATTGTGCGGCCTGTCGGTGGTTAGATTAGTTGATTGTGTGCCCTGTTCGTGGCTAGACTAGTTGACTGTGTACCCTGTCGGTGGTTAGAATAGTTGATTGTGCGGCCTGTCGGTGATTAGAATAGTTGATTGTGCGCCCTGTCGGTGGTTAGACTAGTTGACTGTGTACCCTGTCGGTGGTTAGACTAGTTGATTGTGTACCCTGTCGGTGGTTAGACTAGTTGATTGTGCGCCCTGTCGGTGGTTAGACTAGTTGATTGTGCGCCCTGTTGGTGGTTAGACTAGTTGATTGTGCACCCTGTTGGTGGTTAGACTAGTTGATTGTGTTTCCTGTCGGTGGTCAGACTAGCTAAATTACGTCCTAGGCGATGATTGGAAAATATCAATCTCTGCTTTTGTCAAAATCGGAATATTTACAGGCAACACTTAGAGCCTCGTCACTCTCGTACACGTGGAACTGGCGTCGATAGGTAGGAGCCTCCTCACCATAGGCACCTCTTCGCATTGTGCCCGAAGGTGTCCCTGGATGACACGAGTCATCACGACGGGCCTGGGAGTTGTATGCGGGGAAATGCCGCGTAGAACATATAGCCCCTCTCTCTGTCTCTCTCTCTCTTCTCTCTCCACCACCACCACCACCCCCACCCCCATGTAATGCATGTTTTCAACACTCTCTGACAAGTCTCGCCTTTCACTCTGCCCTGAATTCTAGAGCCGGATATATAGCCACATGTGTTCTCACATGTCATCGCCCATTTAGATGTATATAATGCTCCGGGTTTAATGGATGTCATATATCCTGTTTCATATTGTACATGGGGGATTTATACCCCGCGGCAACCACGGACGCTGTATACATACGGATTGTTTCCTGTGCATATACATATTCCCAAATGGGGACTTCCCTGTATTAACCTATGTAAGAAATATGAGTTAGTTTGGAGGCATAGAATATTTTACGCACATCTGACTTTCAGATATTTCATGTCCTGATTCAATACCTGTTCACACCAGTGTTGACACCTATCTATACTTTTATTATCCTCCATTGCGGAGAGCTCCCACAATTAGAATTACAAGATTACATCAGAAAAACAATGAGAATTATAAGATTAAATCAGAAACAGAGAGTGACTCAATTTTCTTTCCATCATTGTTCCAAACAAGTGATTGACTGCATGAACAAACTATCTACCTTGCCAGTGCACGTATTGTATCGAATGTCGAATTCGAGTTGAGTTTAATCCTTAGTTTGACGGCACCATACCATGCTTCTATGGGGTTTCGCCCAAGTCGTAATTATCAACAACCTTGATCGAGTTTGTCATTTCACGCCATATATGACCAAAATGCCGATCCGCCATTGCACACAAGTCGACGCCATTACCACTTAGTTGTGTGTACCTCATACATGGCACCGTACTTCATGTTGAAATGACTTAAACGTAAAGGTCAGGGGCCAAGTCAAAACATTGATTACAAAATAGTTTCGTTTCCTGTTGACTTGGTTCCGTCCTATTGCGCATCTTAGTACAATAGCCAGTCCAGAATTTTGAGACCAATTCATTTAACTGGATACATAAATATTAATCATTATTATTTGATAGAACTAAGCACTTGTATATTGCAACACTACGCACTAATCATTGCAAACATGTCGCGCAGCGTGCTCTGTCGTACAGCGAGCACTGACAAACAGAATCCTGGAATTCATGGAAATCTCAAAACGAGGCTCTGCCGCGAGAAAAGTTTGGCGGTCTGGTACGGACTTGATATTGTATCATCAATCACATTGTGCGTTACAGAACTACACTGAATAAGCACAAAAAAACACATAACCAGGTGTAACCAGTAAGCCAGATGAATTGTGAATCATTTTACGACCTCATCAAACTGGGGCAGTCTGTGACGTCTCAGTTAAGGTCATGCTGCCTACACCTCGCCATAAAATATAGAAATACGATGTTATTAAAGTTTAAAATTAAAATACGTTTGTAAATACCGTTTTCTCATGAAACAAGGAATTGGAGTTCAGTGTAACCATAGTTGTTTGTGATGTCTATTTTCACTTTCACACGAGAAAATTCGGATCGGCTGAAAAGTAGGTCATTGTCTGAATAGGTTAATGAGAGTCATGTTTCGGTTTGGTCAAACTGAGATCGCAATAATCACGGGAATGGAGTTAGAAGTTGGTGTAGGTTTTCCGAAATGGACATCAAGGACTGGTCGGTTCGGAGTCAGTAAAATGTGTCTGAGTGGGGTATTCATGCTTCACTGCGGCATGGTATCTCAGTGGGCTAGCACTATAAAACCAGCTTCAGTCTGGGCCAGTACAAGCAGCCGCACATACACATACACACGCATGCACGTCGTCATATGAGCGAAATATTCCCAAGCACGACGTTAAACCCAATTTCACCTCACCTCGCCAAATTAATGTGTAAATAGTCTGTCTGGACGCGGTAAGCCAGTAATTGGCACTATGAGCAACGACTCGCGACAACACCCAGTCGCAGAGCTGACCCCCAAACCTCAGGTTGATTAGAAAACAACGTGGTAGCTTGGCAACGACGAAAAACATCATAAATACCATTTTAGTATTATGGTGAAACTCAATTAAATTGTCGTTTTCTAAACTGAAGCTTATGTTCCAGGAAACTTTCGTCCGGAAAAACTTAACCTTTTGTTCCAAGATCTGCATCGGAAATATGGGAAGATCGTCAAATTCCGGAAGGGTTCGTCATGGGCCGTGTTTTTGTTTGACCCCACCCTCATCGAGGCCGCCATGCGTTATGAAGGACGCTATCCCAAACGTCCCAGTATGCCCCTACTTGACATCTACTCCGAGAGGTCAGGAAAGGCGCGCACAATCAGCCAGCTGTAAGTATTATTATATTTCACAGTTAAAAAATAATGCAGTAGAGGGAGGGGTTGGTGGTCCTGGCACAGTCAGGCTGATTAGGCACATCATGGGTACAGGAACCTCTACAAGCAGCACAGGGGGCCAATGGGACTTCTCCCAAGAAACGCGGCCTTGTCGAACCCACCAAGAACGTTCCTGAAAATATGGAGACTCCTCAACAGTGCAGCCTTCTGCATTACCCAGAGTGTTAGAAGGGCTGGGCTCCGATGGAGAACCCGGTCACTCTCCTGATCTGAGCCAAGACGTCAGGTGGTACCAAACCAAGGGCACCAAGAGCAATATGGAGCTGACGACAGTATGCTTGGGATGTAAGCGAGACATTTCAGTGGCGATCTCCGCATGTTTGCCATGTTTTTCCCGAATCTTGTCAATTACATTATTATCCGAAAGGAACAGAAACTTCAATAACCCAAATGTATAAACGGGTCTTATGGAAAAAGACAAAATCAGCTTGTAGGCAGGAATTTATCTCAGGCTATATAGGGGCCCATTCCAACATTCCAAAAGAATTGTAAAAGTATCATTTTCCCTGGACATGTTCAGGCTCCTATATGGACCATGGGTGGACCATGGGTCAAAACAACGGACCATGCTATCGTGTCATTTTAGATATACAGTTTGTGCCAAGGCATGACATCCACTGACAGTTCAACAAATTCATTATACAGTCGACACTTCATAATAACATTCTTTCTAAGAATCATAGTTCCGAGATTGCAAGTGGGAAGTGACTGGTCCAAGGCAGCAAACGGAGCTTTACACAACATATCAGCACGTTGTTGGAAGCCCTTGTAAAATCTTTCAACTCTACAAGACGATCGATTACATTTACAAAATGTTCTACTCCATCAAAGTGTCCTATGGAAAAAGTAAATCTGCGTAACATAAAATTGCATAAAATAAAAGTTATTTGAAAAGTTATAAAAATAGCCCTAATTAAACAGGAAGCAAAGAACTTGGCATTTGATGCCACTTTGTACACAATGAACTTACTCACGTTTTGCCTTTTGACACCTGAAGTCCACACACCTGATATTGAAACTTGAAGAGCTGTTGATTATTCTCTATCCTCTGAATGTTGACAAAAACACGTTAATTTCAACCTAAAGTATGCGTACGTCATACCACGACTTACAGAAAATCAGCGTCTCCGCGCCGTGGGTATGCTGGAGCCTGAAATGGCCCAAAATGAAGTGGACAGACATTCTGGTGTCCATCCAAACACGATGTCATCTCAAATACACGATTTCAACATAATGGGAATACGAGAGGGTGCCCATCATCCGGTCCCGACGGCCTGCAAAGTCACCGACAGGCACGTCTTGCCTGGTGCAGGCAGCATCTACGGTACAGGAGACAATATTGGGATTGTGTTTTGTTCACTGACGAGTTCAGATTTCATCTGGACAGTTCAGATGGCAGGGCAAGGGTGTACAGACGGCGAGGTGAACGGTATGCTGACGCGTGCGTTGTTCAACTTCGGCAGTTTGGTGACGTAAGCGTTACGGTATGGGGAGACTTCACATCTCATGGTCGGACCCAACTTGTCATTGTTAGAGGCAACCTGACAGGTCTGCGATATATCATTGGGCCTCATGTGCAACCGTTCATTCAAGAACAGGGACGTAATTTCACGTCTCAGCAAGATAATACCCGTCCACATACATTTTCGCTCGTGTTGTGACAGACTTCCAGAGACAACAGAACATTCCCGTACTCCCCTGGCCAGCTGCTTCTCCGGATTTGTCACCAATCCAGCACAATGGATGAAATGGAGCGACCTTTACGTCAAGTTCACAATAAGTCATTGACGTTAGCTGAATTGGGACAAGCGTTGGTTCAGACATGGAACATTCCCCAAGCTTTCTTCAATCGCTTAGATCGTCTATGCATCATCGTTGTCAAGCCTGCATCAACGCAAATGGTGGGAACGCACGAATTTGTGAACTCACTTTTGACACCACATCTCTTCAAGGGCGTATTATTATCTTTTTGCATTAAAAAAATGGCACAACATCAAATAATGCACAGTTACTTTATTCCAGTCGTGCTTTAACCACAGCACTGTTGTACCCAAACCGAGTGGTGGTGCGGTAGCCTAGTGTCCATTTTGCTTAAATGTTGCTTAAATTGGCTTAAAAACCTCTCATTCCCTCACCCAAAGTGTATGAACGTGTAAGTTGAACAACCTGTTCTAGTTACAGTGATTACTTTCAGTTCGGGAAAGGACTGGTACGACCTACGTAAACCCGTCCAGGACCGGGCGATGAAGCCCCACATTGTTGCACAGTATCTTCCTTCCCAGAGGGACGCTGCAGACGACATGGTCTCCACCATCATATCACAGAAACTTCACGTCGACGACATGAGCAAGCTTCTTTTCAGATACACGGCAGAATGTGAGTTTCTTTGTTGTCACAGTTTTATCAGACACCAGTGATTGTATGAGCACCATTGCAAGTTATTAGGGTACTCTGTCAACCTATCGTCTACCTCACCACCCGATCCATTAAACCGCAACATACGACAAGCATGCATTCACCATTTCTAACGGGGTAGCCTAGTGGTTAAAGCGTTCGCTCGTCACGCCGAAGACCCGGGTAGAAAGTGTGAAGCCCATTCCCGGTGTCCCCCGCTGTGATATTGCTGGACTATTTTCTCCTAGGACAAATGTAGAGGTTAGCATCAAGTAATATGATGCACCCGATTTTATCACCCATACAGCATTAATACTCATGCAGTTGGTCTACGAACATGTGGACACTGTTTCAACAGTGGGGTAAACCTTGGTTATTTTAGTAACGTAATACAGTCTGTGGCTAGTTCCATATCAACAAGAATTGTGAAAAGAGAAACCATGTTCTGAATTTGATAATAACAGTAGTGAAATATAATATATACAAAATGAAACAAAGAGATGAAACACCAAATTTGAACTACATTATAGAAGACGTAAAGACAACATATTATGCTGAACGTTTTAACGCCTATTCAAATTGCAAATATGACAGCTTCACAAAATTTTGGTCACTATGTCACAATCTGTTCTGTTAACCTAGCGCTATATATAATGTACTGCTATATATTTTCAAGTCCCTATTCATTTCCACTTGAATGCACATTTGCCTGTAAATCGACTTTGTATATATTTGCGAATCGTGTTTATACCAACCCGTTATGCAATGAACTGTATGACCTGGATGTATGGAGAATCAAAAATAAAAAATTATATTAAAAAAAAAGAATTTTTAGAATGTGAGAGGTGTCATACTAACTACTGGATTACACTTTTAAAAGATAGAACTTTTTTTAAGCATTTGGCCTTGGACTATATTGCCAAAGGCGGAGTAAAACCGCACTCACTCACTCACTCACCATATCTAACCGAGATCGCTCCGTCCTTGTGTTTCTAGGTTTGTCTGTACCTGCTGTCGAGGATTTCGAGGTGACAACTGAAGATATGATGTATGCTCTCCTCCATTGATTTCAGCGACTGGCTTGTTCTGCTTCAACGTGAGACTGGGGTTCCTGGACAGTCAGGGTTTGCCTATGACTCAGAAACAGGAGGAAATGTTGTTGAGAATACGTCAGTTCCTGTCACTGGTGGCCCAGAGTTTCTATACCTTCCCCACCTTCAAATACTACCCCAGCAAGATGTACAGGACATTTGAAAAGGTGTATGGTGATATACAGAAGTAAGTTTTTTACATATGACGGTCACAGAGACATAACCCTCTACTCTACATCGTACACATCTCGGTCCGATAATTACAAAGATCCCATTCCTCACCAACACTGTTATATCGTCAACTTTGTCGCTCGTTCACTGGCTTGAAATCAACAACCGATGAAATGGAATCCCCTGGACAAGACAAATTGATGGCCAATCCCCTTGTTATTGACTTTGTAACCATGGGAACAAATAAAATTTAAAATTTAAAAAAAATAAAACAATTGATGGCTAATCAGCTAGAGTCCGTTTTCCTCAGTTTGGAACAGATGGAGTGAAGTTCTAATTGTATTTGAGACTTCTCGTTTTCGGTTGCATCTGGGACGACATAGTTGCATGAGTGCTGGTGATCTTCCTACTGCACATGCGACCAGGGCCCCGTTCCACAAAACGATCGTAGCGCTAAGATGATCATAACTCCCATACTTTAACATAGACTTACGGATGTCGTAGCGCTACGATAGCTTTGCGGAACAGGGCCCTGAGGTCATCCCGCAAAGCGATCTTGGCACAGCGACGATCGTAAGCCCATGTTATGGCAATGGAGATACGATCACCTCAGCGCTAAGATCTCTCTGTGGGACGAAGCCTAGCTGAGCGCTAAGGTGACCGTAACTCCCATACCTTAACTTGACCTTACGACAGTCGTAAAGCTGTTCAACGCCAACATGGTCAATCGTTTCAATCATGAAAGAGAACGGTTATTGACAAAGCGCAAATACAACCCATCTTGTTCACTTGTTATCTGGAAGAATCTATTTGGCATCTATATATTATATTTCACTTCAAACTACGCTATGGTAGTCTCAATGTATTTATAAGCGGGAAGTTGGCGGACAGCGTTTGTTCGGGCCACGTAAATGGAGTATTGTGGTGACAGAGATTTTCTGTAGATGTGTGCTTCTATAAAACATGTTTATTAAACATGTATTATATTTTCAATGCAGATTTTTAGAACGATGTCTTTAAGACATAAAGAAGCATTTGCGATGTGATACCATCAATCAATTGAACATGCAAACAAGTGAAACCTTTAACAGCCTGATAGATAGTCATCTCTCTGTCATAAAGTGGGCAACTCAATGTTTATGTACCCGGATGCGATGGAGTGTCTTGAACGCTACAAACAAAGCAAGCTTGTGTTAGACCACCCAAGTACGTCTACAGGATCACCTAAGGCGGGCTGAACCACCTGTTGGTAGATGAGACAAATGCATTACATCGGCCATTACACCCTCCCTTTATGTCGGGGATCTAAATAAGCAATGCATATATTTGTTTCTATGCCCTCAATTTGCCCGGGTGGAAAGGTAAGAGATATGTATAAATTCTGTCTTCGAAGAAAAGGACATGAAATCTATTAACCTTATCCAAAACCATTTCTGATTACTAACACTTTAAGCCTAGTCTAACTGTATCACCTTGATAGTATTTAACGACAAAGGTACAATGTGTGAAGCCCATTTCTGGTGTTCCCCGCCGTGATGTTGCTGGAATATTGCTAAAAGCGGCGTAAAACCAAACTCAGTCAGTCAGTAGTATTTAACGACGATGTGTAATACGTATTTAGGCTTTGCTTATGAAACTGTTCACTTCCATAAACTTAAAAACAGTATAGAAATGCCCCAACTCTTCTCGGGATAACTGGTCTGTAAATATTGTTACTGTTTTTATTCCAGGACTGGCCTGACGTATGTGGAGAGTATGTACAGAGAACTCTGTGAGAGGAAAGCCAGGGGGACGCTGGACCCCCACGAACCCAACCTGCTGCTTGCTCTCCTCAATGATGACCGTCTTCCCAAGGAAGCCTGTTTCCGCATCATGTCCAGCTTCTTCACAGTGGCCACGGAGAATGTAAGTACTATATTAAAGTCAGTTTACATTAAGACCTTGTTCATGTTAGACGCTGTAAACGGCCAATAAGGGTTTGATCAAACAATAGACAAAAGTGGCTTTACACACACACACGCACGCGCGCACGCAAGCGTACGCACTACGCACACACATGCGTTAGTAATTGTTGGGATGTCCCAGACAAGACATTTCCAGGGATTTGTTTTTCCAATAAGAGTGAGTGAGTGAGTGAGTTAATATTTAACGTCACATCGGCAATATCTCAGCCATATCGTGACGATTTTCCAATAAGAGAATTTGTGACCTAAAAGTATTTTGTCTGAACCTAGAAGCCACATGGTCTTCAAGAATTTGGTATATTCAAATGTTTATGTCTTGCATGCATTTAATGTGTGTGACTTCTTTGTTTCTTTTAGTAAAAAATCTCATTAAAATATGAAGATGTATCTTTCACACGATTTCTCTCTCGGCGTAAAACTGTGATGACTTCTAAATTCTCGTTGCAAGTGAATGAAACACTCAGACCAGCATATCCATCAATTTCTCGTTTGCCCTCTGGAATATACAATGACGCGTGTTACAGGTTGCTAAATCTCTGTCACTGTCCCTGTTCCTGCTGGCGAAGAATCGGGACAAGCAGGAACTTCTGTACCAAGAGATTATCTCCCAGTGTGGCACCGGGAAGGTCGATGCCACGTCTCTGTCACATATGCCGTATCTTAAGGCCTGCGTTAAGGAAGGACACAGGTTAGTGATTTAACCACTCAGACTAACATTACAGCCGCGGTGAGTATAGTTAAGTTATCCATCAGCTCGCTGATCGTAGAGGTTTAATCCACCAATTTGACCATATTCCTTCAGGGCTTGGCACGTGTCTGGTGCGGGCGAGCCAAGAATCGAGTCTGGGATTGGAACATTTGGTTCTGGCGCAACTGAGAAACACTGCATGGCAGCCTTAGGCGTCTGAGACGATTGGGCAACATTTTGATTGCGGTTTAGTGTTTCAGTTTACAGTGTGTAAATATCAGGTGAGGTGAAATCCCAGTGTAAGGGAAATGTTGGGAGTGATCCACCGTCTTGGGCAGCCCAATGGTTATAGCGTTCTCTCGCCACGCCGAAGACCGTGTTCGATTCCCCACGTGGGCACAATGTGTTAAGCCCATTTATGGTATCCCCTGCTGTGATATTGCTGTAATATTGCTAAAAGTGGCGTAAAACCATACTCACTCACCGGTATGTGGTTGATTCACTCTGTGTGTGGTATACCTGGTGTTTGGCAAGAATGAATGTCCTTATCTATTCTGTGCAGACTGGCTTTCCCCAGCCCTCTTGGATCTGTCAGGATCATGGAGAAGAGTCTTCAACTGGACGGCTATCACATTCCCAAAGGGGTGAGAATTTTATTTAACGATTGAGCTATATTAGTGTTGTATATAGGTAGTGGTAGTAGTAGTAGTAGTAGATGTTGTAGTAGTAGTCGTAGCAGTAGTAGTAGTAGTAGGAGGAGGAGGAGGAGGAGTAGTACTGATGTGGATGGTGGTAGTAAAACTGGTCTTGTACAAACAAAAATTTATAATCCACGCAAAACGTGCCGTGCAAGCCATAGATTGCCTCATATGATCATCTTGAAACAATACAAACCAGGAGATCCTTCACTCCATTGCGACGCGATCTGCGTGAATACATCCATTCCATTAGAGGCAACTAATGAGCCAACCAGCATGTAGGTGCGGTGGAGCGATTCCTTCATGCCACTTACCTGGTTTCTGAAAACCAAGTTCAAACGGCCGCAATAGAGTTACGGATATATTGAACAGCCGAAGTATGCTCACAAACACCCCAGATACATCACTACGTAGACACGTGAAGGATATCCCGTAACAACAAGCGAACATTTAACCACCTCGATTGTGATCCCGGAAAATGTCTGAAGTTCGATCTCCGGCTGTGTCATACCATAAAGCGTTACAAGATGGTACTTGTTATTTCCCTGCCTGGTCGGCTCGTAGTCCTTATTCTGTGTTGAGTAGGTTATCCATGTCAAACTGTAAATGACATCTCAGTCGGTTAGCTCTATGACAGTGGGCTAGTACAAAGAACCATACCCACGCGAAAAGGGTGTATGCATATCAATGCCAACTGCAATAATTTTGAACGCGACTTCAAACTGCATTCACTTCACCTGGCAAATAGTAACTATCACAAGCATAAACGGAGATAAGATTGACTTTAGTCCTAGAAGGGTCGTATTCAGAAAATATGCCAAATAATATGCAAGAAAACCCCACACATGTATACTTAATCACCCCCTGAGAAAGATATACCTGTCCAGACGCATCTGCACGTGAAACATGAAGCTTCCTATTGATAACGATGAACTGCCAGTGCAAGGCAACAACGGTCTTTGATTTACCAGTCTCCTCCTCCCTTTCAGACGGAGGTTCACTTTGGCCATAACATACTATGCCACAGCCCCGAGTACTTCGACTCGCCCAAGACCTACATCCCCGAGCGCTGGCTCAGGGACGATGGCAACACCAGAAAGAAGCATCTTCAGTCATTTATCGTCATGCCTTTTGGGTTTGGCGCCAGGAACTGCCCCGGGAGGAGATTTGCTGAACAGCAGCTGTTCTTGGCTTTGATCACGGTACGGGCGGTTTTAGATACTGAAGGAAAACGTGACCTTGTAACACTGAAGGCGTGGATGCAAAGGAGAGATGGACATGGTGGTGTTATATGGAAGGTGAAGTGATGGAAGGAAGGTGACTGTGTTACATTGAAAGGAAGATCTGTTGAAGATAAGGCCTGATTGTTTTAAATTGAGGGATTATGTGTTGGAAGGAATGTTTGGTGTGCTACATAAAAGAAAGACGTCATGGAAGGTATGCGTGATGTGTATAGAAGGCTAATGGTGCTGTGTCGGTGCTATGTGGATGAAAGGCTAAGGGTGCTGTGGCGGAGGAGTGATGTGGATAGAAGGCTAGTGGTGCTGTGTCGGAGGAGTGATGTGATGAAGGCTAGTGATGCTGTGTCGGAGGAGTGATGTGATGAAGGGAAGTGATGCTACGCTGAGTGAGTGGTGTGATGGAAAGGGGCCGTAAGGGTGAAGCTGAAATGTCCGTGAGAGATAGTTGTGTTTCAGGCCAATGATGTATCCTGGTGTTCCTTAGAGTAATTATGGTGAGATGACAGAGTGTGTTGGGAAACGTTGGTGCTGTTTGTCCAGGGAGAATGTTTAGTCGAGAGCGATCTGTACTTTTGTATGCGTCTGTTCGGAATACACGTCGATACACATTATAGTTTTCAAACATTATCAAGAACACATTGTTTCCCCCACGACACTAAATATTAATCACATTTCATTACAGATCATCCAGTCGTTTGAAATCTCACTGAAGAATCCAGATGAAGAGCTCAGCATCGTGTACAACATTCTTGCAACGAAAGAAACTCCCCTGGAGTTGAACTTCAAACAACGCAAAAAATAAAGCAGAGACTGGTTGCCGTATTTGAACTGGCAATCAAGAGTTCTGCGCAGGCGCAGATACACTCTAAGCTGGTTGGCTTGAGCAGGTGGCACGACTCTCGAGGACCAAAGATATTTAAGTTGCTTTGAATAGTTTCATGTCTTAATGTCAGAATCGGTGACATGGTCCTTGTCCATATTCCAGGGGTCCCTCAATCAGCCGTGAATACCTACGATCCATAGGCTAGGTAGTTATGAGTGAGTGAGTATGGTTTTACGCCGCTTTTAGCAATATTCCCTCAATATCACGGCGGGGGACACCAGAAATGAGCTTCACACATTGTACCAATATGTGGATACGAAATCGGATCTTCGGCGTGACGAGCGAACGCTTTAGCCACTAGGCTAAAACCGACCCCGAGGTAGTGGTGACGTGTGAATATTTTAACCACCTCATAAAGTGAGGCCCTGAATTATTCCCGGAAGTCAAATCAGCTCTACTACAAGGTGTAGGCAGTGTTTAAAGTTCCCGCCTGTCTAATTGTTATCGATGGTCTTATTTGTTGTAGGAAGCTCAGTTTGCAAAGTTTAATCACCGATAATTTTGTAATTTACTACAAACGTGAAACACATGATTCTGTCACGTCATTGATATCACTCCAGGGGTAAACATTAAATCTGCATTTGATTCAGACTATGGATCTGAAATTCTTGGTCGGCAGCATCATATCTGGTTTGCTAACTTTTCAAAATTGCCGGTTCGATTGTCTCACTGAAATTTAGGGGACATTTACGACATGTATTGCACGCGATGTAGAGCGAGCAGCATCGCCGACGTGGATGTAAACTGAACGCTTACTGGTACACATAGTTTTTCTGTGTTTGATTGTATGTAATGTGGGGCGATTGGGGGACGTACTGTTAACAACGCGTACAAGAACAACGTGAACACCGATGTGAACACGGGTGCAAAAGAAAACACGTCGCTAATTGATAAATAACGATACAGATACTGAACTGCGAATGTGTATTGTGAAAGAGTTGTTTTCTAATATATTTGTTTTACTAAGATATGTTAGACACTTGTTATCTACTTTGGTGCTGGTTCGCCATGTTTTGTTGAAGTCCAAACCCTGCTCTGAAACCTCTTGCCCCTTATACACAGAATATAGCCAAAGATGCAGTTAATGGAATGAAGACCATATAAAACTTCTACTGGCACCATGATGCTGTAGCGATGATATGCTATAATAACCAACAAGTTGTTATTGAATAAAAGTTTGAATTGCGAATTCAGATTATTATGAGGCATATGAAAAGGATATTCCATGGCACATGCTGTGAGTGGAGGGGGGAGAAGGGGGTGTCTCCTGTGTAGTGAGTGAATGGTCTTTTACAGCCGAGTGTATAATTGCTTGCCTCACAAACCACAACTCCACACCCTATGGTTGTCGTAAAGGACGACTAAATGGGTCGGTCGGACATGTTCGACGAGTTGGTAATCGTACCCCGTCGGCCTATGTGTCACAATCCACCAGGACCCGTGAAGGTCCGGGTTAGAATTGATCTTCAGCAACTCATGCTTGTCGTAAGAGGCTACTAACGAGATCGGGTGGTCAGGCTCGCTGACTTGGTTGACACATGTCATCGGTTCCCAATTGCGCAGATCGATGCTCATGCTGTTGATCACTGGATTGTCTGGTCCAGACTCAATTATTTACAGAACGCCACCATATATAGCTGGAATATTACTGAGTGCGGTGTAAAACTAAACTCACTCACTCACTCACTCACAATCCACCAACCACTCCACCATAACGAAATATACTTCATTCTGTTTGTCAACGTGTACACCGCGTACGACAACACGGACCTATCCAGTCAGTTAATGCGAGAAATGAAAGTGATGCATATAACAAAAGGGGGCATACAGTGACCTTGGTGCCATTTCTACAGAATGTGCTATGTCTTGACCAGCTGCATAGAATCATATTGTTTTGTTTTAAGAAACAGTGTTGACCGATAAATGGAGAGATTAATTAAACATATACATATATATAAAGCATGTGGTGAAGCCCGATATTCATACGTGTACAGAGTCCAGCTAGTTTCACGTTTTCAGAAACATTCAGTGGATACAGAAAATGATGGAAGCAGTCAACGAGGTGAGGTGAGGTGAAATTGGGTTTAACGTCGTGCTTGAGAATATTTCGCTCATATGACGACGTGCATGCGTGTGTATGTGTAGGTGCGGCTGCTTGTACTAGCCCAGACTGAAGCTGGTTTTATAGTGCTAGCCCACTGAGATACCATGCCGTAGTGAAGCATGAATACCCCACTCAGACACATTATACTGACTCCGAGCCGACCAGTCCTTGTTGTACCCATTAATGCCGAGCGCCAGGCAGGGACCAGCAAGTACCATATTTTAACGTCTTTTGGTGTGACGCGGTCGGGGATCGAACCCGCGACCTTCCGCTCTCCGGGCGGACGCTCTAACCACTACACCACGGATGCGGTCGCAGTCAACGAGTGTGTGGTGGTAGAAGTGAGGGACGCCTATGATACTCAACAGAGAATACTAACAGTTCATTTCCTTAAATCCGTTTAAAGTGGTTGCAATGATGTACAGTGTTTATTGAATATTATTATCGTTCATTACAGTGTATCTTTGGGATGGCAAGATGTCACCTTCACTGTTTTCGATCAAAATGAATGATCTAGCGGAAGAAACATGCTATATTTGGGATTCAACTTTCTTAGTAAAGTACAGATTCTAGTACTTTTGTTAGGGTTGAGTTCCATCCAGGATTCGAACCCACACCCTCAGAGTCAGGCACCTAATCGCCAGCACTCAAACAACGAAGACAGTCTGGGATCTGGAGCACCGTTTAACGGTGACTACTATTGGCACTAATGAATGACAATGATATACAAGTTGAGATGAACCCACAATCACCGGTGAAAGCTTTCATTCAACCATAGGCCCGAGTAGAACTGATTGTGGAACATAGATCGCCGGTGCCTCAGTGAAACTGCACAATCATTAGTTTGGTTGAACCAGGTATGAAAGGAACCGTTTTATCCTCGTTTACGGTCCTCCTCCACTTGTGGCACCATCCGTGAAGAATGGTCAACACTGTGGGTTCATCTCACCTTGTATATCATTGTCAATAATTAGTGCCAATAGTAGAGAATCCGGGCGATTCAGAAGAAAGCCTGCAGGTACTGTCTGGGAGTTGAGTGCATTCCTCGAACCACGCTGCACGAGGAGACGTAGGCTTGACTTCATGTTCGGTCTTCAGAAAAAAGAATTACTATTTTTTCGAACGTTTTTTCCAAGACCAATGAATCATTAAACTATGTAAATGGTCACTTACAAAAACCAATTCATGAGATCTTAAAACGTTCCAGTAGATATAATGCGTAGACATAATGAGTGGATGTTAGTGAGGACTGACGCAATAAGCTGTATAAATTCAGTTCCCAATACACTTTTTGAATGTGGAGATACGTTGAAGTGGCTTCGGATATCAAGAATGATTCTGGACCTCGGGGTAGAAGTAAACCCACAGGATCTCCAAACGACAATGCAGCCTTAGTTCTACTGTCACTGTTATCCCTGTCAAAGACCGTGTTGAAAGAAGTATATTGGTCAAATTCAGATGTGGGTTACCTCCCCTGGCTATACAGTCCGGCTGGTACGCCTAGATCTCACGCCGTCATAGAGCCTGTAAACACTGTGCTACCTATTTTGTGGGAGCTTTTGCAGTTGGAAAAGTTAAAGTTAAGTTGAGCGGATGCGCCGATTTATCAGCAATATTAGCTTCAGAGTTTACCTTGCCCTACAAGACTGAAGGTCCAGAGGACCCCCACATGTTCCTAATTTCAAGGGTTCATACTGGAAAATTGAGGGTCTTGTAAAGTAAAATACAGATCGAAATTGTCCTCTGGATTCATGTCAGTGTGGACACTCAGTAACTGAAGTACATGTAGTTCAAGTTCAGCCATGTCATTCACATATAGTCTGTTTGCAGTGAAAACGTACCGATGAATTTCACTTTAAACAAGAAAGTAAATCAAATAAAGTGAAATTAGTATTGCGAATCATCACAATTTTACCTTGCCAACTGAAGATTTAAATCTCAGAATTTTATTCATCTTAGGATAAAAGTTGTTTAACAAACGATCATTCATTGAAATCGCTATTATCGGTTTGTATTACAAAGGGGCAAGAGCAGTAGTTGGAACAGTGAAACAAATGCACGTGCGGTTCGTGATGAGCGTTAACTTAGACCAACTCTACTTGTTCTCGGTGTTTCATTTGATGTGCATACCCCCTTGTAATACAAACCAATAATAGCGATTTGAAACTATGATAGTTTGTTAAACAACTTTTATCCTAAGTTGAATAAAATTCTGAGATTTTAATGTTCATTTGGCAAGGTAAAATTATGAGGATTCGCAATTGTAATTCCACTTTATCCGATTTACTTTTTTGTTTAAATTGAAATTCATCGGTACGTTTTCACTGCAAAACAGACTATAGGAGATAGTAATTCTGAATGTGCGCGTGTATTACTAAATACTGAGAAGTTGTATCAGCTCAACTGGCATAGAAGTTCTTGAAAATAACTGAATGTCTGGTAGATGATGTTTACGTGGTCAAAAGTACGAGTAATTAATCGGCAATATTTGTTATATTTACTCGGCTCTCAGACGAATGGCATACCACGACAGCTATGCATAGACTTCATACGCATTCACCTCATAACTCGCTGTATCGTTGCGATGTGTACATGTGTCCAATATCATAACATACAAACTACCTTCTCTCCTAGAAATCGACTCTATCCAGCTCATCTCGACTGCAGTGAACACTTAATATGACGCTACCATTTCTTCGTTCAATGCCGACGTTTCTGACTTGATGATATTATTAACTCATCTTTGAAATCTGAGTTTTATCGTTTCATATAATCTCGGTGAAAGCTTCGCATTAGTGCCAGGTTACACCTTGAGAACAGTTCACGAGCGACTCGTCAGCTCTGCAAAAAAACATTCATCCACGGCCTATATTCCAGCAATGTATTTCTACTGTCAACCCTGAGTATAGACAAGTTGATAAGTTTAAGTGGGGTAATAAACAAATTCCTCCACACAACATTCGATGCCCCCGTGACCGACTTCTAGTTCTACCCCTACCCCGACCACCACAACCGCTCCAATCACACACACACGCCGTTTTACAAATAGCTTGCGTTTTAACTGCTTTAACGGTGCTTATCACCACCAATGAGCACGTGTTCTAAACGTGTATATCTCCATATCCATGTTCATAACCACCACGTTTTAGGGACCGTTCATTATTTATGGCTAGGGGATGATGATGATTTTAAGGGGAGTCATTTTGTTCTGGGGAGTTAGGGAGGTCATTAATTTTGTACACATGTACTGAGGGATGGGCTGGGTGGGAGGTCAGCAATTTTGTACATAAAAATATGTTTATTATTATGCTAAGAAACTATGGGAAGGGAGGGTTGGGGGGTGGGTGTCATTGATTTTGTACATGACATGCAGGTGGGTCACTTATTTTGTACATACATTTTAGGGGGGACATTCACACTGTACATGCTCCTCCATAAAAATCATCATCACCCCTCCTAGCCATAAATTATGAACGGTCCCTTAGGCAAACGGATACATTTCTCAAACAGATATATTTTAGTGATTTTACTTGCGCTTTGAATACTTTGACAGTCCCTGTCACTCACCAAAGGGACATAAACTCTGACAAACAAGGGCAGATAAGAAGCCATCCACGTCACGTGATTTGACAAGGTGCTCTCAAGATGGCGGACGAGTTGGAATTTCGGGTGGAGAGGTCAGATTGAATGTACTTTTGCTCGATTATGCCAACAATTTCTCATTTGTTTAGCATGGGTGTGTACGTGTGCATAACAGCCACGTAACCAACTATTAATTGCAGCAGTTGTTAGGAAAGTAAAAGCAATAGGTACATTTGTTGGCCATATTTTGGATGACCCAAATTGTGAACGTAGTTTGTTTACCTGTAGTAAAATTATTTTGGTCCGTGGCATGTTTGTGAAAATGATATGGTTGAGGAGTGGATTACGCTCTTCCAAAAATCTTTGTTTTCATAGAATACGTTTTCATGGAATCCTATTAACGATTTCATAAATGTTTATTCGCTGAGGATATTAAAAAAAAAAAAAAAATTATTTGTATCATAATTTCTATGGGCCTGAATGTCTGAATGTGTCTGGGGTCCACTTAGGCTCACTTTCTCACAGGAGCCTTGTCGTGAAACATTCCAGCAGTGTTGAGTTGTCAACATATATACTAACTATACAATACTGAAACTGTTGGTGTTGCGCAGGTAATATGGCAATGGAAATGTACAACCCCCGTTTCTGTATGCTATTTTTACTGTTCTGTAATCGGCATACAAAAATAAACCCATCATGGCAATATTTATGGGCCAGAAGAGTGGACAAGAAGAGCGCCAAACCTGCTCCTTATCAGATGTGCAAACTAGTCTGCTGTTATAGTATATACCAAAGAGACAATTTGAGCTCACTCATATGTTTCATACTGGTAATCTCACATGGATTTCTCACCCACAGCTGTCCCAGATAGCATTCAGACGTTGTTGGCAACGTTGGCAATGTTGGCAAAACCATTGCCAACGTTTGGGCCAACGTCTGAATGCTATCTGGGGTGTAACAAATGACTGTGACCCATTCAACTTGTTGAGACACAATATCCTGAGCATGCTGGGTGACAGGGAGTCACATCAATTTATGCGACACAGAAATGTATGTTCAGTACATTCAAATATATAGAATGGATGCAGAAAAATCCATTATTTTGAAGGATCCAGTACCATGTTTACTGCACCATAGTCCTGGCCATATCGATCATTTGATCATACAAAAAGCCATGAATATAGGATACTTGTTGTTACCCTGGCTGACATTCTGTATGAAAAGGATGCAAACACTGGCCAGCTCGGAGTCAGTATACTGTTTTATCAGAGTGATAACCAAGTAATCATGGTTAAAGTGCGACATGGTATGTCTGTGGGGTAATACTGTAGAACAAGCAATTGCAATTGCACACAAAACACATGCATACACGTCTTAATAGTGTAATAAACATGAACATGATGAATACAACATTAAACCCCATTTCATCCGCCTCATTCACTGTGGTCATTCAAATGATGTTTAACGTCATATAGAATATTTTGCTCATATGACGACGTGCATGCGTGTGTATGTGTGGCTGCTTGGACTAGTCCTGACTTAAGCTTGTTTTATGGTGCTAGCTCACTGAGATATCAGGCTGCAGTTAAACATGAATACCCCGCTCAGACACATTATACTGACTCTGAGTTGACATTAATGCCGAGTGCCTGGCAGGGACCAACAAGTGAGGTGAGATGAAATTGGGTTTAACGTCATGCTTGAGAATATTTCGCTCATATGTGCGTCTGCTTGTACTAGCCCAGACTGAAGCTGGTTTTATAGTGCTAGCCCACTGAAATACCATGCCGCAGTGAAGCATGAATACCCCACTCGGACACATTATACTGACTCCCGAGCCGACCAGTCCTTGATGTACCCATTAATCGCGAGCGCCAGGCAGGGACCAACAAGTACCATATTTTAACATCTTTTGGTATGATGCGGTCGGGGATCGAACCCACAACCGTCTGCTCACTCATCATGCATGAACACAGGAAATGTACTTAGCGACTTCGGGGTGTTAGTTTTTATTGTGTTGTATTCTAACATGGTTAATCAAGTCAGTCACGATTGTTTAAGCATGTTAAGGAATTGGTTAATTATAACCATGGTAGTATGATCAAACTTCAATTTGAAACAACATTTTCTTGTAGGTAATATCTGGTAGGCTGAAAGATGACATTTTCGTGAGCTTGGATGGCATGATGGCAGAGATCATATCTCCAACAGATCATGGTCAACAAGAACTTAAATAATTTACACTGAGTATTACTGGTGAGTTGTAAAATTTATTCATTGTCTCTTATTTTTTTTTAAAGTCATACTTACTACCATCATGGTAACCGTTTCTGTGTAAAGGGTAAGCATTTGGAGCCACCTTGATGGTTGTTTTATCATTTTGTCACATCTTTGTTACTTAGATAAGTATCCAGCAGACGCCACAAAAAACAAGATGGATGAAAGTGACCTTCACCTTCAGTATGAAGCCCAGCAGCAGCTGGTTGAGCAGCTGAAGGGAATGATCAGAGAGAGGGAGGACACCATCAAAGCCAAAGACAAAGAGCTCCAGGTGAACTAAGTATAGCCTACAATTTGTGGAGCCCATTGTGTCTACCATGATTTTGCTGGAATATTGCTAAAAGCGGTGTAAAACCATAGTTATTCATTCACTCACATCTGCTGAAGGACCAGTTAGTAAGTCCAAGTAAATAGCTCAACTCCCTAGATGTTGAGACATACACTCCTACCTACCCAATTACCAAACTTCCTTGTAATACTACACTGTCATAATCTCATGGAGAGACTATAATAACTACTGTTATATAGTGAGTGATGGCAGGTTGGATTCCATGTTTTAAGTCAACTTCATGTACTGGAGTTCTATATTTCCATTACAGGACACAAATTCCAAGTTATCCAAGCTGAAACTTCAGGCCAAAGCCAAGGTGGTGAAGATGACCTCACAGTTAGAAGAAGCAAAGAAGGCAGGGGAGGCAGGAGACAGGGTGAGTGTTGCTTAACCCACAGGGAAGGGGGTCTGGAGGGAGTTTTCCTTAACCCACAGGGAAGGGAGACAGGGGTCAGTGTTGCTTGACCCACAGGATGGGGAGACAGGGTGAGTGTTGCTTGACTCACATGGAGGGGAGACAGGGCTGGTGTTGCTTGACCCACAGGAAGGGGAGAAAGGGTGAGTGTTGCTTGACCCACAGGGAGGGTAGACAGGGTGAGTGTTGCTTGACCCACAGGAAGGGGAGACAGGGGTCAGTGTTGCTTGACCCACAGGAAGGGGAGAAAGGGTGAGTGTTGCTTGACCCACAGGAAGGGGAGAAAGGGTGAGTGTTGCTTGACACACAGGAAGGGGAGACAGGGTGAGTGTTGCTTGGGTCATATGAGGGGAGACAGGGGTCAGTGATGCTTGACCCACAGGATGGGGAGACAGGGTGAGTGTTGCTTGACTCACATGGAGGGGAGACAGGGCTGGTGTTGCTTGACCCACAGGAAGGGGAGACAGGGTGAGTGTTGCTTGACTCCACAGGGAGGGGAGACAGGGTGAGTGTTGCTTGACCCACAGGGAGGGGAGACAGGGTGAGTGTTGCAAGACCCACAGGAAGGGGAGACAGGGTGAGTGTTGCTTGAGCCACAGGAAGGGGAGATGGGGGAGTGCTGCTTGACCCACAGGAAGGGGAGACAGGGGAAGTGTTGCTTGACCCACAGGGAGGGAGAGACAGGGGAAGTGTTGATGATCCACAGGTAGGGGAGACAGGGTGAGCTTGCTTGACCCACAGGGGAGGGAGACAGGGTCAGTGTTGCTTGACCACAGGGTGTGTCAGTGAGGGGGGACAGGGTGAGTGTTGCTTGACCCACAGGGAGAGAGGGGAGGGTGGTCAGTGTTGCTTGACCCACAGGGGAGGGAGACAGGGTGAGTGTTGCTTGACCCACAGGGAGGGGAGACAGGGTCAGTGTTGCAAGACCCACAGGGGGGGGAGACAGGGTGAGTGTTACTTGACCCACAGGGAGGGGAGATAGGGTGCGTGTTACTTGACCCACAGGGAGGGGAGACAGGGGTCAGTGATGCTTGACCCACAGAGAGGGGAAACAAGGGGAGCATTGCTTGACCCACAGAAAGGGGAGACAGGGGAAGTGTTGCTTGACCCACAGGGAGGGGAGATAGGGTCAGTGTTACTTGACCCACAGAAAGGGGAGACAGGGGAAGTGTTGCTTGACCCACAGGGAGGGGAGACAGGGTGAGAGTTGCTTGACTCACATGGAGGGGAGACAGGGGTCAGTGATTCTTGACCCACAGGGAGGGGATACAAGGGGAGCATTGCTTGACCCACAGAAAGGGGAGACAGGGGAAGTGTTGCTTGACCCGCAGGGAGTTAGACAGGGTGAGTGTTGCTAGACCCACAGGAGGGGAGAGAGGAGGGGGAGTGATACAGGACCAGCATGATAGACAAGGTTATGGATGGTTATTTGTAAGCTCTGTACCCACACCATGACCTGTGTCAGTCTGGTCCTTCCTCCCACATCAAGCTGTCTCCATCACTCACTCCGGAATGTTTTGCAGGACTCCGACACCAGCAGCATCACCAGTGAAGAAGGGTCTTCCAACAAGGTGTTCCGGGCCAAGACCAAGATGCTGAAGCGGCAATTGGAGGACAAGGACAAGGTCATCCTTGAGAAGGACGACATCATCAAGGTCAGGGAGAAGCAGATAGAGGACAAGATGGCCATCCTTGGGGACCGTGAACTGATCGTGCACGACCTCACCGAGCAGCTGGAACAGAAGACAAAGCTTATCGAGACTCTGCAGGGCATACGTGAAGTGGGAGGAGACGGAGGCTCTGAGGTAGGTTGGGGGAGTGTGTATGCGCCTTGGTGTTTCTTGCAGTATGGGCACCGGACAGCATACTGACCAAATGCTCAATGAGATTGAACCTACAGATGTTTGATCATTCTTTCACCATTCAGAACAAATGTATGTTTTTGGTCTGTGAGTAGTGTTTTGATTCAGGGGTAGTCTCAAGACTACCGACAATGTTGCAGGACTGCTATTTTGCTCAGATCTTATTACATTATATATGCTTGTCTTATTTGAGCTTTAGATTAGTTGGATACATGTCACAGCTGTGAATAACATCTACTTATGAAGTATGAGACAGTCAGTCTTAATCCAATCCTGTATGATTATACATAGAAAATACTTTTTGATAGGTTGAAAGATGAGCTAGGAAAATGATAAGCCTGTTAAGCTGTTGGGCTTATGTTAATGAATGTCTGTCGGTTCTATTTGCGGAGGTCGATGATATTATCAGGTTTCAGTTGAAAACAGTTGTTTTATTTGCAGAGATATTACAACATGTTAGCTCAATGTTATTGTGTTATATAGCTAACTTACATTCTGAGGAGCTGATAATATCTTTTTCTCATCATTTTAAGCTTAAAAGTAAACTGTTAAGTTTCTAAACCTTGACTTCATAAGTATGTCAGAATACAAAAAGCAGTCCAAAGATGTGATCAAAATACAGTAAAATATGGTCATAACAAAGTCAAAGGGGACCACTAATTTAATCTGTTATAATCATAGCTTGTTGTACACATTTCATCTGAAATATACTACTCACACTTTGCTAAGGATCACAAAAATTCACAACTTTACTTAAAGTAGATTCATAAGCTGAAATTGTATCCATTTAAAACTGGATAAATAATAATATGGTAACCGCTATTTTGGCAAACAGTCACTTTAATCTAACCTTATGCACTTGATACATGAATAACCATCAAACTGGTTTTCATGGCACAAATCAACCATTTTGCAAATCATGGAATGAGTCAGTGACAAGTACACAACACCTGTCAATAGCAGGTATGGGATCCACAAGATGAAATGACATACTGAAACCTAGGATCCATGCTTACAATAAGCTTAGATATTTAAACTCAAATTTGAGCCCAAATCATAGTTTTCTGTTGATGATTTGATCCTTAGCAAAGTGTGAATAGTATATATAGCAAGGGACTAGAACAAACTAATAGTTTGTTGTATCTGTCAGTTTGTTATAAGTTTCTTTGTCAGAAACATTTGCTCTCTGAAAATCTGTTTTCTTACAAACACACACCACTATGCAGGAACTACTGTAATCAGTATGGAGACAGTTGTTTGTAAAAGGGCAAGCAATTAAGCCATGAGCACGAGTGTGGATTTGTACGCACAATAAATAGGCACTATTATTATTATTAATATTTGAGTCAGACTCGATATTCAGGTCAACAGGTTAGATAGATGGATGATAGCTTTAGGTCCCTTAAAGTCCCTTAGTAACCAGTTAGTGGAAACATCATGTAGACAAGCCTGCACATATAGTATAATCAGTAAACAGTGATTGATCTAATAAACACAGAGTCAATGGTGGAATTTAGCCATATTGCTGATAAAATAAAACATTGATGACTCACTGGTTAAACTTGAGTCATATGTCAGTCTTGAAAAAAACAAGTGCTAAGCAAATGTATATCAGGAAGTAAACAATATGTTTACAAAATATTCAGGGGTGGAAATAACTTTAATATTGCTTGTGTACTCCGGTACAGTGGCACATGTAAAATCACTTGCCCTGATAATTTTTCCACTATACTGGCCGATTTTCTTGTAAAGTTTTTAAATAAACAACATGATTAACATTGGAAAGTCAACTGGACACAGGTACAGTGTGATATACAAATTTGCTTGCCCGACAAAAAAACCCACTGGACTGGGGCGTCGGGCAATGGGTTATTTCCACCCCTGAAATATGTGAGTATGGGGGCCACACATCATTCCTTTGAGGTTTGATCCTGTAATGTTTTAATCTATGTATCCCTTATGTAAGTCCTTCAGTTTTAACATTGGGGTTGACAATGCCCTCTTTACTGGCATGCATAAACACTGAATATATCTTACTATAAATTTACTTCAACCAAAATACTTGAATGTGAATATTTTGAGTGCAAGCAGTGCTGTGTATGTCAAAAGTTATTTTTTTTATACATTGTTCTTTATGTTTTTATTATTTAAATTATATCAATCGTAAAAGTAATATGCCCTTTGACTTGGGTTCATACATGTGGTTTGAATATATAACAGCTGACGGTATCTTGCATATCCACTATGCTTCCCACTTTGTTCATTATTGCATCTCCTCATCATGCTCTATCCTCCTACTGAAATATTAACACTTCTCTGCACATTTGAATCCTAAGCATGTAAACCTGCATTGGTAAATTTTCCTAGTGTGCTTTAAACTGTTCTCGCTTTGCAAAAATCTACTGTAAAGTTGTCAAGACAAAACAAACACAGGACGGAGGATGGAGACGGAGCAAAGTTTCTGTCTGAAGCATGAGATTGTGAGCGGGTGTATTTATCAGTCCCAGATTCAGGAGATGTACGCTCAGATGGTGTACAAGGACAAAAAGATGATGGAGCTCAATAACAAGATTCTGGAACAGGACCGAAAAGTGATGGATCTGCAGGAGTTTGTTGGGGAAAAGAATGAGGTCATCAGAGGCAGAGACAAAGTTGTTGAGGTTAGTGAGGTCATGGAGGTAGGGGTGATTTTGTCATGGGCATGGGTTTGTTAGAGGCAGGCTCAGCGAAGGGTCAAGATTGTTTAACCGAGGGCATCAGCAAGTCATTAGAGGCAGGGTCAAGGTTGTTGAGTTAGGGCTGGGTGAGGCCATCAGGGGTCAAGGGTCAAAGCTGAGATGACTGAGGCTGTGGAGGAAGACTCAAGGCTGTGGAGGAAGACTCAAGGCTGTTTAACTAAGAAAGGGTTTTGGCAAGTAATTTCTTTGTTGGCAGTTCTCTTAGAGATTAGAGTGAAGGTTGTGGAAGATGGGGATTTACTGGTATCTTCGAATTGTTGCTTGAGCTCTCAGTAAGTGATAAAAAATGTCAGAGTACAGCTTTTTGATCTGGTCCTTCTGTTGGGGGTTTTAGATGTCAAATATACCTGAATTGATGAGTTTTATAGAACTTTTAATGTAACTTGTTTGCTGAGAGTAGGGAGGTTGTTAGTTGAGATTGGTGATGCATGCATGCATGCTACAATTATTCTTTTAGGATGAGTCAAGAATGTTTTTATTATTTTGGTTGGTTGGTTGTTTGGTAGGTTGGTTATTTAACGCTGCACTCAGCAATATTCCAGCTATATGACAGCGGCCTGTGAATAATCGAGTCTGTACCAGACAGTCCAGTGATCGACAGCATGAACATCGATACGATGACATGTTTCAATCAAGTCAGCGAGCCCAACCAACCAATTCCGTTAATCGCCTCTTACGACAAGCATGGCTTGCTGAAGACCAATTCTAGCCCAGATCTCCATGGGTCATTTATTATATTTTGAAAGTCTTATTCAGCCACCATTTCTTTTGGATTGGGTCTTTTCTTCACATTTTCTACGACACATGTTTATAGTGTGTCAGTGTGTCTATTATTACTCGCCCGTGGAAGATACTGCAGTGTAATATTTTTACGGCGATATTACACCAGTGTAATACCGCTAGACGTATGACGTCAAAATGGTTTGCAGTTATGACGTCACAATGCCAATACCTCTATCACAATGGTATTAGACCTTGCTTGACTCGTGGAAAGCTGAAAGTCAATACACCTCGTAGGCAGTTTTTATCAGTTTATGTTGGAGAGTAATAAACAGAATACTAAACTCGCTTCTGTGAAATACCATTTTTATTAAACTCGTGAAAGATTTAGCATCAAATCATTAACTCGTTTAATAAAAATGGTATTACACGGAAGGTCGTTGAGTATCCTCTATGTATTGTGACTTTTTGTCATTGGAAAAGCCTTTGTTTGCTTCAGATTTTGCAAACATCTTTAAAGGAGAAAGATCAAAGCGTCCAGGATCAAGCGACTTTGATCGTAAAACTTACCACTAAAGTTGAACACAATGAAGAAACAATAGCTCTAATGATTGAGGATCTTCGAAAGGAGGAACACAAATTGAAAGTGGAAAAAGATAAATTTGATCTCAAATTAACAGAAACTCAGAAGAATTTTGAGGAAACCCTGCAAGAAAGGGAGGTTGAAATAAGTAAACTCCGGGACTTGATCAGGGAAAACCAAAAAGACATTTCTACAAGGGAGGGCGATTTGAAAGAACTGATTTCTCGACATGAGAGGGACATTCAGCAGATTATGTCCAAGGGTGAAGTAAACATCCATGATCATGTGATGAAAATGTTGGAACAAAAGATGAAGGACACCAATGACGTCTTGGATGGAAAGATGAAAGTAATTCAGGTTCTTCAAACTGAGATGGCTGAGAAAGAAAATCAGTTGGCTGAAAACAAGGAAATAATGAAAACTCTGAAGGATAAACTGCAAGTAACCTCTGAACAGTTGATGCTGCTTCAGGCTAACTTTGTGGACATGGAGGCACAGTGGAAAACAGAAAGAGAAAGGCTTGAAAAGAAACAAAAAGATCTCATCGAAAAACAGGAAACAGAGAAAAGTGAGAAAGAATTGCAGATGCACACTTTGAAGACAACACTCACCCAGTATGAAACAGCCTATGCTCAAGCATCTGAGCAGTACAGTGCTTTGCAAGAAAGGTATCAGCAAGCTGTCATGGGTCAAGGTCAAGTTTCACCACTGCCACCTGTTGCAGCATCTTCTGACTCTGACGAAGTTCAGGCACTTAGAACTATGGTCGATCAACTGAAGGCTGAAATAGCTCAAAAGACTAATGTTCCTTCTTCCAAGTCTGAGGCTCAAGATTCTGATGAGGTCCTTGCATTGAGAACTTTGGTTGATCAGCTCAAAGCAGAGATAGCTCATGGGCCAACAGCTAAATCTGTGGCTGGGGACAGTGATGAAATAGAGGCACTGAGGGTAATGGTGGACCAGCTGAAGGCTGAAGTTATTGACAAGACAGAAAAGCTAGAAGCAGCCAAAAAGTCAGATGAGGTTGGGAAGGGAGAGACGAAGATGCTGAAGATGAAGGCTCAGATGACCTCCAAGATCAAGTCCTTGGAGAAGGAAGTCACACAACTTCGTAAGGTAGGGAAATGCTAACTGTATCTATTTTGATGGAATCAAGCTGATGTTTTAATGTGATAAATAAGTTCATTACACCTTTTGTTAAAATACATAGCCTATTATTTTTATGAAACCTCTCTTGAATAAGACCCCCACTGTCCTACATCTTCCCCTAATGTGTTTGCAGTCAGTCAGTTTGTAACAAACATGCAAGCACTAGCTGCTAGACTTTGACTTTAATGAGGACCATATTTCTTGCAATTCCTTGCAGGGTAGTGATCTTGCTGATGAGGTCATGACCTTGAAGAATCGCCTGGCAGAACTGGAAGATGAGAAGGGGCACTTGCAGCTGAAGCTGGTTGACTTTGAGGAGCTCCGACTGCAGCAAGGTAAGGCAGGGTCATGGATCGCGGCTATGTGGTAGCTAGTGGTGGTCCGACTAATTGAAATAATCGAAGATTGGTCGTAGTGACTAAACGACCAAGCAATCGATCATAATTTCTCTTTCTGGAACACTTGTTTTCATTAACAATATTTTTCACATGGTTGGTTTTGTCTGTTACATTTCGTAAGCACTACAAGCTCGTTTCAAGTCATGATCGAATTTATCTTAAAGATTCCAAGAAATTTATGTTCCTAACATACTAGTCATCCTTTAAAGATGTGAAATTTTGCCAAAAAACCCCAGAAGAACTACATTTTTTTCCCTTATCTTAATGTGCATTAACAAAATTCATAAATGACGCTAACCAATTATTTTCGATGATTGATCGGTAGTAATGAACCAATCATCAATTATGAGATTTTAACCAATTCCCAACACTAGTGGTAGCCATGGTGTTTAGTTATGTGTTTAATGAGAGGAACTTTCTGTGCCATTTCCTCGTTATGTGCTGGGAGTATTCACTTTGAATAATGCCTTAAGCTGCGTAAAAACTGAAAAACACGCAGTTTATTGACTGAATTAGTCATTAGGAATGTTTTTGAGCTTCTTAAGACGGCTGTGATTTCTCCTGGTGTATTCTTGTTAAAAGAGATATCCAACAGCCTATACTGAGCACATAATGGATGGGATGGTCGGGCTCAGTGACTAGTTTGATTGTTGCTCATAATATTGATCATTGGATAGTCTGGACTCGAATATGTACACACTGTGATCATGCAGCTGGAATATTGCCATGTGTGGTGTTAAACAATAAACAAGCAAGCAGGTATGGTTTATTATAGACCTATGAACAGTTTCATGGTGATGTTGTTGTGCTGCAGCTCAACTTGAGGCCCAGCTGAAGGACATGGAAGCTGAGAGGGAGGCTCTTACCAAGCAGAAGGCCGACCTCCATGCAGAGTTTCAGGCAGCCAATGAGGAGAGAGAGAAAGCTGAGTCAGATTGTCACAGACCTTCAAGCCACTGTCGACCAGGTAGGTAGTAGTGCTGTTTGTGAGTTGGCCACCATGAATTAGGTATGATGATGTGGTTGTATGATGATGGGTTTGGATTCTAGGTTTACCCCAAGTAGTATTATAATAATTTATTATTGGATTGTGAACTCTCAATCTGTGCTAACGGGTTTTACCAAAAGGGCTTATAGTGGAAACTTGTATCACCTGGCATTTCCACCACATTTAAATGATATGACTGACACGCTGTTAAAATTAGTGGTGAACCAACTCATGCACTCATTCTGTTCTTATCCCCTCCTGTGTTTCAGAACCAGGTGTCCCATGACAGCGACCAGCAGCAGAGACTCCTGGAGCTGCAGAAGGATCTGGACTCAGCTCGGGAGGAGCTGAAGGAGGTTCAGGAGCTGCATGATGCCGAAAAAAAGAATCGGGTCAGTCTGGAGATTCGAGCTGTCGAGCTGGAAGAGTTCAAGAAGAAGGCAGAGGCTGATATAGTGAGTAGCTTCTGCATCAACAATACCAGCGATAAGGGGACCTCATCCTGAACACAATAACAACCAGTATCAGTAAAGGTTGCATATTTCAGGGGGGAAGAGGATGAGTCTCAGGGTATTATGGTGGGTTAAGGGAGACACTTTGAATTCATTGTCTCTCTTCTCTAAGGGATTTTATTTTGTGTGTGTTTCAGGGGTAAGAGATTTGATGTTGGAAGTGGTGGACCATCATTTTCTCTTCCATTTTTCAAATGCTATTTTGTTTATGAGGAAATGGTTTGTTCCAGGAATCAATGATTGAGAAGATAACATCCCTGGAGAGAGTTGTGTCTGAGACTCAGACTGACCTGGAGGACAAGCTGTCCACCATTGAGAACTTGAAGGGAGAGAAGGTTGCCCTGGAGATGAAGATGGCTGAGACTGAGGAAACCAGAGATGGTAAGGACATAGAGGAAGACATGCCATACAAGGCGACTACTAGGGCCGATGGTTGATTGCCTTCTCACCCACCCCGATGCCAGGTTGGCATTGGTCTTCAGTAACCCATGCTTGTCGTAAGAGGCGACTAATGGGATCGGTGGTCAGGCTCGCTGACTTGGTTGACACATGTCATCGTATCCCAATTGCCTACAACGATGCTCATGCATTGATCACTGGATTGTCTGGTCCAAAGTCGATTATTTACAGACCGCCGTCATATAGCTGGAATATTGCTGAGTGCGGCGTAAAACTGAACTCGCACCAATTAACAGAACACCATCGTTTGGCTGGAATATTGCTGAGTGCAGCGTACAACTCTCACCAATTAACAGAACACCATCGTTTGGCTGGAATATTGCTGAGTGTGTTGTTAACTTACAAACAAACTGATGATGAAGATGTTGTCTGACCCATACAGTTTCTACTGATGTGAAATAGAACATGTCTAACAGATATTCTGCTCTTTGATGGTAGGAAACAAGCTTGTCACATTTTTTATTAAACGTCCCATACAAAGAGATGACCTTTTCAAGGTAGTGTAAAACTTTGTAACAATAAATTATTCATTAATATGAAACTTGGGGAACACATCTGTTTGTTTGTTTGTTGCAGCTACTGAGGTAGAGAAGCTGGAGCTGCAGAGTGAGATTAACCAACTCAAGGATAAGATTGAGAGTGACAAGAGACCAGTCATAGCTTTCGAAAAGGAAAATGAAGACCTCAGGGCCAGGGTGAGATATTTCTCCTCTCTAGGAAGTTTGTAAATTTGAATAGTTGGGGAATATTTCTTGTGTCCATGCCTTTTTGGCATACATATTTTTGTCCATTGCAGCACAGAATAAGTGAAAAAAGTGCTCCTCTGCATATATACTGAAAGCCATTAAAAATGCAATTTGACATTCATACTTTCTTTACTCACACTAATTTCAACATATATAAACCTAACTGGCAGATATGTTGTAAGTGAACATCTGTGAATAATTTCATCTGAAAATGTCCAGTCAACAACTCAGTGACACAACAATGACATCACACAAAGAAGGGATCACTTGCAGTCAATATCGTGTGTGTCCACCGTGCGCTGCAAGACATGCTCGCAGTCTTTGGGGCATTGAAAGACACACATTTCTCAGGAACAGCTGTTGGATGGTCTGCAGCCTCTGATGGTCTGTGGTCTGATCATGACACCACCTCCTCCAAAACGATATTGCGGTTTTGTCGAGCTGTTATCACAGGTGGTGCACCAGGTCACGGATGATCAGCAACACTTCCGGTAGCCCGAAAATGTTGTCTGAGTCGACTTACAGTGGATGGATGCACATTAAAGTGCCTGGCAATCATCACATATGAAGCTCCTTGGCTGACCATACCGATAATCTGATTCCTTTCGTCTTGTGTCAAGTGTGGCATTTTCTCAAAGTGATTGAGTTCCACAATTCCTTGTGCTTTTACAGGGCCTGGGTGCATGTGCACAACGTGTTTCATGAATGTGGTTGTGTTTACGAGAAATGTCAAAGGTTCAGTTTTAAGTATCAAAATTCATGTGAGAGGAATGCTCCGGGACTCGAACTCGAAATGAATAACAGCCTTTTATCCCTACATCCTCTGTATCGCAGCAAAAAATCTTCAATAGAACTTTTGTAAGTTTCAGGACAACAAATACAAATTGCGTTTTTAATGGCTTTCAGTATATTAAACACTAAATAACGTTTCCAAAATATATAAATCCATTGTTAGAAGTTGAAGTTTGATATTTGTCTGGTGTCCCCTGCCATGATTGTGAGAAACAAGACAATAATTTAAGAGTGAGTGAGTTTAGTTTTTATGCCACGCTCAGCAATATTCCAGCTATGTGGCGGTGGTCTGTAAATAATCGAGTCTGGACCAGACAATCCAGTGATCAACAGCATGAGCATCGATCTACGCAAATGGGATACAATGACATGTGTCAACCAAGTCAGCAAGCCCTACCACCCGATTCTGTTAACCTCCTACGACAAGCATGGGTTACTGAAGAAGAATTCTAACCCGGATCTTTTAGGGTTATTTTAAGAAGTCTGATCAGGCTGATGATAGTTGAACACTTCTGTTTGCATGTTAAGATATTTTGGCTAGAGGTGGCTATTAAATTTCTTTCTTGCAACATTTCAGGTTGAGGAACTGCAGAAGAATATTGACAGTGGATCAGAGATAACAAAACAGGATAAAGAAGAAATTAATAAGTTAACCTCCATGTGTGAAGAGCTACATTCCAGAATTGCCTCCCTTGGTGAAGAAAACACCCAACAGAAACAACAACTCCAGGCAGTGATGGATGCCAAGGTTATTTGATGTTCTTTCATTGATCAGCTGTTCGTCATGTGAAGAGACATGTGTTCTGTTCATCTCTGCATTACGTTACTTGTGACAAATATTCCTCTTATAAATGTGTTTATTCATAAATTAATGTTCTGTGATTGGATAGATATATATCCTGTAATGCTTTCTTAATTCAGGTTCTGTCACATGAAGTGTGGGAATAGTTTTTCACTTTTTGTACTAGTAGTTCAATTTGCAATGATTTGTGGCAGACTTGATTTTGTATCTCTATTTGCATGTTATTCTTTTTCTATTGAGGCTTCAATTGTGCACAAATATTTTATTACAGGAACAAATTGAAGAACGTCATCGTCAGTCCATGGAGGAACTCAAAGTCCGGGAAGAAACTATACAAAAACTAAACACAGAGATCACTGAAACCAAACAGGAGGTGACAACTCTCCAGGAGCAACTGAGGACTTCTCGCGAAGACCTACAAGCTGCCAAAGAGTCTGCAGTCTCAGACTTGGAGAGAATGACTGCAGAATTGGGTGAGAGAGAATCTCGCATCTTGCAACTGACTCAGTCTCTGGACCAGAGAAGTGAAGAGATGCAGAATGTGAAGGCTTCTGCAAACGAGGAGGCTAATGCCGCTGCCAGCCTGGATCTTCAGGTGAAACAGTTGTCCCGAGAGCTTGATCTGCTGAAGGAGGGTCAGAGTGAAAAGGGAAAAGAGTTTGAGATGAAGACTCATACTCTTCTCTCACAGCTGTCCGAGATGGAGGTTGAACTTTCTGAACAGCAAAAATCTGCTGCTACATTAGATGACAACATTTCGAAATTGAAAACTGAGAAGATTGAGCTTGAGAAAGAGCTCATGTCCAAAGAATCAGAAATTGTGTCCTTGAAACAATCTTCTATAATTCTAGAGGAAGAATTATCTAAACTGAAAAGTGATTTTAATGCACAAATGTCCAATCAACAAGCACTAGAAGAACATGCAGAGGAGAAGAGTTTTGAGTTCGTAACACTACAGAAACAGATTCAAGATTTTGTACAGAGGGAGCAGTCTTTTCGTGACCAGCTTGAAAAGGAGAAAGATTCCAGTGAGCAAACAAAAGGAGAGTATGAACAGTTACTAGGGGATCATGAGTTTCTAAAAAGATCAGTTGCAGAGAAGGATTCAGAGCTTGAAAAGTGCAATAATAGAATAGAAGAGTTGGCGTGTTTGTGTGGTGAAAGGGATAAATCAGTTGAAGACCTAACTGAACAACTGAATAAACTGCAGGAAATTTCAAGTGACCGTCTATGCAGTGTAGAAGCATCTGAACTTGAGATTACTAGATTGAACACTGTTAGCCATGAGAAAGAAAATGAAATAACATCCCTCAGTGAAATGTGTGATTCTTTGAAAACCGAGCTGACAAAAATGACAGGTGATGTGGAAAGATACAAAGTAGATTTGGATGTGTCTCTGTCTGAAAAAAAGTGATGTTTTGCTACAAGTCCAAAACTTGCAAAAAGCAGTTACTGAAAAGGACATCAAGATTGACTCCATTTCCCAGTCAATGGATGACAGCTCTTCACAGACTCAGAAGGTTCTAGAAGAGAAGGATATGAAGATCCAATCTTTGGTGTTGAACCTGGAAGAGTTGAACACCCATGCTCAGGCTGAATCTGAGAGGATTCAAAATCTTGAAACTGACCTTGAGGAACAGTTTCGTATCTGTGGTGAAAAAGATAGTCAAATACAGCTCATGAGTGCTGAGGTCCAGGAACTCAACTTGAAATGCTCAGGCCTTGAAACAGCGGTTCAGAGGTTGAAGGAAGAGCGTGAGGAGCTATCTGTTCAGTATGAGAGGACTGTGGAAGAGAATCAGGTGCAGGTGAGGACTTTAGAAGAGAGTAATCAACTTCTGTTACAGGATAAAGAATCTTTATCTGTTGCCTTGCAAGAACATAAACAAATGCTTGTTGTTGTTAATGAAAAGGTCACAGAGTTTGAGAGCACAGTAGAGAACTATGGGCGCGCAATTTATCAACATTGAATGACAAATTAGAAGATTACAAACAAATGTTAGAGAGTAAGGTACAAGAGGTAGATGCAGCTCGGTCTGAAACTCAGAACTTGCAAGAAAAGTTTGATGAAATCACAAAACTGTATGGTGACAGTGTTCAAGAATTGCAGACTGTGACAAGGGATTTTGATGTGTTGAAAGAAGAACATGAGAGCCTTTCCTCCAAGAACCTTCAGTTACAACTAGAATTTGATGAAATCTTGAAAAGTGTTCATGAGAAGAATTGTGAAAATGAATCATTGTCAGCTTCTTTGGATATAGTAAAGTCTGATTTGGCAGGGATGACAGATAAATATGATTCCCTGACAAAATCATTTGAAGCATCTCAGCTTCAGTTACAAGATACAGACTCTGAGAAATGCAGTGCTTTGTTGAAGGTGAGTGAACTTGAGGCTGAACTCAAGAACAAACTTTCTGATGTGAATTCCTTAACTTTATCTTTACAACATACCAAAGAAATGCTTGACACTCTGTCGACTGACTCCAGCTCCCAAGTGCGAACTCTCACTGAGAATGTGCATGAACTGAATGCTCTGATTGAGTGTCAACAATCTGAACTGTCCAGCATGAAATCCCAGTTGTCAGAAACCAAAGAATCATTTGAAAGTTTGCATGTCAAGCAGCTTCAGACGGAGAAAGATCTTGCCTCTCTGTCCAGCCAGCATGATGTGGTGCAGTCTGAATGTGCTAGTTTAAATGTTGAGAATAATAGCATGAAATCCAGTCTCTCCCAGTTAGAAACAGAGCTGCATGAGAAACAGTCACAATTTGAAAAGACTCATGTTTTGTTGACAGAAACTGTTGAAAAGTGTGGTGTTCTAGAGTCAGAGGTAAGGACTCTGAAATCTAGTCATGATTCTGTTGTACGTGAAAGGGAAAGGTTGCATGGAGAAGTTGAAACACTGACGTTATCTCTTGGGCAGAAGAATCAAGAGTTTGACAGTGTTGTGAAATCTCTTTCAGAAGATAAGGAAAGACTTACAGAACTTTTGTTTGAGAAAGAGAAAATGGTCGACAGTCTTTCCAGTGATATGGAGTCCAAGTCTTTAGAAGTAGGAAATGAGATTCAAACACTGAGAGATGAACTTTTGAAATGGAAGACTGATTGTGAAAGCAAGGAACAAGAGCTGTGTGACAAAAATGGGCAGATTGCAATACTACAAGAAGAACTTGATGTGCAATCTGCCTCTGGTCACTCATTGCTGGCCGCTTTGGCTGGACTGAAAGCAGAAGTGAGAACTGTTTATAAACTGCTAGATGCATCGAAAAAACAGTCTACGAAAGATGTTGATGAACTATCAAGACATAGAATAACCATTGAGGAAGAGCTTCAGAAAACACAGGCAAAACTTGCAGAGGAATTGGAATCAATATCTCATCTTGAGAAAGAACTGAAACAGAAGAGCCTCCTCCTTGAAGAGAGAGATGAGAAAGTTCGAGGTCTGGAAGAGGTCACAGGAGGCCTTGAACAAGAGTTGAGTAAAGCTGATAAGGAACTTGACAGAAAAGACAAGAAGATATCAGAGCTTGAAATTACAATTGAAGTGGAAAGACATGACAAGGGAGATATGAAAATGATGATGGAAGAAGAAAAAAAGATGTTTATTTCCAAGATTGGAGAAGTGGAATCTATGCTAGAGGAGAGGCAAAACACCATCAAAGATCTTCAGGATGACTGTAGTCAACAGATTTCTACCATTTCAACATTACAGTCAGAATTTAGGAGCATCTCAGAAGAGAAAGAGAGATTAGAAAGCACATTGACTTCAGTCAGTAGTAAGGTTGAGGAGCTGGACCAGGTTTCAGCCACCAGGGGCAGTGAATTGGAATCTCATAGGAAGAAGGTTGAAGAGCTAGAGTCCTTAGCTGCTGAGAAGAATCAGTGGATTGGATGCTTGACTGAAAAACTGAGTTGTCAGACAGATGAAACTGAGGTTGTAGTGTCCAAAATTTCCTCCTTGAAGGAGACATTGCAAATTGAACAGTCAAGGAATTCAGGTTTAGAAACATTAGTGAAGGAGAAAACTGATATGATTTCATCGCTTGATGAAATTATTAGTGATCTGAAAACACAACTGCAGGATAGATGCAATGTTATTGCTGTACTAGAGGGTCATGTTCAGGAGCTGCAGAGATCCTTAGAGGAAACAGAAGGAAGTGTGATGTCTCTACACCACAAGAACAAAGGTTTATTACATGATGTTCAGAGATTAGAAGCAAATGTCAGAACAGAGAGAAATATTGTAGAAGACCTTACAATGCATAAAATGAACTTTCCAAAAATATTGATATGCTGAACAACCAATTGGGGACAGGAGAAGAAGTTATCAGAGAACTGAATTCAAAGGAACATGATCTGTTGCTTCATCTGGAAGAAAGTAAAGACAAATTGAAAAAGGTTTCAGCACAGTTAGATGCTAGCCAGCAGCAACTTGCAGAAGTGCAAGATTGTAACAAAATGCTAGAAATTCAAAAGGATCAGCTTCAGACTGACTTTAGCAGTGTCCTCAGCAGCAAAGAAGTTGAATCGGAGGCCTTGAATACTATCAGGAAACAGATGTCACTGGTGGAAGATGAGAACGATGAGTTAAATACCAGAATCAAGAACCTTGATGATTCACTAGCTTTAGTTAAACAGGAAATGGAACAGACTAGTGAGAAGTATCGACAGACTGTTGAAGAAAAGGAGTTAAAAATAGAAAGCATGGTCAGTTCATTTGAGGATTTTCAGAAAATGATTGAAGAAAAATGTCAGAATGTATCTGAACTGAAGAGTCAGCTTACAGACACAGAAGGAGAACTCGGGTCACTTAAGGAAAGATCCAAGACCTGTATGGAAGAAAAGGATGTGAGGATAGAGAGTTTGTCAAACTCCTTGGACCACCTTCAGAATATGTTGGAGCAAGAGATGATGAAGTCATCCAAACTAGATAATGAGCTGAAAGAAGCACAGCGTGTGAACGATGCAGATGCAGATGTCATTGAGAAATACAGTGTCCAAATAAATGAGTTGAAACATCTCTTGCAAGATGAAGTCTCCAGTTCCCAGCATCTCCAAGAGAAAGTGCAACATTTGAATAAAAGTCAAGAGAAAATGTCCATTACCTTGGAGGAAAGAGAACTGAATGTTGTCCAGCTCACTGAAAATATTGAACAGATGTCCAAAAACATGGATGTGCTTGAGAGAGAGAGAGAAATAGGATTCAATGTGACAGTGATAATACTATGCAGGATTTACAGGCCACTATGCAGAAACTATCCTCATCTATGCAACAGATTGAGGTCCTGAAACATGAGATTGCTGAAAAGTGTTCAGAGTTTGATCAACTCCAGACCACTCACAAAGAGGAACAGTCCAAGTCCCTGATTGTGCAAAGAGAGTTGATGAAGTCCCATGAAGAACTGACTGAGAGTCGAGAGGAAACCAAAGAAGCTAATGCCCAGTTTACAGATGTGAGTCTGCAGCTTAGTGACAAGATCTTGGAGGTGAACACTTTGACAAAAGAAATGGAGGCACAGTCACATGATCTGAAGAAGATATCTCATGAAAAAGAAAGAGTCTCTTCAGAAATGATAGCTCTAGAAGAAGAGCATCAAACGATAAAACAAGAAGTTTGTGGCTTGAAGGAAGTGAGACTAGGCTTAGAGAATGATATCCTGAAGTTTGAAACCACAGTACAGTTACTTGAATCCGAGCTTAACACATTGAGAACCACCCTAGAAGAAAGGTCGTTGAAGGTTTTGGAACTTGAGAAAGCTGTGGTAAATACCACTGATATGTTAAACTCATCTGAAGAAGAAAGAGAGAGAATGAAAAGCAATTTGGAAGGCTCTGTTTCTGACCGAGACAACAAAATTGTCCAACTTACTGAGGAAGCCACAAATTGGGAGAAGATGCTGGAAGTGAAAACAGGGCAGATAGATGAACTAAATGCTGAAGTGTCTGAGAAAAATGCATCTTTGCAAATCTTAGGGGAACATTGTGAGGAACTGATGGTAGTTTCAGCCTCAGCTCAGAGTGTTGCTGCCAAAGCCAGAATAAAACAGACGCAAGTAGTCCTGGATCTGCAGGCCACAGTGCAGAAACTATCCTCATCTATGCAACAGATTGAGGTCCTCAGGAAGGATAAAGATAGCTTAGAAAAAGAAAAACAAGAATGTGCCTTACAGTGTTCAAACACGTTGGATCAGCTTGAGCAGACCAAAGCAGATTTATCTCAGGCACAACAGGATTTAATGTCTACATCTTGCACTGTAGAAGAATCTCAACAACTTGTGCAGGACCTGAAACGTGAGATTGCTGAAAAGTGTTCAGAGTTTGATCAACTCCAGACCACTCACAAAGAGGTTTTGGACCAACTTCATGTATCAAAGAGTATGCTTAGCAAAACCGAGGAAGAACTTATTGAACTGAAGGAAGTTCATGGAAGGATCACTGAGGAACTTGAATCAGTTCAAAACATCAAAGGAGGAATAGAGGAAGAACTGGTCACGGCAAAGGAAGATGTGGAACAAATTTCAAAGGACCTTTCTGTTCAGGCTGATGAACATGAAGTAATGGCAAAGAAGTTAGAAGAATCACTGGCAAATGCAAATGCTGTCTTAAATGAAAAACTGGAACAGCTTGATAAGTCAGAAAGACAGCTAGAGAAAATAAAACTGTGTTTAGAAGAGGAACAGTCCAAGTCCCTGATTGTGCAAAGAGAGTTGATGAAGTCCCATGAAGAACTGACTGAGAGTCGAGAGGAAACCAAAGAAGCTAATGCCCAGTTTACAGATGTGAGTCTGCAGCTTAGTGACAAGATCTTGGAGGTGAACACTTTGACAAAAGAAATGGAGGCACAGTCACATGATCTGAAGAAGATATCTCATGAAAAAGAAAGAGTCTCTTCAGAAATGATAGCTCTAGAAGAAGAGCATCAAACGATAAAACAAGAAGTTTGTGGCTTGAAGGAAGTGAGACTAGGCTTAGAGAATGATATCCTGAAGTTTGAAACCACAGTACAGTTACTTGAATCCGAGCTTAACACATTGAGAACCACCCTAGAAGAAAGGTCGTTGAAGGTTTTGGAACTTGAGAAAGCTGTGGTAAATACCACTGAGATGTTAAACTCGTCTGAAGAAGAAAGAGAGAGAATGAAAAGCAATTTGGAAGGCTCTGTTTCTGACCGAGACAACAAAATTGTCCAACTTACTGAGAAAGTCACAAATCAGGAGAAAACACTGGAAGAACTGAAGTTGTCTTCAGATGCAAATATAGCCAAGATGATCGATCTTACATCAGAAGTGAAGGCTTTGAATGATACTATTGGACAACTGGAACTTGACAGGGAAAATCTGCTTAAACGGCTTGAAGAAACTCAAAGTACTTTGGCTCATACAGAGGCTCATGTAGAAACTCTGAAAACGGGAAAACAGCAGGCCATAGACAATATTAAATCAGTCAATGATCAAAAGGAAGAACTCAAGAATGAACTGAGCAGCCTTGAACAGAAATTTGATGAAACACATTTAAAGATGTTGTCACTCACGGAAGAACTTTCCCAGGTCAGTGTTGCCAAATCTGAAACTGAAAACAAAGTTGCTTGTCTTGAAACAGAGAAGGAAAGTTTGATAATCACAAAGCAGGAGTTGATAGAAGAAGTATCAAGACTCTCATCAGAACTTATAGAAAATGGTCAACAAATAGAAAATTTGAGCCTTCAAGTTGAGAACGGGAGACAAAGTGTTGAGATGGGGTGCCAAGAGGTTGAACAACTCAAGGAACGTGTGAAAGTTTTGATGACCGAAGCTGAAGAAAGAAATATAGAGATATCAACACTATTTTCACAGTCTCAAATGTCCATGTCAGAATTCACCACAGAGAAAGAAAAGCTTAATATGACCATTGGTGAACTTGAGAAGGATCTTGTGGAGAAAACTGTGGTCATAGACCATCTTACCAATGAAGTGGATTCTTTAAGAAATGAAGCTCATAACATGGAGGAATCCTGCAGTGCTTTAAACACAAGCATTCTACAACATGAGGAGTCTGACAGAGATCTTCAGTCAAATTTAAAAGATCTGTATTCACTTGTTGATCAGAAAGAGAAGGAAATAACAGAACTCAGGGTGCAACTTCAGTCTGAACAGAAAGAGAGGAGTCTGATGTTTCACAGTTGAAGGTTGAACTGTCAACAAGAACAACAGAGATCAGTGAGATGAGTAACAAACTGGGAGTTCAAATAGAGAATTTAAAGAGGACTTTAGTGGAGAGTGAACTGAAGCTGCAACAAGCAAATGATGACAAAGACAAAACTGAGCTTGCTCTTAGGACTGAGATGGAAATGACAAGAAAACAGACTGAGGATTTATCATTACAGCTTCAGGAAAAATCAGATGCAGTTCAGGAAAATGAATCACAGTTGCAGATCACTTTAGATCAGTTGTCTGAGTTGGCAGATTCCAGTGCTAGTCAGAGAGCATCTTACCAAAAATTGAGTGAAAGGCACAGGAACATGGAGAACCTTGCTAAGTCCCTCAGGAGTACTATCGAAGAGAGGGATGTCTTCATTTCACATCTTGAAGAGGACTTGAGAAGTGCTTTGGAAACTGTTGCAGCGTCATCTGCTGAGAATGAGAAGATGAAATACAGTCTTGTAGAGTTGAAAGAAAATATGAGAGACACAAACCGTTCTCTTGAGAAGGCTAATGAAACCACCGTACTAACCAAACAGGAAACAAGGGAAACAGAGTCACAGAAACAGGACATTGAAATGCTTGTACAGCAGGTGCTAGATGAGAAGACTGGTATGGATAGAAGAATATCTCAACTGATGGAGACCATCAAAGAAAAAGATATTTTACTAAGTGAACTGAAAACAATGCTACAGGGCTTGCAGGATGAGATTGATTCACTGTCAGTTGAGTTAGGAAAGACAAGGTCCGCTTTACATGAGCACCAGGAAGAGAATGGACAATTAAGGGCATCCTTGAGAGATGTCCAAAACGAGAAAGTAGACTTTGTTGAGAAACTCAGAATCGCTAATGCAAGTATTGAAGAAATGGAACATAATTTCCAGACATTAGAAAAGGAAAAATCATCTGTGTGTGAAGAAAACTATACACTACTGGAAAAGTATAATAAAGAAATCCAGATGGCAAATGATACCATCAGTAATTTGGAAGCCCAGAATAGTGACAAAGATGTCCAAATACATATTCTGTCTACACAAGTTGAGGAAATGTTTACAGATAGCTGTTCATCTGTTGCTGCATTGCACAAACTGTTGAGGGAGAAAACTTTTGTTCACAAAGTGAGTTCTGAAAAGGATGATTCTTTGAAGAAAATGGAACAACAGCTGACAGAAATGAAGCAGGACTGCTTAGCTCTTACATCGGAGCTGAGTAACTGTGGAGCTACAATTGAAACACTCACTAGTGAGAACTCTTCCCTCACAGTCTCTTTGGAGGAAAAATCAGGGTTGGTGGAGTCCCTTTCTTCAAACATACACAGTCTCTCTGAAGAAGCTCATGTGTTGAAGCAGCACAACAAGAAACTGACCGAAGAATTGACCAAAATGGAATCGGACTTGAGAGGGTTAAAATCTGAAATGGAAGATAAGCTACAAACTACTCAACTGCAGCTGACAGATTCTCAAAATATGTGTCTAAAAGTTACAGAAGAAAAGAATGTTAGAGAGAAGGAAATTGGAGATCTTCAGACAAAGGGTCAAGATCAGGATACTGAATTGAAAACAGTTCATGGAGAACTAACTGAGCTCAAGGAAACATATCATAGCATTGAAAAACAGCTTAGCAGCCTTGCTAAAGAGAAGGAAGAACATTTAGAGAAGATATCTCATTTAGATACAGACCTGATGAAGAAAGTAGAGGAAACCCAGAGTATAAATGAAACACTTAATGCTAATCTTAAGACGTCAGAATCACTGTCCTCTGAAGTTGAACGTTTATCAGGCATTCTTAAAACCCTTGAATCTGAAAAGAACACCCTGATGTCAGAGCTGGAGGCATCTCAGGAAAAACTGACTCAGGCTGTTGATCAGGCAGAGAGACAGCATCTAGAACTGATCGAGCATTCAAAGCAAGAAAGGGACACTGAGGGTGAAAAGCTCATGGGTAGAATTGACCAACTTACATCTAACTTGAATCTTCAAGCAGAAGAATATGAATCTTCTTTGAATTGCAAAGATGAAGCTTTGCAAGAATCAAAAACACAGCTTCAGATTCTTGAGAGTGAACTATCTGATGTGAGTCAGAAAACTGTCAGCCTTGATGCAGCATATGTTGTGGCAGGACTCAGTACAAGGAAACTGAAAACATCTTTAGAAACAGTATCTTTTGAAAGAGACAATTTCAGAACAGAATTTCTATCTGTATCCTCGTCCTTTGCAGAAACAAAATCAGAGCTTGACAATCTCAGACAAGAAACAAAACAACAGAAGAATCAGTGGGAGGATACTGTATCAAGCATGAAAGCATCTTTAACCAAAGTTACTGAAGAGAGAGACTCATTTGTTGTTGACTTGCAAACTATTCAGCAATCCTTGCATGAAGTGAAGTTGGAAAAGGAAAATGTGCAGCAGGTTTTGAGTTCAGCATCATCCACTCATGATGCAGAGAGGAAGCGAAGCAACTATCTGACACAAGAGGTGGAACGTTTACATGAAAGTGTGGAGGTACTGTCTGCAGAAAAGGATTCTTTAGTATCAGATGTGAAGTCCAGAGATGAGCTTGTGGCTGCACTTCAAGAACAGAAGACAGAGCTAATGGCACTGTTGGAGAGTGAACAAACCGAGGCTGTATCTCTCAGAGATCAGATCAACTTGAGATCTGAAAGGATTTGTAAACTTCAAGAAGAGTTAAGTGATTTGTCTGTGAAGTTTGAGGAAGTGAGTAATAAGAGCAGACAGTTGGTCCAAAGTTTGGAGAATGTTTCTGAGGAGAAGAAGAAACTGGAGGAACAAACATCATTGCAGTCTCAGCAAATCCATGAACTGGCAACCAAAGAGGAGCAGCTTACGTCACAGCTGGATGATGTACGGAAATATTCATCAGAAAGTATTGAGACTTTAACTGATCAAAGAAATAATCTTGAATCAGCGGTGAAAACAAAGCATGATGAATCTTCAAGAATGTCTGATGAACTTGGACAATTGAAAATTCAATATGAAGATGTCATGAGAGAGAAAGAAATGTTGAAGGAAGACTTTGAAAAAAAATGTCTGGAGCGACCCAAGAATTAATGGAAAAAAGATCTGCATTGGAGGAAGTGTTCGCCGACTTGAGAGAAAAAGACACACAGATTTCAATATTCATTCAAGAACTGGAAGACCTTTCAGATAAGTGGTCATCTTATGATGCTGTTAGTAAGAAGATGTCAAAGAAAAATCACCTCCTGGTTAAGGATTTGGCTTCAGTGAATCAAAATCTCATAGAAAGGGATTTAGAGATTCAGCAGCTAAAAATGCAAATTGAAATTGTGACTCAGGAGACTGGTGAAACTCTTAATGAATCAGTTTCTTTAAGGATGGAATTGGAAGAATCTTTGAAAAAGGAGAAAGAGAGAGTGGAAAGTCACGAGGAGAGATTGAAAGTGTTGTCTGAGACAGAGGCAAACCTTTTGCAGTGTTTAGAAGCTGAAACAGTGAAGAAATCGGAATTAGATATTATTTTGAAGAAGTTTCAAAGTGATATTGTAGATAAGGATGTTCAGATCACCTCTATGAGTGACAGTCAAACAGTTCTTCAGGAAACACTGGCTGAACTGCAATGCTTGCATACCAAACTTGAAGCAGATTTTGCTTTGACCAAAAGTCACCTTGCTTCCACAGAATCTGATTTGCAGGATGTGAAACAAATATTGTCAGGAGAAAGATGAAGAGAATGTAAAGAACCTTGAAAAATTGGAGCAGAAAGCAGCCCAACTCGTGACCCTCGAACATGCTTCCAAGGAGTCAGAAGATGTTGCAATGGAGAAGGAAAATCGTATTCTCCATCTGCAGGATAAAATTGATCAGGTACTAACTGAGGTGGTCAATGGGAAACAAACCACTGTGGAGCTGGAACAGAAACTGGATGATGCTAAGATGATTATTGAAGAACTAGAGCAAACCGTGTCAGATTTTGAATCAAGGTTGAAAACATCAGAAAACACTGTTGCTTTCAAAACTGAACAGATTTCTGTCCTTGAAGCTAAATTGACAGAATTTAGTGATTCCCTTGCTACCATGGAACATGATAAGATTAAATATGATGTCAAATTAAAGGAGACAATATCATTACTTGAAAACAAAGAATCACAGATAATTGCTCAGAAAGAGATTGTTAAAGGGTTACATGAAACTCTCTCAGATCAAGAAACATCAGTTGCTTCACTGAAGGAGCAAGTATATGAACAACAGGAACTTCTGTCTGATAAAGATAATCATGATGTGGTCTTACAAGAACATGTTGCCAAACTAAAGAGTTTGGTTGAGGACAAGAATGAGAGGATTGCTGAGCTTGAGACTGTGGTGAGTGAGCATGATAAGAGTAAGGAAGATCTTGTCAGTTTTAAGAGTCAAAATTGTAATTTTGAGCTGATGTTTTACATTAAGGACCATATTTGCCTTAAGAATAGGGATATAGAAAGCAGGATAACCAGCTTAAGTGAAAATTCATTGAACTGTCAAAGGAAATTACATATTTGATGAACGTTGAGATAACTTCTTAGCCCAAGTGTCTGAGTTTAAGACTGAGTTGCAAGGAAGTGAGAGAATAGCAGAAGCTCTTACTGCTAAGCTACCCGTGTTAGTCCTTGAGAAAGAGGGAACCCTTAGGGAACATGATTTGTGTCTTCGGAGGGTGAAAGGATTTAGCAGATAGTCAGACTGAATCATACTCCAATATTGTTAGGGAAAAGGATGCAGAGTTGAAGAAAGGCAAAGGAGTGAGTTGGAGGTGGAGGTGCTGAATAAGTTAGTCAAGCAAAGCCGGTGTGAATGTGATGAACTTAGGGATCAGATGAGTTCATCAAGAACCCGTTTGCAAGATAAGAATAAAACTTGCTCGGACAGAGAACAAGAACTGAAAGAGCAATCTGTACAAATACCAATATATTAACATCAGCCCTTGAGAACCTTGCCCTACACACACAATCCTTGTCAACACAAATAAATACTAATGTACAGAAGCACAGTGAAATCAAACATAAGCTTGATCGATCAAAACTTTTATTCCAGGAGCAAAAGTTGTCAGAGTTTGAAAAGGTGTCTGGTGAGACTCTCAGTAGTCTCCAGGAAATGTGTAAAACTCTTCACTACCGTACAAAACTACCATCTGCTGAGCAGTCAAGAACTATGGGCATGTTCTTTGAACAGAAGGATGAACTCCTTCAAGAACTTTCAATAGGCATCTGCAGCATCATGGCTGAAAGGGAGGAAGTTGAGAAGGAGCTTCATAAGGCTCTGCAGCTGCTTGATGAGATCTTTGATGATCAGGAGACAACAGAGAACACTTTGCAGGAATCCAGACAGGAGTGTGGTTCACTGGACATGGAAATAAAGGAACTCTACAATAAGTTGGTTCATCTTCAACAGAAGGTCATAATAAGAGATCAGGATCTTGGTCAAATTGCTCATGTGAAAGAGTCTTTACACAGAGATATTGAAAGCATGCAGGCAAGTCTTGATGCTTCAATGGAAGAGAAAGAAAGTCTTTCAATCTTGAACAAATGTCTTCAGGAGCAACTGGATACAGTTGAAATGTCACGAAAAGAGGTTCTAGAAGAGAGGGTGAATATGGCTACACAGAACAAAGCTCTAGTTGACCAGATTGCAGAAACTGAAGACAAACTAAACCAAACTTTGCTTCAATGCCAAACATTAAATGAGGAAATCATCAAGCTAACTGACAGACTATTAGTTGCTGAAACTGAAATATCAGAAGTAAAAGGAAGAAATCTTGAGCTCAGCATGACACAAGAAAAGATCAAACTGGAGTATGAACAACAGATAAATGAAAAATGTCAAGCAATAGAACAAATGGGAGCTGACAATTCAAAGGTTGGTGATGAGATACATTCCCAACTTGTTGATAAGGATGTGCAACTGTCTGTTTTAACTGAGGAGTTGGGGACATTGTCCACAGAACTGATTTCCTTTCAGAGTCTTCATTCAGAAATGTGCAATAGAAAAATGTCATTAGAACAAACTTGTGCCAAACATGAAGAATCACTTGTTGAAAAGGACAGACTTATTTCTGAGGAGGTAAAGAAAATTGCAACATTAACATCAACCACAGAAGATGATGCAACACAAAAGGAAGATCTTCAGAAGAGATTTGCTGAGGCACAGGCAAAGGCTGATCAGTTACACTTGTTGCTAAGTGAGAAAGAGCATGCTGTTTCTGAAAGAGATGAAGAGATTGTGAGCATGACAAAAGCTTTGGAACAGATGAAAAGGGGAATACATGAGGAGGCTGAAGCTGATTCTTTGACCCATAGCCTTTCTGAAGCAGAGATGAAGATGAAAGAGGTGCAAGGACAAATGGAATCTGTGTTACAACAACTGACAACAGCGACAGAAACTAATCATCATTTGGAATGTGAACTCAGGAGTGCCCAAACAAAGATGGAAGAACTTCAAGAATCACTCAAGAATGAGATGAGTCAGCACAATGAACTTAAGGTTGTACATGAAAAAGTTTCATCAGAGATCAGTATTCTCAGAGGCAATCTTGAAACCAAGGATAAGGAACTCAGGGAAACTTGTAGTAGATTTGAAGTGGTGCAGAGGCAGTTGCAGGAGATCGAAAAAACAATGATTGGTCCACTTGGAGATAAGGATGCCTTACAGATAGAGATTAGTGTTCTCAAGGATATTTGCAGTGAGAAGGATCAGGAAATTATCAAGCTACAGACTCATCACTACGACACTGAGTTTCAATATGAGGAAAAGGTTGCTGTGAAAGACAAAGAAATAGCTAAATATACCAAAGAAATTGCTGATCTGAAAGAACAGTCTGAGAAATATTCCACACAGTGTGGTACATTAAAGCTTGAAGTACAACAGAAAGTCAGTGAGGTTTCAGCTTATTCTCAAAAATACCATGAACTTTTGAGTGTTGAAAGTTTAGATTCTCAGATAGGTATGTTGAGGCATCAACTGAAATCTGCTTGTGATGAAAATGCTGAACTTTTGACTAGAGTCCAAGAGCATGACAAGGTTCTGTATGAAAGGGATGTCAGATATGAAAAAGTCAGGCAGCAAGTTTTGAAGCTGGAGGAAGAAATCCAAATTACAAAGAAACAAAGAGCTTATTACCGTGAACGTCTGAAGAATTTGAAATCACAGGTGGGAGACACAGAGTCTGTGACAACAGAGATGGCAATGGATATGTCATGGTCATCAGATGTTGACAGTTTCAGCGAAGTATCAGACACTATGGACACTACATCAGTTTCTCGCTACTCTTCACAGCGAAGTCTTGGCTTTGATCCAGCAGTGGAAAGACTTCACTTTGAAAACAAAGATCTTCTCAGACAGATCAACTACCTTCAGGAAGACAAAGAATACATGGAAAAGGATCTTTCATATCAAGTTCAAGATTTGTTGGATGAGAACAGAGAATTTGACTCCGTTGTTAGGTCTCTGCAGACAAATCTGGAGAAGGAAAAGGAACTTGAAGAAGAGGCTAAGAAGGATGTAAATAAATTGCAGAAATTGCTCAAGAAAAAGGAAGCAAAAGTAACAGTTGCTAATAAGAAGTTGGCTGAAGCAACGGAGCAGTTGACTCTACTTGCTCAGAGGGTGAAAGATATGGAAATGAAGGTTGAGAATCTGACAGCTGAAAATAGGAACCTTGAATCTCAGCTTGGCGACTCTCGTAGACTTGATGAAAGTTTCACAGAGTTTGAAGCAGGCGAAGGAGCAGAAGGACCTGTGAAAGAAGTGTTAGAAATGAAGAAGCTTCTGAAAAAAAAAGAAGCCAGAATCCTGACTCTCAGCAAGAAAGTAAGAGAAGCAACAGAGAAGGTCACATTAGTCTCTCATCAGCTGAAAGATGCTCAACAAAAAGTAGAAACTCTACACATGGAAAATCAGAAGTTGACTGTTCAAGTTAATGAGATGCAGAAGATGGAATCAAATGTATTATCTCCTGAAAGGGAAGTGGAGGGTACTGATGATGCCAAGAAGGTGAAAGATCTGCAAAGACTATTGAAAAAGAAAGATGCCAAAATTGTAGTCACGAGCAAGAAAGTTGCAGAAGCTGATGAAAATCTCAGAATAGCCAATAGCAAGCTGTCAGCAGCTGAGGAAAGAACTGAGGCTTTATATGAAGAAAACCAAAGGTTTGCAGATCAGTTGTACCAAAGCAAGTCAAATGTATCAAGCCATCCAGAAGAGATAACAAGAGATGCTCAGATTCAGAATCTTTTACAGCAGCTTCAGGGGGCTATGGATCAAATTGCAAGGCTAGAATCAGAGATTGCAAACAGATCCTCTGTGACACCCGGCCAAACAGGTGGATCATCAGCTTCATTCCATTTAGAAGAACAGGTGAAGAAGCTTACTCAGGAACTTGCTACTGAAACTGCACGAAGACAAAAACTTGAAGCCGAACTTGAAAATCAAAAAGACACCTTGATTGACCTACAGTTTGAGAAAGAAGAGTACATGGGACAATTATCATCTTATGAAGATTTCAGTGGTGAGAGTGCTAATGTTGTCTCCAAGATTAGAACTATGGAACTGGATATTGCAAGAAAGTGTAAACAGTTTGAGAATGTGCACAGGGAAATGAAATTGCTGCAGACTCTGCTGGAGGAGAGAGACATCAACATGAATGCTTTGACAGTAAAGTTAGAGAACACATCACAAGAACTCCACACCACCACAGTGAAGCTTCAAGATGCTAATTCAAGCCATCAAGAAACATGGAACAAACTTCAACAAACAGAAAATCAGTTATCAGCTACATTAGTGGAAAAAAGTCATCTTCAGAATCAAATGGAGGTTATGAAATCTTCTTCAACAAGTCTTTCAGGAGATGACGAAACATTTCAACAGATTCAGACCCTAACACAACAAGTAACACAGCTGCAGTCTGACATAGAAGCTTGGTCTCAGAGCTACCATGAAGCAGCAACAAAGAGACAGGAACTTGAAACAGACTGGTATAGACAGCAAGAAGTGATCTCTACACTTCAGTCACTGAAAGACCAAAGCGATACAAACTTGACAGACACCTTAAGAGAACTGGATGAACTAAGATTACAGCTGCAAGAGAAGGAGTCACACATTGCAGATTTGTTATCTTTAAAACAGGACCTTCAAATTCAGTTGAATGAAGTTCATAGAACAGAACAAAAGCAAAGAGAAGCTTCCTCAAGACAAAATCAGTATGAAGATGAGTCCAAACAAGAGAAAGAACCTGAGTATGACAGAATAGTTTCTTTCCAACAACAAATCTCTTCTCTAGAAGATCAGCTATCTGATGTTGTCTGTCAGAGGGATCAGTGGAAGGAGTTCTCACAGCAATGGGAAGTGTATGCAAATGGGCTGAAATCAGAGAAAGAACATCTTGAGAAGAAACTGATAGATGTTCCAAGCACTAAACTTGAGGGCAATGACCTTGAAGAAAACACAGCCCTCAGTGTTGATGATCGAGAGACTGAATTGGATTCACTGAGGAACCAACTTGAAACATTGCAGAAGAAAATGTCTGATGATGAAAACAAGATAACGGAGGTGCAGGGTCAAATGAAGAAGAAAGATGCCAAATTGGTTGTTCTAAAAAAGAAAACTGCAGAGGTACAGAAATTACTTGATGGTGCGACTGACAAATTACATCAAATGGAATGTGCAAATGTTGAAATGGCAAGTCAGGTTGGGGTTCTTCAGGAGCAGCTTGACAGTAGTCAAAGAAATGAGAAGACTCTTCTGCAGAAAATGATGGACATTGATGCTGCCCATCAGACATGCTCTCAAGAACATGGGAAGTCCAAACTTCAAGTTGAATCATTTAAGGATGTGGTGGAAGACCTGGAGATGCAGTTGCAGGAATCCAGAACAAAGGAAGACTTCCTTCGGGACGAGTTGGAGTCTCTGACAACATCATATGAAAATGTCCAAAAAGAACTGGCCTCAAGGAGCTGCAGTAGTTCTGAGAAGGACACTCTTATATCTCAGTTACAAAAGCAACTTGAACAGACAGATACTAAATACCAAGAAGAGAAGTCACTGAGGATGAATGCAGAAAAAGTTTGTTCAGATATGAAGACTGAAAATGAGCACATTAATAGTGGTTTAGTCGAAGATGTGAAGAAACTGACAAATGAAACAAATGTTATGGAACAGAAAATTGTTGACCTGAATAAGCAATTGCAGCTGTCTTCACAAGAAAATGAATCACTTCAACAAACACTGACTGAGAGTAACACAGTGCTCCAGACGAACAACGTAAAGATCATATCACTTGAAAATGCCTGTAAACAAAAAGATGTGGTCCATGCAGAGCTGAAAACTGATCTGGACAGTTTGATTGAGAAACTGAATGCCAGTGAGACTCTCATTGTTCAGCTGAAACACGAGAAACAAAAGCAAGATGAACTGGAGTCTTTGGTGGAATCTCTGAAGGTTCAGAATATCACTATTAAAGAGGAGCTAGAAAACAACAAATGTGAACAAGAAGAAAAAGCAAAACTCCTGGACCCCCTTCAGCAGCAGGAGACTGTGGAAACACTCAGTTCACAGAACAGAATGTCTGAAGAGACCCTATTGAGTATTCAAGATCAGTTGTCAGCTGCGTTCCCCTATGTCTACGTTGAAAGAGTTGTGACTGAAGACAATGTGATTGAGTGTGTGTCGCTTTTCATTTCCAAGACTTATGAATACATTAACAGTAACACTTATCTGCAACAGGTGTGTGCTCAGAAGGATGAATGGATTCAGACAATGCAGTTAGAAGTGAACAGTTTGAAAGGCAAAATTGCTTCTTTAGAACTCTCTGAACAAGGGGATTCATCCAATACCAGCTTGGCTATAGATTACTCTAGGGGTGAGCAATGTGAAGGAGTTACAAAGGAAACAGTTTATGAACTGACACAGACCAAACCTCTCAGGAACCTTGACACTGAGATACAGCAGGGGCAATCTGATGCACCAATCACTTCTCAATCAGATTCTAATAAAGGGATTCTGGCACATTCACAACAGAAGGTTGAGGAACTGGCTCAGATGATCATCCAGAAAGATGAGAAACTGAAGGAAGAATCTCTCACCATTGCAGTGTTACAGACTTCTCTCTCAGAACTCCAAGAGCAAATACGGCTAAAAGATGAGCACCTGACCCGGAGAGATACAGATTTAACAGAAAGGCAACATACCATCTTAGATTTGCAGAGATCCATCTCTGACCTTCAAGGCATTAAAGAAGGTGTTAATCTTGGTGAGAAAGAGGAAGATCATATCCAGGATACTACTACAGCCCTTCAGGCTACTGTCACACAGCTTCAGCATGAGCTGAATCTCAAGGAACAGGAATACATCCAGGGTCTTGCCCAGAAGCATGAAGTCTTGACAATGGAACAGCAATTGACAACATCTCTGCAAGGTGCCCTAACTGGCCTTGAGGATAAGCTGAGGGATAAAGAACAAGCATACTTACAGAGTCTTTCCAAGAAGGATGAAGAAATTGCCAAGGAACAGCAGATGACGTCATCTCTAACAACATCCCTTAGTACCCTTGAGGATGAACTGAAGGTTAAGGAAGTGCATGTAAGCATCCAGCAAGGAGGATACCTGCCAATTGTACTGCTCGGGACTAACACTCTCACTGCTCCTCTGCTTATTTAGTAACACCTTTCTAACTGCATCCTCAAACTCACTGTATTCACTTCATTATATTCACTCCTTGTATTCACACTATAACACAACAGCATACTCATCCATTTCCTGTGTTCAATATCACCATCAATCTTGCCTTGATTCATATCACCTCTGCTCATAGCTACTGCTTTGCCTTCTTACATAGAAGTGATGAAGCATAGAGCATCAGCTGCCTTTTAAGAGTGTGTGTGTGTGTGTGTGTGCATCTTGCTTTTCAAGCATAGTGTATTAGTGTCACAATTTACAGTTATGATTAATTTGTTGAAGGATGTACTTGTCAGACTGTCTGACAAAATGATAAGGATTATTCCAGCATATTGTCACAGTTATTATTTTTCAGTTTTTCAAGGGGAATATGATACAATATATCCTGACCTTTGGTTTGGTCATTTTTTTTTCCAATATGATATCTAGATATGTATCCTCTATATATACTGGACAAAAATGTTAGGGATCATGAATAATTTCAGGAATATTATCTGTATTTAAAATGGAATGCACAATGTTCCAACATTATGCACTTAAAATATTCACAATCCCTGACTTTTAGTTCAATAATATCCGCATATATTTGCATGAACAATTATCAAGAACTAGAGTGACATTTCTTCTCAGTTATTGACTCATTCATACACATATATGAATGCTTGAAACCTATACCGTTTTGTCCAATATTGACATGGTTGGTTGTGGCTGTTTCTGTTTTGTGGGGAAATCAAGTTTGTTGATTGAGACCATTTAACTGCATGCTTGTTCATTCATATTATGTTATCAACAGTAAACAAACCTCTTTTACTGAGAATTAGTACTTGTACTACATTTTTCATGTTAGTGATAAGTTAAATATCTTGAACATTGGGAGTTCTGGTCAGGTTCCAGGCAACCCATGATGGCCGTAAATGGATTAAGCTGCTTTGTTAGTTTTATGTCATTGCACCATGGCTCCATGGATGGCTGCTCGTCATATCAATAACTACATTGTCTAATTCAGACACATATTTCGAGACGGATAGCATATAGCTGGAACACAGCAGACTGCAGAGTCAAACAAACAAACTTTAAACTTTACCTGTTAAACCTTTCAGTCAGTTATAAATCATACATGCCATGTTTGCTATTCCTTATTGACAACTTTAAGGGCTTTTACTTCATTCTAAAATAAATCCAAAACATTATTCAACAATCAACCAATTGCAAATCACAGTCAGATAATTGTCATATAATTAACACTTTAACCAAGTCAAATGAAATATTTATTTCAATGAATTCCATACATATTTAGCTGGTTTCATGAAAACATATAACATGATTAAAGCATAGAACCATTATAACTTAATAGTTTTCCTAATTACATCCCTGGATGATTTAAAAACAAGAATGAATTGATAATAATAAAATCACTCTAAAAGTGGACACAATTTCATGTTAATTAACCTGAATGTATGGGACTAGATAATCCTAGCTGTCGGTGTATATTTATGATACAACACCTGGTGCATCAATCAATACAACAGTTGAACAGATTGGCTGCTGGATACAGTTGTATTGTGGTGTTTATACAGGACAGCATGGCGTAGTCCTGTGTGGAGGTTTGTGGGCATGCTACAGACTGTGGACGTCCCCGGGAGTGTTACATTTCTGTATTCATCAGTGTCGGACAGTGCTTCCTTGATACCATACACAATGTACTGTTAGTATTGCTTCAGTAATTTCAGGAGAGATTGAGTTTCAAATATTTACAGTATTGATAGAAAGACGATGTATATATTGTGAAGATTATTGATGAGTTTTGTGTTGTATGTTGAGGGCATTAGTTGTATGAATGCTGTTTGTATATGGAGGAGTAAGAGGGTGAATGGTGTGTGGGCTATTTCTCTGTGGTATGAGGTATTATTATATTAAATGGAGACTGATTCACTAAATGTAGAAAACATGTACTATAATATTGCATGGAAGCTACTTATCTATAATGTAGAATATATTGCACGAGTCTATTTCACTGTGATGTGTATATCATATTGAATGGAGGATATTTCACTTTGTTGTGTATTGTCATACTGAATTGTAAAATATGGGGTATTATCATATTGCATGGAAGCTATTTATCTATAATGTAGAATATACTGCATGAGTCTATTTCACTGTGATGTGTATATCATATTGAATGGAGGATATTTCACTATGTTGTGTATTATCATACTGAATTGTAATATGGGGTATTATCATATTGCATGGAAGCTATTTATCTATAATGTAGAATATACTGCATGAGTCTATTTCACTGTGATGTGTATATCATATTGAATGGAGGATATTTCACTATGTTGTGTATTATCATATTGAATTGTAATATGGGGTATTATCATATTGCATGGAAGCTATTTATCTATAATGTAGAATATACTGCATGAGTCTATTTCACTGTGATGTGTATATCATATTGAATGGAGGATATTTCACTATGTTGTGTATTATCATATTGAATTGTAATATGGGGTATTATCATATTGCATGGAAGCTATTTATCTATAATGTAGAATATACTGCATGAGTCTATTTCACTGTGATGTGTATATCATATTGAATGGAGGATATTTCACTGTGATGTGTATATCATATTGAATGGAGGATATTTCACTGTGATGTGTATATCATATTGAATGGAGGATATTTCACTGTGATGTGTATATCATATTGAATGGAGGATATTTCACTGTGATGTGTATATCATATTGAATGGAGGATATTTCACTGTGATGTGTATATCATAGTGAATGGAGGATATTTCACTGTGATGTGTATATCATATTGAATGGAGGATATTTCACTGTGATGTGTATATCATATTGAATGGAGGATATTTCACTGTGATGTGTATATCATATTGAATGGAGGATATTTCACTATGATGTTGGGTATTATCAAGGTAATGTTGGGTATTATCATACAGAAGAGATGCTAATTGAAGGTGATGTGGGGTATTGTCATATTGAATGGAGACTATTTCACTATAAATGTAGAATGTTATTATATTTCTTGGAAGATATTTATCTATAATGGAGAAAAAAAGATATTGCTTGAGGCTATTTCACTATGATGTTGGGTATTATAATTTTCAAAAGATGCTATTTTCACTGTGATAGGATATTATGTTTCTTTTTGTTGTAGGATATTATGTTATTTTTTACTGTCTTGTAGGATACAATGTTATCTTTCACAGTAATGTAGGATATTATGTTTCACTGTGCTGTAGGATAGAATATTATATTTAATTGTGTTGTAGGATAGGATGTTATATTTCAGTGTGATGTAGGATAGGTTATTATGTTTCAGTGTGATGTAGGATAGGTTATTATATTTCATGGTAATGTAGGATATTATATTTCAGTGTGATGTAGGATAGGTTATTATATTTCATGGTAATGTAGGATATTATATTTCAGTGTGATGTAGGATAGGTTATTATATTTCGTTTTAATGTAGGATATTATTTTTCATGGTAATGTAGGATATTGTATTTCAGTGTGATGTAGGATACGTTATTATATTTCATGGTAATGTAAGATATTATATTTCAGTGTGATGTAGGATAGGTTATTATATTTCGTGGGTATTATTGTATGGTGGGGTGGGGTATATTGCAGCCAAATGTTAGTTCATTGACTATTCAGAAGCATTGTTTGCAGTGTTCATTCTAGGGAGCACCCTTGCATCATTCGCGCACTAACATTTAACATGGCGCACAGTCCAGGATTGGGCAGGTCGCGTTGTCACATCCATAACTGTAAATCTGAAATGCAAACAAGCAAAACTCAAAACTAAGTAGGTCATGGAACAAACCAACAATATTTGATTGAAAGTTATGAAAAAGTAAGTGAACTGATACTAGTAATTGTATGGCTGACAAGTCACAGCAATTTGACATGACCCACATTATTTTCTAAATGACTGACAAAACTGAGGGCTGGTTGGCCATGGGCCCACATTTAGGACAGGCTGTAATGAACACTGTGTTTGTAAACACTAACTGATGACCCTGCCTGCTTGGCATGCTTGCCTTATTCCACAAGAGAAGTTTCTGATCCAGTAATCTAAACATAGGTCATAGTGTGTGCATCTGTTTAGGTGGCCAAGTTTTATTACAAGTGTGTTGATTATACTTTCAATCAATACGACAGTGTATACTTACATGACAGTATTTGTGGACCAGCATTGTCTGTTGCTAGAGTTTCTTGGGCTGATGTTTATTTCCTGACACAAAATCGATTTCGAAGTCAAGATAACATTATGAGATTTCTGGATATTGAATTGTATGAAATAGTGTTAAACTTGACTAACAGAATGTTCTGCCTAATGTAAGTTGTAGGAGTATCACTCGGGGTATATGTGGGTTTATGTGTCAGGTTGTATACCACTAGCTTGAAACTACTACAATGAATGTATCTAGCAGACAAGTTCCATGTTACATTGTAAAAGAATGGAAACAAATTTGAAAGTTATAAAACAGCTGTTCAAGGGAGATGAGAATAACTTGTACTGTGTCTCATAACTTTCACTGACTCATAAACAGCATGTAGCCGTTTGCTCCTTGTGGGGTATAAGGGATATATTATCCCACTTAGAAATTCACATGCTGCTGTTTGCTCCTTGTGGGGTATAAGGGATATATTATCCCACTTAGAAATTCACATGCTGCTGTTTGCTCCTTGTGGGGTATAAGGGATATATTATCCCACTTAGAAATTCACATGCTGCTGTTTGCTCCTTGTGAGGTATTGTGGGAAATATAAGGTTTGCTCCTTGTGGGGTATAAGGGATATATTATCCCACTTAGAAATTCACATGCTGCTGTTTGCTCCTTGTGGGGTATAAGGGATATATTATTCCACTTAGAAATTCACATGCTGCTGTTTGCTCCTTGTGGGGTATAAGGGATATATTATCCCACTTAGAAATTCACATGCAGCTGTTTGCTCCTAGCAGGATGTAAGGGATATATTATCCCACTTAGAAATTCACAGGCTGTTGTTTGCTCCTTGTGGGGTATAAGGGATATATTATCCCACTTAGAAATTCACAGGCTGTTGTTTGCTCCTTGTGGGGTATAAGGGATATATTATCCCACTTAGAAATTCACATGCAGCTGTTTGCTCCTAGCAGGATGTAAGGGATATATTGTCCCACTTAGAAATTCACATGCAGCTGTTTGCTCTTAGCAGGATGTAAGGGATATATTGTCCCACTTAGAAATTCACATGCAGCTGTTTGCTCCGAGCGGGATATAAGCGACATATTCTCCCACTTAGAAATTCACATGCAGCTGTTTACTCCTAGAGGGGTATAAGGGATATATTCTCCCACTTAGAAATTCACATGCAGCTGTTTTCGTTGTGGCTGGGATATAAGATATTTGTTCTCACTGTCAGGAATGTATTTCCCTACCAAGGGGCGATACATTGTATTAAATCAAGATCAAGTGTACCAATCAGAATCTTATGTACATTACAGTTGATTTGTCATGCAGTGCTTTGCCAGATTGGCTATAGTAGTATAAAGGAACTGGGTGTATATTGAGTAGTATGTACATGCATTGGGTATTCATGAGTAATATTTCTAGGCTTAGTTGTGTAAGTTGCATCATATTTACATTGTAAGGAGAGGGAATGGAAAACCTTAAGGTAGCAGCTGTTTTGCCGATTGAGTTGAATATATACAAAGAATATCAGAGATAGATTGCTACCACTGTGTAGGCTGGAGAGAACAACTATAATAAGAATACATTCTTGTGACAATCCAAAGGGAACCGGCTGTTCATTTATGTTATGGGTTGGTGGGGTAACCTAGTAGGTAAAGTGTTAGCCTGTCTCGCCAAGAGCCTGAGGTTCAGTTCCACTTGTGGGTTCTTGTGTAGCATTGCTGGAGTATTGATAGGTTTTTCACATGACAAGCAAAATGTAAGAAACCCGCTTTGCATCCACAATATATTGAGCTGACTAGTACCTACAGTACCTACAGTGACAATCAGTTTTAAGTGATGCTTACATTGCTAGCTATAAATGTCATGTATCACACAAACAACTATTATCAAGCTCAGCATGTTTAACATGTTTCATGAGAATGTTTTGAGGGTGGACCATACATGATTTTTTTTTCGCAATTAGTTTTTATTAAATGTGTACATTGGTGCTAAGTGGAACGTGTGAGATATCAACTGGTATATCAATAGTTTATAAAAATTTAAATAAATCATAGTGATTGACTTGTTCGAGGTCTAAAGTATGAAGCATCGACTAGTGGCTAATGGTGGAGAGACTGGGATGTCTCCATGAATACTGCAGAATCTAAAATTAAAAAAATACCAAAACAATATATTGTTCCACAAAATTGATCATTGAGTGTACTGAGAATATAAACAATTAAAGGCCTGACAATAACCAGTCTGTATTATCTGCCCAAACAGATTCAACTGAACATAAAAAGGCAAAACAGTTATGAAAATTGTTTGAACCAAAATCGCCAAAATTCAGTGATGAAATAACTCGTCCACCAACAAAAAGTGTAAGCTTGTCTTGCCCTACCATTAACACTTGCCACTCACTAAAACTGCACAATAGTGTCAGTGAAAAACTGTCTCCAGCAAATATCTTTATATTAATCTTAATGTAATGCTTGTTGTAGTGCTAACATAGCTTTGAAAAAAAAATAACATCTTCCTATAGAAGTTGCCTTCACTGAGGATAATTAAAACAAATCTTAGAATCCTAATGTCAAAGTAGGCATTAAAACAGTCAATATTTTCAGCTAGGTAGGCCACTCTGGGTGAGCGTTTTCTTCTTTCGACAATTTAACCATAATATTTAATACCACAGTTGTTACATATGTTTGCAGTTGATCCAAATGGTATTTTTGGTCAGGCTTATTTCAGATATTGTTGTGACAGTTTTTTCATTAGAAGTGTGCAGGAAAGTATTTTCAAAGTATTATTTATGTTTGATGCTCTGATATTATGGGTAATGTAATAATCATGATTTATTGAGAAAAATGGAACTTGGTATTGTTGTTCACGCTCTGTGACTGGCTCATTGAGGATCATCATACCCTATGTTGATGATTGTTCATGCTTTCCATCACTGGTTTGTCTGGTCCAAACTCCATGAATTACAGGTCACCATCATATAGCTTGAATATTGCTGACTGTGGTGCTACAAACATTTCACTAATTCCTGTGTTATGACATAAAAGAAAGAAAATAATTCAAGAAAGTACATTATCTTTAAATATTTTGTTGTTCTTCTCTTCAGCTGGGCACAGCTAACCAGTCATTGCTAGAACTGAACCAACAGCTGCAGACATATGCAGAGGCAGCCACAACACTCCAGACCCAGTTAGATGCTGCTGAGGAGGAGAAGGGGCACCTGCAGACCAGAATCTCAGAACTTGAATCCCTATCCACCAGCCAGGACTCAAGGATGGCTGACCTGGCCACCCAACTGCAGCAGCAGGAAGCTGACTGTCGTGCTTGGCAGTCCAAGGTGGAGAGTCTGCAGATGCAGATGGAGCAGCAACAAGATGACTGCCGTGCTTGGCAGACAAAGGTTGAGAATCTACAAGCACAGCTGGTGGCAGCGAACACAACTGTGGAGCAGCTTCAAAGCAGTTCTTCCAACAAGGAGAAGGAAATCATAGAAAGAGCTCAGACAATGGAGACAAAGGCAAATGAGTTGGGGGGCCAAGTTGCCAGTTTGGAGTCTGAGATTGATAGTATCAAAGGAGATAATTCTGCATGGAAGGAGAAGGTTGAAAATCTCCAGTCACAATTAGAGAATGCAAACCTAACTATGGAGCAGCTTCGGATCAGTTCTTTGGACAGAGAGAAGGAGGTGGCAGAAAGAACCGAGGCAATGGAAACAAAGGGAAGTGAGTTGGAGAGCCAGGTTACACATTTGGTATCAGAAGTGGAGTTGCTAAATGGGGACAAGGCTGCCTGGAAGGCTAAGGTGGAAAGTCTGCAGTCTCAGCTTGAGACTTCCAATACTGCTCTTGAACAGTTTTCTAGTTCATCCTCAGACAAAGAGCAACAATTGACTGAAGTTATGCAGCAGATGAATCAACAATTGCAAGAGAAAACTGATGAGATTGTGAATCTCCAGGCAAGTTTGGAACAGTCTCAAAACCTTGTTAAAGAAGTCACTGAGAAGATTGGTCAGAAAGATCTAAAGGTGGCATCACTTTTGGAGAATCTTCAGGAGATGGAAGACAGGGTGACACAGCTGTCAAGTGGAGAAGAACAATCTGCTGCACTTACAGCAGAGCTGGAAAATGTTAAAACTGAGCTTGAACAGAAAAAGAAATCTTATGATGATAGGGAACTGACTCTCAAGAAAGCTCTGGCAACTGCTAAGAAACTTAAGTTCCAGCTGAATCAAGCGAATACAAAATTGGAAGAAACCACATCTCAGCTTGAAGAACAGAAGGCAAAAACAGTGGCGGAGGAAGCAGCTGTTAAGTCTGAGGTACAGAGTGTGAAAGAAGAATCTGATGCCAAACATGATGCACAGATGCAAGAACTTCAGCTCCAGCTGCAGACTTACACAGAGTACACTCAGCAGCTTCAGCAGCAAGTTCAGGGTCTCACAGAAAATACACACAGTTTGGAACAGCAACTGAAGCAGAAGCAAAGTGAGGTGGATGAACTAGAAGGGGCCAGGAATAATATGGTTTCTGAGTCACAGGAACTGAAGGCTGCCTATGAGAAGCTTCAGGAAGAGCTGAACAGACTCCGGGAGGAAAATAATGGGTCTGTTCAAGAGAAGGATGTCGAGGTGCATAAACTGGGTGAGACTATCAAGGAACTCGAAGGAGCTGTTGACTTCCACAAACAGACTGTGTCTGAGAAGGAAGATGTCATAATGAAGCTTATGATGGAAAAGGAGGGATTCCTAAAAGACAGGCTTATTCTTGAAGAGAAGGAGATAAAGGTGACAGAGTTGTCCCATATTGTTGAAATACTACAGGATTCACATCAGAAAATAAATGAAGAAAAGGACACACTGAAAGCTGAAATGGTCTCACTCAATGAAAGTGTTAAGAATCTTCAAGAATCTCTGAAAGTTAGAGAGGAAGCCCTCGAAAGGTATGTGGATACCCTAGACACATCTCAACAGGAAATTTCCAGCAAAGAGGATGAACTGCAGCAGCTGCAGGTGGATCTGAAAGCAATGCAGCAGTTGGTAGCCTCAATGCAGGAGACCAAGGGAGATGAGCCCCAGGAGCTGCAGACAGAACTGGAAGCTGTCAGGTCTCAAGTGGAGGAATACAAGGCTCAAGTAGATACATATAACCAACAGGGAGTTGTCTTACAAGAGGAGAATTTGAGGCTAACAGAATTGTTAAAATCTGAGGAAGAGACTGTTACTAAATTAACATCACAGTTGGCTGAAAGCTGTGAACATGTGGAAAGTCTCAAAACACAGGTTTTATCAGCAGGTCCAGAATTAGATTCAAGTGATTCTGAGGCCATGTCATTGAATGATTGTCAGAGACTTCTTGAGACAAAAAGAATGAACTTGAAAGAGTGAAAGAAGAAAACAGTCATTTAGTGGAGGCAGCAGGTCTTCTACAAACGTCTGTTTCCTCATTAGAGGCCCAGCTGCTTGAGCAGAAGCAGGCAGCTGAGAATCTCAGCACATCAAGAGAAACTACCTCTGAAAGTCTCCCTAAGGATTTAGATTATGAACAGCAGGTCAAGGAACTGAGTACACGGATAGCAGTTCTTAGAGAAGAGAATCAGAAGCTGATAGAAGCAAGGGAAGTAACTGATGAAAGTTTGAGTGCAGAGAGTCTCAAACTCCAACTTGACAATGCACTGTCTGAAAAACAGTCCATTGAAGTTCAAAGAGATAACTTAAAGACTGAATTTGACTCACAAGTCCAGCTGGCAGAAAAGATGCATCAGCTCATTTCCGAGAAGCAGTCCACCATCAATGACCTGCAGAATGCTCATGACTCGCTGCATGCCAAACTGACGGAGGTCACTCAGGAGAAAGAAGAGTTACTGATAGAGGTGGAATCTCTTCAAGGGGAGTGTGAAGGATTTGAGAGAAGTATTGCTGAAGCTCAGTTTGGGGAATCAGAGACCAGAAATGAATACAACAAAATAAAAGTAGAATGTGATCAAATGTTTAGTGAAAATAAGACTCTTTATCAGCAGGTGCAGGAACTTATTTCAGAAAAAGAAACTCTGAAACTTCAACTTGAGCATATTCCAGTCAAGTCTTTGACTGATGTGGAAGTGGCAGAAAGGGTGACTCCAGTTGAAGCTCCAATGTTACAGCAGGAGACACTGAGACAAACTTCAAGTCCTAATGTGGAACAGTTGAACAGAGCCTCCTCTGAGACAGAGGAAAAATATAAAACACTTCAAACTGAACATGAGAAGATGAAGAACAAGTTGCAGGTTGCTGAAGTGAAATGTGAGAAAATGCTAGTGAAATTAAAAGCATTCAAAGTCAAGAATGAAGAACTGCAAAAGGACATGGATAAATTGCAAAGTGAGCTGGCCAACCAAGATGGTAGTTCAAGAGACCAAGAAAATAGATTTGTCGAGGAGAAGAAACATCTTCGGGACCAAATGCAGCACCTCCAGGACAAATTAATTGATATGGAAAATGACAACAGGAGAATGTATCATGACAACTCATCTATGCAAAGTTCTCTCATTGAACTTCAGTCGGAAAACAAGAGGCTAAAATCAGAACTTGACTCTGAACAACAACAGAGTTCACAAAACCAGGACACTATTAAAGAACAGTATGAGCTTCAGATTGTTGAGGTTGTTAGAGCAAGGGATGAAGAGGCTCAGAAAGTTACCAAGCTTCAAGAAGAACTTGCCTTACTGCAAACTCTTGCCTCCAAAGAAGATGATTCCAACAAGCTTGAGTCATTGAACATGGAGATTTCTACTCTCAGGATGGAACTAGAAGCATATCAAGGCAAGGAGGAGACCACAAGGCAACATTACGAAACCAAACTTTCTCAACTTCAGCAATCACATGACACACAATCTCAAAGGGTTGTCCATTTGCAGGATGAATTGACGGAAATTCAGACTACTTTAGAACATGTACAAGAAGAATCCAGTTCCCACATGACACAGCTTGAAGAGGAAGTGAATCGCCTTAAGACGGAACTATCAGTTGCAGAAGATCTTGAGCGATCAAACTCTGCAAGGTATCAGGAAAGCATCCAGAGCTTACAAGCTGAACTAATGAAAGAATCTGAGACAAGACAGCACTCAGTATCAGATTCAGATTCTCAGGAACAAGAACTGTTCAGTTTGAGAAATAAATTGCAGGATCTTCAGTCTCACTATGACATGTTGCTTGCAGACAATAATGAGTTCCAAGCCTTGGTGGAGACTTTGAAAGATGGCAACAAGAAGCTGAGGAAGGAAGTTGATGAGATGAGATTCCAAATGAGTAGAAAGGAGGAGGAGGCAAGGAAGACAAGTAGTCAAAGTGAGGAGGTGAAGACCCTGCAGAAGAAGGTAGCTGAGTTGGAATCAGAGAAGGAACATCTTGAGGAGGAGGTTGAAGGAATGAGAGATGAGTTTGTGGATTCCAGAAGAGAAAAGCAAATCCTCAGTCAGAGAGTTGAGGACATGAGTAGACAGATTAGCTCTCTGGGAGAACTGCAGAAAAAGGTTGTGGATCTTGAAGCAGAGCGGGACCAAGTTATGGATGACATTGAGCATATGAGAGCTGAAATGTCAACCTACAAGAAAGAGGGACAAGATTCGAAGGATGAAGTGGATTCTTTGAACTGGAAGATCCAAGAGCTCAGTGCTCTTGAGAATGAACTTGAGGTGAATAACATGGAACTTGCGAAGTTAAGAACTGAGAATCAGAGTCTCAGGGACAAGATTGATGGGTTAAACTGGAAGCTGGAAGAGGCATCAGCATTTGAGGAGGATCTTCAGTTGACAAGAGATGAACTGACTGCATCACAGAAACAATTAACAAAGGGACAGGATGATTTGATGGCTTCACAAAATGAGGTGAAGGCTTCACAGGATGAGTGTGAGCGATTGGCTGTGGATAAAGAGATGATACAGTCTGAGGTGGATTCAATGGCTCTCAAACTACAAGAGATGGAATCACTGGAGTCCGAACTTAGGATGTCCCAGACAGATCTTGAAGATATGGATAGAGACAGTAAGAGTCTAAAAGAAGAAATTGATCATCAGAATAGAAAGATTCAAGCCCTGATGCATATTGAACAAGATGTGAAAGAAATATCTCATGAATTAAATGTTGCTCAAACAGAAAATGTTTCTCTGAAGAGGCAAATTGGAGACATGAACAACAGACTCAGCACAATGGCTTCAGTTGAATCTGACTTCTCCTCACTAAGTGAACAATACAATGCTGTGTTAAGTGACAACAGTGATATGGCAAAACAGATTGAAGAACTTCATGACAAAATACAGGAGATGAGTAGCCTGAGGCAGGAAGTCAGCTTCAGCATGGAGCAGAGAGAACATCTTTCCCAGAGAGAAGGAAACATTCCAGAGGAGAGTTGATGAACTAGAAGATCAATCATTCATACAGTCTGATGAAAACAATAAACTCAAGCAGGAACTTGATGAGACAAAGAGCAGCCTACAGCAGGCAGTGTTTGACATCAGCACACTTCGGTCCCAGTTGGAGGTTGCCACAGCCGGGGGGAACCAACTGAGCAAGTTCCAGGCTGAGTATGAGAAGCTGCAGCAACAGTTCTCCCGAGCCATCGAGCAGAAGAACCAGGTGCAGGTGGATCTCAACCAGGCCCTACACAGTCTGCAGCAGAGGGAGTCTCGATGCCAGCAGCTGGCCATGCAGGTAGGCTAAGTATGCTAACTGTCTCACTTTCACAAGTGGGTGAGTTAAAATTTAACATCTTTTAGCCATGCAGCAACCACTTATGTTAGAATAGGTCCCAATAGACACAAGACACAGAACAGACACACACACTTTGCATGGGTGGTTTTAGGCTAAGATTAAGGTTTTCTGATTTATCAGGGCAAAGATGTTCCAATAGCTTCAAGTCAGTGGAGCCAATTTGCTTGGATGAAATTTTCCCAAACCTGCAGAGGTTTTCAATTCTTTGAAGAGAGTCGTCCTTGGGGTACATATTATGCATTTTCCGGCTGTAAAATGTCCTGTGACAGTTGTATCAATGTTTTTTGAATAAAAAGATTGTACAATAAATAAACTCTTTTATTTATTATACGGACCCTACCTCACGGAGTTACCTCCCTTAGCGCATGCGCACCAACTGGGTAGGCTCCTAGACCCGTATCATCATTCCTTCTGCTGAATTCTCATCAGTGAACAGAATTGCGGGAGGTGGGTGGGCCCTACCAGGGCGATCTAATTCTCTTCAAAGAATTGAAAACCTCTGCAGGTTTGGAAATTCTTTTCAGAGAGAATCGTCCTTGGGGTACATATTATGCATAAACACAGACTCCCAAAGACCGGAGGCCAGGGAGGAGGGAATTCTGTCCAAGCACACACAAAATATAGCGATCGTATCATGGAAAAAATTGAACAGACGCCATAACACTCACCTGTCACTCGACCCAGTTTAGCCCGCTTGAGAGGCATTATGGGAGGAACTGACAGGGAGGATTTGTGCTCAAAGACGACCTCTAGCATAATGAGACATTGCCGTAAAGTGCGAATGTCAGTGAAATCCGACCCACTAAGTGGCTTCTTCGTGAGAGCACCGTGGGGGAAAACAAAAATACCACTCACTAACGATATCGTGAACTCCTTAGAGAATCGAAAGGGGTACAGGTTCTCTGAGTGCTCGTAGCAGACATGTCAATAATGGAATCATTGTACAGTAGTCGCCAACACAAAACCAATAAACCAAGACTCACTTGGTCAGGGTGGCAGGACACTGTCCACTGGAGAGAACGGTACGACCAAAGCTCGCACGATTGCGTGAATGTGTATCGAGCTGATAATGGCGTATAAAGTGCTTGGCGGCTCCAAATAGCGGCAGAGCAGATCTCTTCAATGGGGAGTGCCGCTGCAAAGCTTTTGATGCGCGCTACTGCCCTGACCGAGTGAGCCTTCAACCCCTCAGGGGAGGCTTGCCCTTAGCCTGATAAGCGGCACAAAAATACGAAACAAGCCAACGAGACAAAGTTTGCTTGCTCGCTGGCGACCAGCCTTCCCGCCACCGTAACAACAGAACAGCTGGGTACCCGTGACGGATCCCCTGCGCGTCGCTTTGATATAGACTTTGAGCGTCTTACGGACATCCAACGGGTGAGTGCTCAGAGGGAGTGGTCCCCGGCTGTGGAAGGCTGGGTAAGAGTAGGAAGTTCGATAGGAGCTGTCACATGGAAAGCGTGATCGACCTTCGGGTCGGTAAGTATCTGGGAGGCGAATGCTGACACGATCCGTGTGAAACACAGTCAGCGCCGGTCGGACGACATAGCATGTATATCGCACGACTCTTCGACCAGATGTTACCGCCACCAGAAACACAGCTTTCCAGGTCAACAACTGAATGGAAATAGCCGATAGGTGTGAGAAAGTGGGACCGACAGCCAATCGGCAGCACGATCGACAAATCCCAAAGGTGGACTGGTTCGCCTGAGAGCAGGTCGAATCCGTTCGGCGCCAGCTAGAAAGCTGACGAGAGGGTGCTGCCCCAGAAGAGCACCATCGACAGGTGTGAAAAGTGGAAATAGCGGTGGAGTAGCCACGGTAATGGTCGGCCGCCAGGCCTTCTTCCAAACGAGCTTGCAAAACTCCAATACCGGACTAAATCCGCAGAAAAGGATCTGCAATGCCCCTATCTGAACACCAGCGCGCCAGCGGGACCACCTATCCTCATACTGAACGTTTGTCGAATCCCCTACCGAAGCCAGAATTGTGTCTGCAACTGCTGCAGGAATTCGCGTGCCTCGAGGTTAGACCTGACAGAGGCCAAGCCACCCACTGAATCCGTGGATTTGGGTGGGCTCCGCTCTGAGTGAGAATGTCCGTCGCAAAGGTAATAGAACAGGAGGCTGAGCCAGAAACCTGAGAATTACCGAAACCAGCTCTGTGACGGCCAAAGCGGTGCCAGTAGCACAAGTAGCCGAGCTGGCTGGGTGGACAGCTGTGAAAGGACACGGGAATGAGTGGTAATGGCGGAACGCCCAGAGCACTTTGCCCGTCCAATCCAGCAGGAAGGCGTCGGCAGCCAACGCCCTCTGGTCCGGTATCCGAGAGCAGAACACGGGTGTCTGATGCGCCCCGCCGGACGCAAAACAGATCCACCTCGAACGACCCGCACAACTGGGAGATGACTGTGAATATCTGCCTGTCGAGCATCCACTCGTCGGCGGGCCAGGATCCGGCGAGAGCCGCATCTGCTCGCACGCTCTCCAGCCCCGGAGATAAACAGGAGTACCTGACAATCGTACTGGTCGCCTCCAGAGGAGAAAGTCCCACGCTTCCCGGAGGAGCTGGGACACCGTGCCTCCCTGCTTCAGGATGTACGACATGGCCGCCTGGTTGTCTAACTGAAGACGGACTACCTGGCCACGGACATGCTCTCTGAAGCGCTTCGAATACCAACCGCACAGCTCTCAGCTCCAACACGTTGATGTGAAGGTGAGCTGGCTTCGACCAGAGTCCGAAGCCGACAGACTGCCCAGAACGCCCCCAGCCCGTGAGGGACGATCTGTCTGAACTGTGAGAGCTGGCGTCGGGATTTCCAAGGGGAACCCCTGGTGAGATTCCCCGACATTTGTCCACCACTGAAGGTGAGGTGTCAACCACTGGGGACTGTGAGACTGGCGCCCAGATCCTCCGTGAGTCCACAGCCGAGCCAAAGCTTGCTGTATGGGACGATCTCATCCTCAGCAGCCGCCACACTACAGAGATCGTCGCCGCCATATGGCTCCAGTAGACGGAGCCAAGTCCGTGCTGGTGCCTGGGGCTGGGAGAGAATGAAGATACCATCTCCTAACTCTGGTGACCCGGTCGGGCGACAAGGAAGCGGAGATCCTTGTTCGTTTGAATCGCGCCCAAGAAAAACCAAGTCCTGGGTGGGTACCAGGTCGGTTTCTTGAGGTTGATGATCCACCCCAGTCGAAAGTTAGAATGTCTATCACTGTGTGAGTAGCATCTTGACTTCGCTGGCTGTGTTAGTGCTCGAGCAACCAGTCGCTCTAGGTAAAGGTATTTACAACGCCTTCCTTGCGAAGCGAGCTAGGGTAGCTGGGACTAACATGAGCTTGGTGAACACCCTTGGGGCAGTCGATATGCCGAAGGGGAGCACCCTGATTGGTAATACATCCCGCCGTAAGAGAACCGGAGGTACTGCTTGAACGAGGGATGTATGGGTACATGCAGATACGCATCCTTTAGGTCGATTGACGTGAGCCAATCGCCGGGCTGAACAGATGAGATCACCAGCGCAGTGTCTCCATCTTGAAGGATGGTACTTTCGGTAGCATGCGATTCAACCCCTTGAGGTTGAGAATCGACGGAACCCGCCGTCTTTCTTCGGACGAGGAAGTACGGAGTAAAATCCCGCCTGTTCCTCTCCCGGTGGAATGCGCCGATTTCGACTTGTCCAGCAGAGCCTGAACTTCCGTGCGCAATATGTCCGCTGACTGGCTTGGCATGACGGCACCGAGTCGCCAGTATGCGGTGAAGTCGAAGTCGGCGACCGGCCTTCCACAGTGGGAGATGGCCTATGCTGACCGTGGCCAGCACCTGCAAGCGTTGTTGGTAGCCTTCTCCCATTCCGGCAGGAATAGAGAGAGGCCCGCCTCCCACTGGGATATGGGGTAGGAGCCGCGTCGCGGACCCTAGTAGCGAGCTGACTGGGTGACACACGCTTCGAGCGGCAGCCTGTTGGGTTAACGGGAGGTCGGGCAGACCTCCAGCCGCCCACCAAGCTGGGGCCAGCTGGTCGAGGACTGCTCTCGTCTTGCCCCTACCCTTGCAGCGGACCTCTCCTCCCTCCGCCTACCCCTACCAAGCGGCGAAGCCAGCCCGGCAGACTTCGGTGTAGGCTGCACCCCGGCGGAGGAAGGTGGCGACGGAGCGCTGAGGCGAGACACCGCTGGTGCTCCAACAAGGCCTTAGAATCCTTTGAAGGAGGTCGCTGCAGCGGCAGCCTCCCGTATGACCTGCTGTGCCCCGGGAAAGAGGGTCGCTCCCAGACGGAAAGGGAGAGCCAGCAAGGTCTGCTGTGTTGCTGCCGAGTACCTAGACGTCGACAGCCACAGCCTGCGCATCCCCATGACTGCGCACATCACCGTCGACGCAGCAGACCGCAAAGAGTCGCGCGCGAGGTGAGCCTGAACTTCCGACAGCTGACGGAGTAGCAAAGTCACAATTATGAAACAACCACTGTAAGGCTTTACTGTTATTGTTTTAGACAAATAAAAACCAAACATACAGGTGGTGTCTCAGACATCTTAAAATACAGCGCCGTACGGCTCATGAAAGGTAATCACAACGAACGTCTGTTCAGGGCCGTGACAGCAGAAGGAATGATGATACGGGTCTAGGAGCCTACCCAGTTGGTGCGCATGCGCTAAGGGAGGTAACTCCGTGAGGTAGGGTCCGTATAATAAATAAAAGAGTTTATTTATTGTACAATCTTTTTATTCAAAAAACATTGATACAACTGTCACAGGACATTTTACAGCCGGAAAATGCATAATATGTACCCCAAGGACGATCTCTCTGAAAAAGAATCTAATGCTGTTGAAGTGCCATTTACCCAACTCCCTCACGCAACCAGATACACAAGCACTCAGATATTGGGTTACACACAGTCTGTTTGTATAAAGAAACAAGCAGAGGGACTAAACTTTTCCCCCACAACCTGTTCCTGCTTTTACAGTGATTATGTGAATCAGAGAGTCATGAGTGCTAATATTTTCTATCTGCTGTCAGAGAGCTGGAATATTAGCGTACAGTAAACATAAACAAACATACGTTACATGTTCAAATTTAGTTATGGACTAATTGCATATGATCAGCTGTCTAGACCTACAGTATTGGTTCTGTGTCTGGGGGATGAAAATTGCTGAATATATCAGTTACGAAATGTGGTCTGTATCTGAGAAAATGCATTCACACTGTGGAATTCTGTAGACACTATCTCTGTGTTATTGTATGTTTCTACCAAACTGGAGGGCTGTAGCATAGCCCAGTGGTTCAGGCACTGGCTCATCACCCTAAATCCTGCTTTGGATTCCCGTCATGAGTGCAGTGTGGAAATCAGATTTTCTGTCTTCCCTCGGTGGGATGTTGCTAGATTATAGCTTATGCCATGTGGACTATACCGATACAGTCACTACCTAATGGCCAACGGTTGTTTTTGTCCCAGGTGAGTCAGCTGGCGGAGGACCGGGGATACCTGAACATCCAGCTGGGGCAACTGTCAAAGTCTCTGCGGGAGAAAGAGCAGGAGTGGTTGGCGATGCAGCAACAGTATCGCTCCCTGTACCAGACCCACATCAACACACAGACAAAGGTACCCAGATGTAGAGGTCATCATCAAGCCAGCACAGAGGCTGGAAGACCTAACGTATCATGTGACAGAAAATAATTATGACTCAACAGTATACAGGGATAATCAGACATGTCATTCTATTTAAATAGACACTTTGACATTTATCAATCATTTTTGTGTATCATGGACATAAGAAACAGTATCACCAATGGTGTTGACCTGTGTCTTTTTTGCAGGTGGCTGACTTGGAGAAGAAGGCCGTCAATGAAGCCTTGCAGAGAGCTTCAGCTGCCCAGACGACAGCAGCATCAGCAACAGTAACAGCAACAGCAGCAGCAGCCCCTCAGCAACCTGCTGACCCAGCACAAGTAGAGGAACTCAGGAAGAGGTATGTGTCATGGCTGAATTTTGAATAAACAATGTTTGACATGTGAGCTAATGCCAGGTTACAGGTAGTTATCAGTTGAACGTGCTTGTTGTGCAAGGTACTCAATACAGCAAGAGTTAGCTGAAAGCATTTCAACATTACCCCAAGTACATGGATCATTGATCCCAACATCAATCACTGGATTGTGTGGTCCAATCTTGATTATTGAGAGGACTCTAGCTTGAATATTGCTGAGCATATTTTTAATTATGGACAAACAAACAATCAAAACTTGAATATGCAAAACACATGCTGCCAAGTCTGTTAGGTATATTGACTATGTGATGTGGATGGTACACACGACAGCTGACATGACACAATCTGGATCTGTTGGATGTCGTATGGAATATGGAGTGGTCAGGAATGGTTCAAGTGTCCAAGAGTCTGTCCTGTTGTAGGTTGATGTGAAGTAGCCTTGCAGTTAAAGCATTGGCCCATCTTACTTAATACCACGGATTGATTCTTGATAAGTAAATTGTGTGCATCTATTTGTATGCCATGATACAATTCAAAAGTTGCTAAAACTACCTAATACATTATTCACTCACCTACTTACTCAGGGGTGGAAATAACCCATTGCCTGACGTCCGAGTCCAGGGGGGTTTTCTGTCGGGCAAGCAATTTTGTATATCACACTGTACCAGTGTCCAGTTGACTTTCCAATGTTAATAATGTTGTTTATTTAAAAAATCAACAAGAAAACGGATGGTATAGTAGAAAAATGATCAGGGCAAGTGATTTTACATGTGCCACTGTACCGGAGTACACAAGCAATTTTAAAGTTATTTCCACCCCTGTTACTAACCATCCAGCACCCAATGTTTGTCACAAAAGATGACCAAAAGAGAAAACGGTGGACACAGTGTGTGACGTTGCTGATCACGTGTCCTCCTACATTGACTGTGTTCATCCTATCTATCACTGTTGTGCAATTCCAAAATGCAGACCACAATTTTTTAATTTGAATATAGCTGCTTGGCATAAAATGACATTCACTCACTCCCAGTAAATAGCTACAACAGGTGAGGCAGATACTTGATGATACATGCATCCAGCATACACACACTATATACTGGATCCACCTGTCTCCAGGTTGCAGGCTTCAGAGAAGTCCCGCCAGGTGGCGGAGCAGTCTGTGGAGAAGCTGGAGCAGAGTCTGGCCACGGAACAAGGACGGAGTGCGCAGATTGAGAAGACCCTGACAGAGCTGCAGGAACATCTACAACTCCAGGCCAACACTAAGGAGGTGAGGGACATGGATATCAGAGTTAAGCCCCTTGAATTTCCTCTCATGAGGATTTCCGTCGTTTTGTCTCGTCAAAAACTGTTCAGACACACAGAAACCATTCGAACGGATAATTATTACATGTCCTTGGTATCTTTGTGGTCAAGATGCTTATTTACATATCTACAGTTAGAAGAAACTACCAATGTGTGCAGATTGTTATTAGCCTGTCTATCCATGAAGATATATTGGAATTCACTGAAACATTTTGTCACTGAATGTAAATTAGAATCAGCCTTAAGAAATTTTATCAGATTTCGTTTGTATATTTTTTGGTATTTTTCTGCTGGTTTAACTGATACGTAAGATGACTGTGATCATCTGGACAAGTATCCCCTTATATTGGTGTGTGACACTATGGGAACACTCCATGAACTGCTACTGAACAATGTTACAGGTTCATCTCCAGATGGAGGAGGATGGAGACTCCAGGATCAGGGAGGTCAACACCATGTTGAGTAAGTGCACAGGAGGATATGTACATGAGCATCACTTTAGCACTTCAGGCTTTTCTCCCACATCAAGCTGGCCTGCCATTGTTGAAAGTGACATGAAAGACAGCTCACTCCCTTGCTGGCATAGGGAGACTAACTCCTGAGATGCTACCCAACTTTAGCTAGGGAACAAGGGCCTAGATTTTCGAAGCTCTCTTAGCGCTAAGATAGTCGTAAGTGACATACATTAACGTTAATTTACGACTATCTTAGCGCTATGAGAGCTTCGAAAATCTAGGACCTGGTTTTCAGCATAAGAAGACTTAGCTCTCCTATTCTATCAAACGTTTGCTAAGAAACTCACTTTTGACTGAAAATGACTGTTCCTAGTAAATATTGAATAGTATAAGTCATTGATGTTTCTCTGATGCTACAGCTGAATCATTCTTATCGGCAACACATTATCCTTAAGAGGCTTGCTGGGTAACCGTTAAAACACTGAACCAGTAGGCGTCCTAGACTGTGGTACAGGGACAATATGACTGGCTCAGCATCATCAAGACAGGGCATGGTTAGAGTTGTGGCCCCTTGTCTGACAGTATCAACTGGTGGAAAGTTTATGAATGCAGAACTTATCTTAATTGTGATAACCATAACCATGGTTACGTGATGTTTATGTGGACTGTGTCAGTATGGGTTTAGACTCCATAGTTCAAAACAGTTTTATACTCAACACACATTGAGATTTATCTAACAGCACCAACAACATGGGTTTTAAAATTTATAAGAAATTAAATGCAATAGTTGTCATTTCAGATACTTTTTTTATTACTTTATGAAAGACATTCTCATCATGATACATTTTGTGACATTAGTTTATTATGACCTTACCTTCAAGAAGATCTACGTACTTTTCCAGGTATTTAGTTATACAACACAGTGTCTTCTCTTCTGTTTGTTGTTTGGAATGACTGTTCTACCACCACTATTAGCCAATGTGTACAGGTGGATACATTGCATTATTTCAGCTCGCCATGGAATGGGCTACTGTCAGAGGATGTGCAGATGGGCCAGGATAAAGAAGTAAGATGTGTTTTAACCTATTTCACTCATAAACTTAAAGGCATGGTATAACATAGTATAGCATGGCATGGTATTATATAGTATAACGTGGCATGGTATGGTATAATATAGTATCACACTGAATCGTATAACATAGTATCACATGGAATCGTATAACATGGCATGGTACCACATTGTATCACAGGACATGGTATCACATAATATTGCATGGAATGATAAAACAAGGTATCACAAAGCATGGTATAACATAGCATCACATGGAATCGTATAACATGGCATGGTATCACTGGACATAGTATCACATGGAATGATAAAACAAGGTATCACAAGGCATGGCATCACATTGTAACACATGTATTGGGATCAATCACTTGTCCTGGCCTTACCTTGATATTGAACTGTGTGTATGGGTGGGTCAGTTCCTGTCATCACACAGTTAAAGTTACAGTTGCCTTGGGGGTTTTGTCAACACCTCGCTTTTGATTTCCAGGACTATACCACTGTAGCAATTAACCAATGAGGATTAGCTGGTCACAGTGGGTGACATTGATGATGATTGCGTTGTCACAGCAGGTGGCATGGTTCATTGTGTTGTCACAGTGGATGCATGGTTGATTGTGTTGTCACAGTGGATGCATGGCTGATTGTGTTGTCACAGTGGATGCATGGCTGATTGTGTTGTCACAGTGGATGCATGGCTTGATTGTGTTGTCACAGTGGATGCATGGCTGATTGTGTTGTCACAGTGGATGGATGTGTTGTCATGCATGCTGATTGTGTTGTCACAGTGGATGCATGGCTGATTGTGTTGTCACAGTGGACATGCATGCATGGCTGATTGTGTTGTCACAGTGGATGCATGGCTGATTGCACAGTGGATGCATGGTTGATTGTGTTGTCACAGTGGATGCATGGCTGATTGTGTTGTCACAGTGGATGCATGGTTGATTGTGTTGTCACAGTGGATGCATGGCTGATTGTGTTGTCACAGTGGATGCATGGCTGATTGTGTTGTCACAGTGGATGCATGGCTGATTGTGTTGTCACAGTGGATGCATGGCTGATTGTGTTGTCACAGTGGATGCATGGCTGATTGTGTTGTCACAGTGGCATGGCTGATTGGTTGATTGTTGTCACAGTGGATGCATGGCTGATTGTGTTGTCACAGTGGATGCATGGCTGATTGTGTTGTCACAGTGGATGCATGGTTGATTGTGTTGTCACAGTGGATGCATGGTTGATTGTGTTGTCACAGTGGATGCATGGCTGATTGTGTTGTCACAGTGGATGCATGGTTGATTGTGTTGTCACAGTGGATGCATGGCTGATTGTGTTGTCACAGTGGATGCATGGCTGATTGTGTTGTCACAGTGGATGCATGGTTGATTGTGTTGTCACAGTGGATGCATGGCTGATTGTGTTGTCACAGTGGATGCATGGTTGATTGTGTTGTCACAGTGGATGCATGGCTGATTGTGTTGTCACAGTGGATGCATGGTTGATTGTGTTGTCACAGTGGATGCATGGCTGATTGTGTTGTCACAGTGGATGCATTTTCAGTGTGTTGTCACAGTGGGTGACCTGGTTGATTGTGTTGTCACAGTGGGTGACCTGGTTGATTATGCTGTCTCAGCGGATGCATGGTTGATTGTGTTGTCACAGTGGATACATGGCTGATTGTGTTGTCACAGTGGATGCCTGGTTGATTGTGTTGTCACAGTGGATGTCTGGTTGATTGTGTGGTTGATTAAATGCCATTATACATTATTCACAATGTGTTATGTGTATTCAGCAATGATAGTTATATGTATTCAAGTTTGGTGTTGGTTGGAGACATGGATTAAATGTGAATAGATGTATGGTGGATGTTGAAACTCTAACCATGACTGAGGCAATACTGATTTTATTCAACGCAGTTCAGGGGAATCAAAATATGTAAGGTAGCAAACCAAACATTTGATAATGGATAAAACTTATTCATTGTTAGGATTGTGTATGTTTGAATTTGTTGGATTTGAAATGTGTAGACCTGTCAGCTGTCATGCACATACATATATATGCACACACATGCACGCACATATACTGGGTTATGGAAGTTGTTCATTGTGTGTACATGTGATCTGTACTATGTCCCATAGTAATAATACTCTTGTAGTCATAACAACCTTCTAGTTGCCATGTAATGAAGTGAAACCTTGGTGAGAACCACAGGGGCTTGTAACGCTAAACACTGCCATCAAGGTACATTTGTATATACTGTCACTGACGGGGTCTTAGTACTATCGGGGCGGTGGGGTAGCCTAGTGGTTAAAGCGTTGTCTCGTCACGCCGAAGACCCGGGTTCGAATCCCCACATGGGTACAATGTGTGAAGCCCATTTCTGGTGTCCCCCGCCGTGATGTTGCTGGAATTTTGCTAAAAGCGGCGTAAAACCAAACTCAGTCAGTCAGTCAGTCTTAGTACTATCCTTTTATATAGAACTAAGACCCAGTCAGTGACAGTATATGCAATTGTACCTTGATGGCAGTTTTTAGCGTTACAAGCCCCTGTGGTGAGAACCTTCTCTGTGTTGACGATCTTGTTACTGGAGAAATATTGTGAGCCACTGTTTGAAGCAGTCTTTCCCTCCTGTAATTGTTCCTGTGTATTAGCCGCCATATAGCTGGAATACTGCTAAGTGTGGCGTTAAACAACTAACAACAAACCCTTTTCTGTGAAATAAGACTTTTAAGATTGAAAATGAAAAAAATAATACAAGAATAAATAATGTATGATTTTCAATTTATTCCATATATTCAATTTTAATATTGGGTTCTGCAGAGTTTTAAATAAGGTAAAAAGTACTTTAAAACAAAGAAACACTTAATATATCTGAGTACTTATGACATTGTACGGTAGACATCAAGGTTTCACAACAATCTGTAGTCTTCTGTTGTACGTCTCTATTCTGTTATGATAAACAGCCTGGGACCAATTTGCAGCCACAGCTGATTTGTTACATCTCCACCTCATTCCTCTCATTAGAAATTTTGCAAAGAATTTTATTTGCACATGAGAGTTGTGAATACAAAATGCCATTTTAGAAAGTGGTCAAATGTAACATATGTTATGTTTGGGATTACACTTTCTTAGTAAAGTACAGATTCTAGTAAGTTTTTGGGTTGTCCCAAACGGAATTCGAACCCACACCCTCAGTCACGCACCTAATCGCCTAATGACTTTGTGTGCTGGCGATGAGGTGCGGGACTCTGAGGGTGTGGGTTCAAATTCCATATGGGACAACCAAACAAAGTACTAGAATCTTTACTTTACTAAGAAAGTGTAATCCCAAATATAACATATGTTGCACATAAGAGTGTTTTGATTGGATGTGTTAGGTGGATGTGTGAATCTGTGGAGGTAGATGGATATGGTGTATTTATAATAACAGAATGAATATATAATAACATAATACAATGGAGGATTACTTTTCACTGCTTGTAGTGTGTCCCTGTAGTCTCCCCTGCTTGTATAACAGCATGTTTCTGCCTGTGTCTGTCATTTGCTGTTGTTTATTCCTCTTCAGGGCTTACTTCTCCTTTTCCAGCCGTCAGCTGACCAAAGTGATGAGGATGCGCCCCGGGATCCGGACTCTGATCTGGGCCTACTTCATCCTGCTGCATATCCTGCTGGTCTCCTGCTTCACAGGATTCATATAAGGACACCGTATTCCACGAGACGTGTCCAGCTGTACAGGATTCATATAAGGACACTGTATTCCACGAGACGTGTCCAGCTGTACAGGATGGGAGAGTCCAGCTGTACAGGATGGGAGAGTCCACTCTGGACAGATTACGTGCCAATTTTCGTGGAGATATTGTGAAAGCCGGTGTCCAAACATTGCATGGGAGGATATACACATTATCAGCCGGAGCTGAAATGTAGGGGAGACAGACATTGACAAATACATTGCTTGTGGTGTGACCGTCCATTAACTGTATGGGAGACCAAAATGGACATCAAGACTATCAGCTGTGTGGCTTTGCTTGATGATGTTTTGGACATTAGTGGCATGGCTTCAGTGTGTATGGAAGGCCAGCTCTAGTTTCCACTCTGTGTGTCCTGCTGATCTGCAAGTGTTGGTACATTCAAGAAGTTGTGTCATGACATAGTACATGTGCACGGCAATATTCTCGGTTTTGCTGGAAAAACTGAGGGGATTTTGTGATGTTTTGTGGAATGTGTGGTCAACAATTGTTGCTAACTCATCTGTACCTTCATAATGGCTCACACCCCGCACATGGGAGTACAGTGTGAACGGACATATATACATTGGATCTATGGCTGACTGTTTGGGTCATAATAGGATATAATCATACATTGGGGGCTATAACTGAAGGTGTAGGTCATAATAGTATAAGATACAGTGTCACGAGGGACTTGGTCATACAGAATGAATGTTGAGAAATATTGAAGTGTGTCTGGCAGCATAAAAATATCATGGGCTTGCTACAATAATTAACATGTAAATATGGAATTTCATGAATTGGACAAAATTAATGGTCCCTCTGTTCATACAGTGCATACATTTTGATACAGAATCTAAGGGAGCATATATAGTGTTTTTTTCTATATTTACCCTATACACAATTCATATATTTTCCACCAAATTAGCTCTTATAAAATGATGTAAAATACAGAGATGATACACAGATGATACACATTCCCTAGTGGTTCATCAGCAGGACCATGTGCGAGGACATGAATATCGATCTATACAGTGGTGCTTTGTTATGCATGTAAATATGTAGATAGGTCGGTTGTGTTAAGGTGTATGAGGGAAAGTTTGGTTATTTTCTATCCACTCCAACAAATCTCCACCTTCCATTTCTCTCTTCCACTCACTAAACACCCCGCTAGACATCTGGCACACAAAGCATTTGTATTCTAATACTGTGTTAACGTGTTCCCAATCAGCTGAAACATCCATTCATATGTTTTGTTGCTGGCAACTACACATTGTAACATTTGTAGCCGGTTTCTTTTTACCAATTCCACTCTTATTACATACTGTGTGTTATGAGACTCTATATTCCCTGACACTATCTTACTTTGTATTCATTGCATTTATTCCTCACAGTGGGAAAAACGTGTCATATGTTCACATATTTCCCACAGCTTGATATTCTGTCCTGTCGGTTTCTCTCCCATGCAGTATGTACTGCTTATCAATTGATTTACTAACTTGGGGACTTATGTCGCGATGAAAGATTACACAGATCTGCCGCTGTGTTTCTAATTAGTCATACAAATCTTGCCTGTGATTCCGCTTTTATCAGTAACATTGGTAGTAGAATTTTTTAGTTAATATTTTGCTTATTGCATTCCATTTTTAGGTTTTGTTTTCCTTTTCCTTCTGGTATTTTGTTGGCAATTTTCTGTTCATAATGTTTGAGACCAATGCTGGGTAAGCTTGCCCAGAAATATTGCTGTATTTTTACTTTGCACTAGTTTTCATGGTCACGTTTTTTGTCAAGCCACATTTGTGTTAAGTTGCTTTTTGTAGCTTGGGATGAATTTCTTCTTAAAGCATATCAAAATAAGTCTGTTTGAATGCATCCCATAAAAAGTCTTTCAATGAAAGTATTTTCAAAGTTGTACATAGTATATACTCTGTAGGAGAAATATTTAAGGTATATTGTACATAATGCTGTGGAAAATGAAGTAATATATCATGGCTGGGGATTATTGTGTACTTAACCTGAAAAGTAAAATATAGAAATGATATCAAGTCTGTTTTTATTCTTTGCTCAAGAACACCAACATCTCGTCAAATATACACACCAATAGTTTCAAAGGACTTTGGTGAATCTTAGAAAGGACTTCGTGTTATCTATAGTAGTTTTATTATGCAGCAGATGTCCTATTGGATGAATGACAACATGATTTATTCTAGGGTGTGCAAATTCAATTAACTTATAATAGTGGTGTTCTTAGGGATGCCATAAATCAGTATTGGAATGTCCCCATGCAATTGGTACTATCGTTGAAGCAGATATCTGTGGGTCAGATCAAAGCTGACTTGCAACAGAAAAAGAGCTGCAGCCTTGACATCAAATATCATGAAGGTGCTACATTGATCCGTGTTGGTGGCTGTTTAATGCAAAGCCATATTTGAGCCATCTGACAAGCCACGCCATCAAGCAAGTCACTGGATCTCACAGAATACACAACATGTTGCAGTGTGGAATCAATTAGAAAACAATGTATAAATTTCAATATATACAGCCCCATAAGACTGCATATTTATATCGTATTCAGTGGGAGTCACCTTTCTGTTAGCTTGGATTTCTATTATTCAGATACAATTACCAGGGCCTGACATGTAAAGATGCAGTGTACGCTAACATACATGCAGTTTGGTATAGAATAGAATAGAAGAGAATAATACTTTAATGCCTTTTCAGGAATTTGTGTTACATCAGCAGAGCTACTGACACATTAGAGAGATTCCAAACATATTCACATTTGTTTAAGAGAGATATGTTACTTGGAATAAAGGATGTACAGGCTCTTTAGTTTTCACAATTGAACTTTGTAGCGGTGGCCTGAAGGAGGAGGTTGTATTCCTGAATTTAAGTAGTGAGTACGGTCAGGGATAATTTTGACAGCTTGATTCACGATTTGCAGCTCATATATTGATGATAAACATTCAAATCTGACTCCAGCGATTTTACTTGCAGTGTTAACAATTTTGTCTATTTTTGGATTTGAGATGAACTGAGAGAGACCCGCACTCAACAATGGAAGGAAAATGTTAAAATACTCTGAATAAATGCTACATAAAAGATGACGCCACAGATGGGTTAACATTAAAAGATCTCAGTTTACGATGAGATGAAGACGCGTTGACACTTTTGTATAGGGCTTCAGTGTTAGAGTTCCAGTTCAGCTTAGAGTCAATGAAGGTTCCCAGATACTTATACTCTCACACTGTCTCAACACATTCACCGTTGATTATCACTGGAAGCTTTTCTGTGGGTTTACTCCAAAAGTCAATTATCAGTTCCTTTGTTTTGTGATATTTAAGAGTAAGTGGTTTTCTGCACACCAAGTCGTAAAATGATTAATGTCCTCTTTATACAGTTATTCAGAATCAGTGTCGTTCAATTTGCTGACAATTGCTGCATCATCTGTGAAATTTACAGTTGAACAGGTTGTATGGGAGCTGTTCATAGATGATAACACGCTACATTTTTAAACACTTATTTTATTTGTTGAATTTGTTGACAGAATATTTGCAGCTATGTCAAAGCCATGTCTCTTCAGCTCTGTTCTGCAACTGTTCCAACTTACTGTGCATTTTAAACAAAGAAAAGCCTGTTTTGTTAAAGAATGTGAATGACATTTACACAAAATTAGCCATCAAATATTGGGGTATCATGAGATTTCCCTACCAAAAACAACACCACAGTGTCCATCCTGAATTTGAAACATTTTTCTTGATCAGGTCTGACATAAACAGACATTTTCTCCATAAGCACTATTAACTCGTTCATCGGGAAGAAATCTCCAAATATTGTGCAGTCCTCAAGAAAAATCAGGAACACTGTTTTATGTCTCTGCCAAACAACTGAAATACATTGCACAACTCATGCTGTCAATCGTATTATGTACATTTTTTACATGATATGCAAATGAGATCCTATTATATATACAGAAAATAAATAACAATGAGCAAACACATGTCCAGGGCAATGCACCAATGCCTGGGTCATATATGGAGATATTTGTACAACAAAATGAATTCAATACCATATAAATAAGGCAATATTATACATTTCTTGGTCATGACATATAAATCACTGAAGAGAAGTGAACTGTTAGATGGATTCTACACAGATCCTGTACAGGATTTCCTGAAGTACTCTGTTTGATACACTTCATGTTCCTAGACTGCGATTACACACTCCATAATAATACTTGGGACTAATTTGTCTCTCTTAGTACAGAATTACCTTACCTCATAAATGTAATTTCATTGAGAGGCAATATTAAGAATCATATTCAAATGTAGCTTAAGGTGAAGCTATGCTACCAGACAAGTTAGTGTATTTATCATGACAGAGATATATTCCAGTACGTAGACATAGTGAGTAGAATTTCATAAATTCTTTGTGAGAAAGGAACCTACCCTTACACCCTTATCTTCTAAAAAGTCCCTCAAAGAAGTTCATCAACATGATCAAGACATCATGACCAAGAAACTTAAATAACAATATACTTACACAATACATGTAACACAAGATCACAGATAGAACAGTAATGTAACCCACGACTAGCTGTCTCATGGGAGAGACAACATATCATGTAACAAGCATCACATCCGCAAATACACCTACACATGCTTTCGGACCCAATATTTGACCTCACATATTAGTGAGTGAGTATAGTTTTACGCCACTTTTAGCAATATTCCAGCAGGGGGACACCAGAAATGGGCTTCACACATTGTACCCATGTGGGGAATCGAACCCGGTCTTCGGCTTGACGAGCGAACGCTTTAACCACTAGGCTACCCCACCTTCCCCACCTCACATATCAACATGCACTACGTCTGGTCAGATCCGTCAGTAATGTCTAACTGAATACACAAGAACAATTCTGTGTTGACAAGTAGAGACTGTTCATTGATATTTCATGATTTCCATGTGTTTGAAACCCCACTGCAACTAAGCTTTAAGTTACAGATTTCATAAATGAATAAATATTGTTAGATATATTAAAAACAGTTTTGCTGATTTACACATTTGTTCTGGATCTCCAAGAAATGAGAGCATAGAAGTGATCTGTGTCACTTGTCAACAAAATATCCACAGAGAGATGGTAAAGAAATGATGTAAAATCATTACAGAAAGCCGACAGTTTGGCTCCAGAATCTATGCATCTATCCACTAGGTTTGTCGTTCATGGATCACCTGACCTAAGGAGGTGTCCTCAGATCAGAGTAAAAGATTGGGGGTTTCACATCCAAACAACATGGATGCTTCACCCACCGAGGACTGCACAGTTGGCCATAATGATTCATTTACTTGCCAAGGCAGGAACAACCCATCAGGTGATAATGCTTCTACTCTGGGAAAATTAAGCACAATCCCTTTAACCCTTAACTTTCCCTTATCTTCTTGAAACTGCTACATCGAAAAGGATCTTATATTTAAAAGTCTATAACATCAGCAATACCTGAAACATTACAAGAACATTGTATCCACATCCACATGATCACAAGTACTGAGTCATATCACATAGAGAACATATGGAAGAAAGAAAGATTAGTTCAATAAATGTTACCATGAAATCTTTTCACTATACAATCAAAATGAAGTCACTTTGTAAACAGAAAACAAAGTTCCTCACCAGAAAATTAATGCATGATTACAATTTGACCACATTTTAGATGGGAAATAGACAAGCAGTGCTTGACCTTTTTTCAGGTGTATAGTGTAAAAATAAAAAACCTTCAGGCAATAATGGACTCTACCCTTCAAAGAGCCCAATACTTCAAGATTGCAGGACTAAATATGTATCATTTTTATATGTGTTATTACTGCAACACTTCATGGTGAGAACAGGAAAACTGAAAAGATCTCAGAAATATGTCATTACTTTATGAAGCAGCATAGCTATCAGCAGTGACAGGATGAGACGTGGATCAAAAGTAACTATGGTAACTAGTGACGATTGTTGGTTTGGATGAAGTTTGTAGTCAGGATGCCAGGAAGGGATTTCTTGTCATGGGAACATCATGCAAACATGTTGAGTCTGCTTCCAGAATCAACTTACTGGATTTATTGTTAGGACTAAAACCATGCTATAATTGTGTACTATTTCTGTAATTTTTACCAATAGTCAGGGTCACTTTTACATGTTTCAATTTGATCACTCTGGCCAATGAACGCCTGACTTAAAATCAACTGCAGCAAAAGTGTAACATCATCATCATGTCTTGCTTTGGAAATCGAACGCATTAATTAATCAAGTAGGATCACTTACTATCACATTACAACAGCCAGGTTGAAAGGGGATCACATGTAGAAACATTTCCTGGGTTAGAAAAAGAAAATGTATTCTCACTAGTCCCCAAAATCTGCTACAGAGCTACCATCATTCTAACAGTAAAAGTGGACATGGAAACACCACTTATCTTTCTTGACAGTCCCCAAATAGTTACCTTAAGATAACCTCCAACCCTGAAAGTGTCTGTAGTATACAGTATGGTTACAACAAGCACCTGTCTGTGCTACAACAAGGCTACATGCCAGATGATATGTACACTCCCATGATGGAAGTTATTTAGTCAGTTCAACTGCCCTACACAGCAGTCAGAGCAAACACAGCGATAGTCAGCCGCAGGGTGAAGTATGCAGAAGCCTCAGTGAGATAGAGAGATCAACACATGATTTCACCCACTGTCAGATATGTTGACATCTTGGTGAGATGAAGAGAGATGAAGGCATGGTCTCTGAGAGAGACTCTGTGAGATAGTAAGATATATTGGCATGATGTTGGCCACAGTGTTGGATATTTGACATCTTGGTGAGATATATAGTGAGCGATGATGGCATGATTTTGGCCACATGGTCAAGATGAAGACACGATCTTACCAGTAAACACAAGATATCTTGACCACATAGTGAAACATTTTTACAACATCTCGGCCACACGGTGGGACATCAATCTCACCCACATAGTGGGACAGTAATATAAGGTCTCCTCCAAGCGGACACATGCAGGGATATGTTCACCTCCAACACAGATTGAAGAAGGGTAAGTGAGTTACGTCGACAGCACTTGAGACACATTGCCAAGATGTCAGCCATATAGTCACATACTAGGATGAGCGCTTGCTGTAGTCAGATGCACCAGTCCTTGCTCATCTGAAACATCAGCAACTTACATGAAAACCAAATCAAACTGTCACATATTTCAATTCCAGGCAATATTCACATAGGAAAAGTTCAAACTTAACCAAACGCTATGTGTGGCACCAAGCACCATACTCAATTTGCAACTACTTTGAAAACTGGGAAATATATGCTATATCAAACTATTTGGTTTTTGATAAGCAATAAGAACACCATGAAAAAGTTAAACAAAAGTGGATAATGACTTCTCTTTTGTTTGTTACAGAGTGTAACAGTAAATTGTCAGGCAGCTATGCAACATCATTACAAATAACAGAGGTCATGCATCCCCAGATGTTTACTATAAAAATGAAAATCAGGGCAAATGTGGGAGTCTCGCCCACAACCAATGGAATTCTGGAGTGACCAAGGGAGGTAACTGTACAGTGACCTGCAAACAACTGAACCATACATGCCCCAAATTTAAGCTAAAAGGAGAATAAATATACAATAATGAGAATAATTGTGGCAAGGACTAATGTCAAATTCTAGAATTTTCAGCATTTCTTAAATCTGAAAACCCTGCATAAGCAACCAATCAAACATGAAACTAAAAAACATTACTACTATTGTAAGTAACTGCATTTAAATGGCAATAGATTACTACCTTCCATTGAGGTCACAGCTATCATGTGTGCCTGCTCCAGGTGTGCCTGAGCCATCTGTGCCTGATCAAGGTCTGCCTGGTCGAGGTGTGCCTGTTCGAGGTGTGCCTGATGCATGTGGCTCTGATTCATGCTTGCCTGATCCAGTTGTGAAGGGTCAACACTCTCCATGTCTCCATCTTCACCTTCATCATCACAATTCTCATTATGTATGATCTGAGTGTCAACAATTTGTAGCGGGGTTGTCCCGTCTAGACCATCGGCATGCTGGGATGCCTCCATGTCATCACACTGCTGTTCGGTGTCGTCTCCCATGGCACTGCCGACAACGATGTCCTGTGAGGATCCCATCTCCTGACCAGTGCTGTGACCCTGCATGGGTGAGAGCTGAAACATGGAGCCTTGTTAACCACTTTTCACAATTCTGATCCGCTCAATTCAATCACCAACCTTGCTGTAATAATCGCCCTGGACACTTATCATGCTTAGAAAATTGACAAAGGGGCTGTTTATTACATCCATACACAATTGGTTCGATTTTTTAAATGTAGAAATAGTGAAGAAACTCAATTCAAATGTCTTTGAAACTAACTACTTTGTCATAATTATGAGGGAATAATATACTGGTGCTTTGCTTCTATAAGCTTCTGTCATATTTCAGTCCTGGTAGGGGTTCCTTATAAAGATTACATATAGACTGGTCAAGAAGTTGGTTAGGAAGTGCGTATTGGATTAATATTAATATGGCAAATACAGACTTATTGTACAGATCCTCCTGCCACCATTAACATATTTCAGCCCTCCCCACCAATTGAGCCATTGCTTCAATCAAACAAAAAAGATAAGGCCATCAACGAAAATAATTTCATTGTATGTTCTAATGTAATTCATGACAGGAGCATTGAGCCCTGGTTGGTCAAATCTGTGAAATTGAAACACAAGAGTCTTCTCCTCCTTACCTGTAGCAGGCTGCGGCTGGGAACATCCCTGGGTGTAGGCGGGACAGGAGCTGGGCAGTCTCCGGGGTGAGGGTGGTGCTCACTTGTGTTGTGCCGTCACTCAGGTGGGTCTCGATGCGAGATATGATATGGTGGCCATCTACAGAACATACATGTTGTAAAATGTTCAGAGTTGTAATATGTTGCAACTGAAATCTGCTGGTGGTCCATTACACTGGTTCACAGAACTGGTAACTGTGCAATGCACCAGATTATAAACACACCTCTAATATACTTATGAAATTCATTTCAACTGAAACCTGTAAATAAAGAACACTGCCTCCTTTCCCGAGGTTTCTGTACGTGGATGGCTTTCATGAGCTTGTTCTGTGTGAGAGTGAACAACGTCCCCATGTTCTGTGTGAGAGTGAACAACATGCCCACGTTCTGTGTGAGAGTGAACAACATACCCTCGTTCTGTGTGAGGTGACTTACATAATTATCTTCTCTGCGGGGCAGTGCTTCAGGCAGAATTTTTTTGAGTGTTGCCAATTGGCACCTTAACTACTAAAATGTGTGCCAATGCAGTTGAGACTTTTGCCATTCATGGTAATCATGGTATAAAAGACCTGTGGATTATATTAATTGTTGTGCCAATGAGGGCTCTAGCATTGAAAAAAAGTGCCATTGCATATTTTTCAGTGTGAATGGCGCAATGGCACTTGCCTGGCTGAAGCACAGTGCACAAAGGCTCAGTGTTAGAGTGACCTACCTTCCCCAGGGTTCAGTGTGAGAGTGACCTACCTTCCCCAGGGTTCAGTGTGAGAGTGACCTACCTTCCCAAGGTTCAGTGTGAGAGTGACCTACCTTCCCCAGGGTTCAGTGTGAGAGTGACCTACCTTCCCCAGGGTTCTGTGTGAGAGTGACCTACCTTCCCCAGGGTTCTGTGTGAGAGTGACCTACCTTCCCCAGGGTTCTGTGTGAGAGTGACCTACCTTCCCCAGGGTTCTGTGTGAGGGTTTCCCAGGGTTGTGTGAGAGTGACCTACCTTCCCCAGGGTTCTGTGTGAGAGTGACCTACCTTCCCCAGGGTTGTGTGAGAGTGACTACCTTCCCCAGGGTTGTGTGTGAGAGTGACTTACCTTCCCCAGGGTTCTGTGTGAGAGTGACAGTGACAGTCTCCGGCATGGGCCCATCTTCTCCAGGTGCTACCCCTGACAGAATAGAGGGGTCAAAGGACTGCAACTCCCCGTGAGGATCCAGTGATGATGTGGATGTTCCGTCCTGGTTAGTGATTATTTCAACATTCACCTGATAAAGAAACAAGCATTAGACCATTATCAATAGCAGGAAGTAAGCACCATAAAGCTATTCTGTAGGATGTCCAATAGCTGTGTGATGATGTGGATGCCCCATGAAAGAACAAATACAAGAAGACAAGGTTATCAGTATCTCCCTCCACAGTGTTCTGTTCCTATTTGGTTCCTGTTTTTTTTTACTCCACCACGACATTCATGTCCTGAAAACACATACCACATTTGGTTTCCCTATCTATAATGGTTTTGCAAAAATCTGTCCCCATCATCTGTCCTGGATACGGATCTATAATGGACAGATCATCCAATATAACAAACCCCACAAAACGTGTTGCAGGGGATTAAGAAAATGACATGTAAAGATTGTCTAAATCTTGAATCTGTGACATGGCAACATCTCTGCAATTGCAGAAAGAAGCAACACATCTATTTCCTCCACGCCAAACAAACAATATGGCTGTGTAACCACTCTACCCCTAATACTTTCAATAATTGACTAAACACGCTAAATACTTTAAAACAGAGAACAGATATGGTGAGGCATCAAATCTTCATCTGTCAGATGAACAACACAAACATGTTTGTTGTTGATCCTGATTCATAACCTTCAGTGTCAGTTGAAATGAGATATAATCAATTCAGTGTATCAATGGTATTCAAGTTTACAGCTACTTACGGTTGAAGCAGTAAGAGGAAGAGAACCATTTTCGATGTCTTTGAGAGCTTGATGAATGTGATTCTTGAGATTGATGATGTCGATGCCCCATGAAAGAACATATACAAGAAGAAGACATGGTCATCAGTATCTCCCGCCAGTGTTCTTATCCTTATTTGGTTCCTGTTTTTTTTACTCCACCACGATTCATGTCCTGAAAACACATACCACATTTGGTTTCCCTATCTATAACGGTTACTGAGAAAATCTGTTCCCATTGGGGATACCGTGCATTAAGTCAAGAAATGCATGACAAAGGCCATAACTCTGTAACAAATTGTAACATGGTTTTCCGTTTTCAAACTCCATCAAGGCATTCATGTCCTGAAAACACATACCAAATTTGGTTTCCCTATCTATAATGGTTTTTGAGAACATCTGTCCCCATCATCTCAGACAAACAGACAGATTCCAATATAACAACCCCCGCAAAACGCGTTGCAGGGGATTAAGAAAATGACATGTAAAGATTGTCTAAATCTTAAATCTGTGACATGGCAACATCTCTGCTATTGCAGAAAGAAGCAACACATCTATTTCCTCCACGCCAAACAAACAACATGGCTGTGTAACCACCCTACCCCTAATACTTTCAATAATTGACTAAACACGCTAAATACTTTAAAACAGAGAACAGATATGGTGAGGCATCAAATCTTCATCTGTCAGATGAACAACACAAACATGTTTGTTGTTGATCCTGATTCATAACCTTCAGTGTCAGTTGAAATGAGATATAATCAATTCAGTGTATCAATGGTATTCAGGCTTACAGCTACTTACGGTTGAAGCAGTAAGTGGGAGAGAACCATTTTCGATGTCTTTGAGAGCTTGATGAATGTGATTCTTGAGATCGTTGACAGTTGGGAATAAAGTGAGATCATGGCGTTCAGGAGCTTCTCCCCCCTGGCACAGCTCCTTCACCACAAACACTCTGCAAATACACCAACTTTCGTTTACACTTTCACCGCAACACTCTGCCAATACACCAACTTTGTATACACCAGAATATTGAAAATTTTAATATAAATTGTATATTTGTATACTTATCCTATCTCACAGTAAGCACTTCTCTCTCTTGATTCGACACTGAGTTGAATGATGTAAACTTTGTCCCTAGGCCAACATCAGAAAGTGAGATAGCACGCATAATAAAGAAGAGTCCATCAAAGTCATGTGAATTAGATCCGATCCCAACATGGATCTTACAATCTGCATTGGACTCTATCTCACCTACGTTAGTGGCCATGTTCAATACATCGCTGGCTGCATCTGAAGTACCAAGCACATTCAAAATGGCTCTTATTCGTCCACTTATCAAGAAAACTTCACTTGATCCAAATGACATTAGAAATTATAGGCCGGTGTCTAACCTACCATTTCTATCAAAGGTACTTGAGAAGATTGTAGCAATCCAAATCAAAGAACATCTGGAAAAAAACAACCTGATGGAAGAGTTCCAGTCTGCCTATAGAGAACACCACAGTACAGAAACAGCACTCCTTCGTGTGCAAAATGACATCCTTTCTCATCTCGACAATCAGAGAGTAGTACTTCTTGTTCTACTAGACCTGTCAGCAGCCTTCGATACAATAGACCACAGTATCCTTCTGTCTCGACTTGAGAAGACTGTTGGTATCGTCGGACCAGCATTGATGTGGCTTGCGTCATATCTCAAAAACAGAACTCAGTCAGTGAAAGTGGGTGAGGCCGTGTCAGAAGAAAGGTGGTTATCATATGGCGTTCCCACAGGGTTCAGTCCTTGGAGCACTCTTGTTTACCATCTATATATGTTGCCACTAGGTGATGTTTTCCGGAACCACTGCATTGACTTTCAGTGCTTTGCAGATGACACCCAGAGCTGTATCGCCTCCAGGATTGTATCACTTCAAGACAAGATAACGAAGCTGGAAAGCTGGATCAGTGACATCAGAACTTGGATGAGAATTAACTTTCTCAAACTAAATGACAACAAAACGGAAGTATTCATTGCTGGGCCAAAGCACTTACAGGAACGCATGACAGAATTCTCAGTCAATATTGGACCTGTGAATGTGCCTGCCTCTTCCCAAGTGAAGAATCTAGGAGTTGTTTTTGACTCCCACATGACCATGAACAAGCAGGTCACCCAAATGTGCCAGTCTTCTCACTATCATCTTCATCAGATTGGTAAACTAAGACGATATCTTTCAGATGAAACCGCCAAAACTCTCACTCAAGCAACAGTCATATCTCGCCTTGACTATGCCAATTCACTTTTGTTTGGGATAACAGCTTCCCTGGTTCATCGACTCCAGGTTATACAAAACACAGCCGCCAGGATAATAACTCGTTGTCCTCGAAGAGACCACATCACCCCCAGGTTAAGAGAACTGCATTGGCTACCCGTTGCCAGACGCATAAAATTCAAGGTGCTTACCATTATCTACAAGTGCCTGAAGACCAACACTGCTCCATCTTACTTGTCATCTCTTCTAAACAACCATAGACCAACAAGAACTCTTAGATCACAAGATAAAGATCTGCTTATCACCAGACCATCCAGGACCAAATACGGGGACCGCTGCTTTGAATGTGCAGCTCCCATGCTATGGAACAACCTCCCTATGTCGCTAAAATCCGCCCCAAGTCTACCAACTTTTCGAAAACATTTAAAGACACATCTATTTGAAATGAAATAGACTATCTGCACAAGCGCCTGTGAGCAGCCTAGCTGGAACTCGGCGCTATAGAAGTAGATTATTATTATTATTATTAGGCCTCTCTTGTCCATCCGCCCAAGCACTCCATGCTAACCTCACTATAACACAGCTTCCTAACTCTCATGCAAAGCATGCGGCATGCACCACTAGCTGCCCATGTGACTATCTCCGAATCATCATTCTCATTCTTGGAGCCACTGGATAATATCCATCTTGGAGAATCTGCATAGCGGGGAGGATGGGCGGGAATCCGTCGCCTGAGATAGGATAAGTGTATAAATGTACAATTTATATTAAAATTTTCAAATTGTTAAACTTATCCTATCTCACAGTATGCACTTATCCCACGGTCGGACGGCGGGACGCAGATACTCTGTGTTTGACAGTGCAAACAGCAGGAACTGTGTAGACTGGAAACGACTGTAGATAGCGATGCACAAGGGAGGCCTGTTCCGCATGCACGCAACTCATATGCTTGTGTTCTCTTGAACTCCTTGGATTACTAAGCACAACGTCTCCCAGGGAGATGGGTGCTCCCGAGCAATGTGGTGTTCGGCCGCAACCTCCGAAGAAGGACGAGAAAGTATGTCACTTCGCCACGATTTTCAAGGTACCCCCGTAAATTAAAGTCAGTTGACAATAATCGGGCCAGCCCCTGCTTCAAGAAGACCCCCACAGACACCGACCAGGGGCAGGTGAAAGAGAAGCACTCGGGAACTCCAAGTATTAACGTTCAGTTCCAGAACAGCATCAAATTGACCCCCACTCCTTTGCGTAAGCTAGTCAAAGGATGTGCCCGGAAACTTCGGAGTCGGAACGCAACAAAATCCACTAGAATTCGGGAGTGACACACTTCACTGACGTAATTGCTTCGAAAAGTAGAGGTCAGGAAACATGAAATGTCAAACCCTTCCACATCGTGATACAGAATCGAGCTCCAGATTCATCCAACCACCAAGGTGGTAGTATCTCCGTGTCTTAGTATAAAACTAAGTGAAGTAGTTCTAACCCATAAGCAATCAAAACATAAGGCAAACAGCAAGTTCAGACTTATATTCAAGAAAATACAGGGAAGCAGCCACCGCGAGGGACCGTTCCCTATCTGCGTTGGTGGGCCGTAGACAGCTGTTGTGCGAGCACAAGGGGTCCAAACTGGTGTAGGCCTTGGACATCCTTGACTGAGAAGTCTCGAAGGTAGTGCGAGGAGAAGACCGAGTCGGATCGCCAGAAACATCCTTCCATAATGGCGTGGAGAGAGCAGTTACTATGCAGAGCCATTGTAGACGCTAACGCCCGTGTCTCATGTGGATTGGAAGCTGTCGGAGGCGGTAACCCAGCGAAGGTGTAAGCCCGTAGGATGGTGGCTCTCATCCAGAAGGATAAAGTGGTGCGAGACACTTCCGCCCTGGATGTTGAGGACAACGGAATGAAGAGGCGCTTGCGGAGATGGCGGCGATCTTTAGAAGCAGCAAGAAAAATCTTCAAAGCCCTAACAGGGCAAAGCTGCAGGTCTTCATTGTCATGCGGCCCAAGGATCGTGGACAACGGTGGGATGGTAAAAGAATGATCGGGTTGTCCCGGGCACCTGATTCTTCGCTACAAAATCCCAACGGAGACCGAGGAAGAATTTGCCATGCTTCTTCCATTCAAACTGGACTCTGTTAACGTCCAAAGCGTGGAGTTCAGAAATCCGAGCAGCTGTAGCCAAGGCCACAAGGAAGAAGGTCTTGAAGGAGATCTTCTCAAAGTCCTTCTGAGCGAGGGGTTTATAGTCCGTCGAGGCCAAATGACGCAGCACCACAGATAAATCCCAAGCAGGAGGTCTAAACTTCTTAGACTGATCGGCCAACTTAAAGGACCGAAGCACATACTGAAGCTCAGGAACCGTGGAGACCTTAGAGCCTGTGGTGGTAGCCAGGAACGAGTTGATCGCAGCAAGGAAAGTGGCCAAAGCGGAACCCAAATACTGCAGAAACTCAGCGACTTAGAAACAGGAGACGTAATGCCTCTGGACGTGCAATATCTCTCAAAACATTTCCACTTCTCATCATAAAGTGAATGGGTGGAAGTCCGATGAGCAGAAGTGATGGCCATAGCCACTCTCCGAGAGGAACTGGGTTTAGGTCTGCGAGCTGTGCGAGATCGACAAACCAACTCCTGACTGGCCAGTAAGGCGCGACCAAAGTCAGTAGAATCTGCCTGGTCACCTGGTCGTAAGCGTTGAGTCCCTCCCACGAAATCGCCAGAGCGTCGACATCCCACGCTAGTTGGTCTGGTATTGGCTAGACAAACTGCGGGAGCTGATGGTTGAACAACGTGGCGAATAGGTCGACTTGGGGCCTTGATAACGGGAAGACCAGTTCCCAAAATATCTGTGGGTTCAATTGCGACTCCGTGGGAGATGGCCGATCAGAGCGGGACAGCGCATCTGTGATGACATTCCTGACTCCGGGAATGTGTCTGACTCGAGCATTGATGGCGAGGGAGTCGATCAGATCAAAGAACCGAAACCCCAACTGAAGGAGGTTCGCCGAACCCGTTGACCCGAGATGGTTGATATACCAGACGACCGAGGAGTTGTCTGTCTGAATCAGCAGGGAGGACCCCCAAGTTCTGTTGCCCAATGTCGAATGGCGACAGAAGAACTCGAGTTCGTCGATGTACAAGTCCCGTTCAGCGGATGACCACAGCCCGGCAGTCTGATGATGAAGAAAGTGAGCCCCCCAACCTTTGAGCGACGGGGCGACGAACAAGTGGTGCGTAGGAATGAACGGCATCAAACAAACTCCGGCGCAAACGTTCTGTTCGACAAGCCACCACTGAAGAAAAGGACGTAAGGGTTCGGGAAGACGAATCAACTCCTTGAGATTCTCTGAGACGAGATATGGACGCAGGAAATGCTGCAACAGACGCAGTTGCAATTGTCCCCGCCGTGTCAATGCCTGTGCTGATGTCAAGAGGCCCAACAGTTCCTGCCACTGTCATAAGGTCCTGGCCTGCGACAGTGCTAACGGAACTGGCTGTTGAATCTTCAGCCACCTGTCTTGGGGGACGAAAATCAGGCCCTGGTGCGTGTCAAAAGTTGCTCCGATGAATTGAAGGGTCTGGGTCGGTGTTAGTTCCGACTTCGGAGCGTTTAACAACCAACCCAGCTGCCGGAGTAGCTTCGTACTGAACTCCAACTGACGTAGAAGAATAACTGGGTCTCTCTGTGCCTGAATGCAGTCGTCTATTTAACTTTCGAACATGACCCCGTGCAGATGAAGAAACCTGGTGATCGGCTTGGTGATCCTGGTAAATAGCCACGGGGCCGTGGAAATTCCAAAAGGCGGGACGGTCCATTGATAATGGATCCCTTGGAAGATGATTCGGAGGAATTTTCGTGATTCCGGATGAATGGGCACATGAAGGTAAGCATCTTGCAGGTCTAAGCTGACAAGAAAATCCCCTTTCTTCAGAATGGTGCGAAGAAGGACGATCGACACCATCTGGAAGTGAGGTGGACGCTGGAGATAGTGGGCATTGAAAGTTTCATGTTGAAAATGAGTCTTAGTTTTGTGGAGTTTTTCTTGGGAACCAGGAAGATGGAGGAATAGAACCCCGGAGTCCTGGGCGCCGGACCGAGAGACTGGACTGCACATTTCTCTGTGAGCGTACCTATGGTGGAGTGAAGAACCTGGACCTGGTCCGCCAGGTAGCCGCAGTGTCCTTGATGCACTGTCAGCGGCGGACGTCCGATGACTGGAAGGTGATAACCTGTGGCGAGGAGGTCGGTCACAAAAGGATCGTCGAGTATGGTCCAGTTGGGAGCAAACCTCCCTAGTCTCTTGCCCACTGGAGAGTCGAATATGGGGACGGCTGGAGGGGGAGTTCCCAGTCGTGCCCTTGTTTCGACGAGTCACTGCTTGGGGCCCCACACCCAGCTCGGGAGTCGGACTTGGGAGGACGTCGGGAAGAAGTGCCACAGGAGGACCTGCTACCTCTAGCTCGGGCCGAATGGCCACGTAAACCCTGATGCAGTTCCGGATGAGATGGCACAAACCATGGAGGCCTCCTCTGTATCATGGAAACTTGCAGATGAGACTTCTGGAGTTTCAATAATTCCACTGAAACTTGAAATTGAGTGTCCCGATCCACCTTCGTCGAAACTTCTCCAATCATGCCATTAAACAAGGATTCTGCAGACCAAGGTTGACGGAAGAGTTCAGCCTTAAACCTGTCATCTCATGAAGACAAAGTGAGTTGGCCGCAACGGCGAACTGCCAGGAGATAGCCAAGGAAATGAGACAGCTGGTCAAGTACGATCTGAAATTGGTCCAGTTTAAGGGACATACAACCTCTGATGTAAGCATCCTGATCAAAGAAAGAGTGCTCCACTGATGCCACAACCATGTCCATTGCGGAGATGATGCAGTTGATCGAGGGTAAGGAACGACGAATAGCTGTGTCCATGTGAGACAGTTCTCTGTCTTCAACTAGAAAAGCTGAACAAATACTCTTCCCGCAAAGTGTTTGGACATCCTCATCCACCGAAGGGGTAGTAGCCAAGGACTGGAAACCATGGAAGTGAGATGCTGGTAGCGAAAATCTAGGTGAGGGCAGGCCATCCTTAATCCGTTAAGGCTTTTAAAGGCATGATCCAAGGAGGTTGTGAGATGAGCAATACAAGGTCGTGGTGGGAAAGTAATAGATGTCAAGTCTCGTTGTCTCATGGGTTCTGTGACATAGGGAGGTGGAGCTTCTCCACTATCCAAGCTAACACTTGAGGCTCATCAACAAAATCCAAACTTCCCTCTGGGGAATCCACAACCGAATGTGCTGGAGACACCAGGTGGAACACCAGGACTAGATGGTCCGAGGGAAGGAGCATTCCCCGTAGAGTGAGCAGCCTGTTGTTGATTCCAAGCAGTAGTAAGAGCACTTAACATCGCAGCCAGATCTGGGGGAGGAGTAGTTTCCTGCACATGAGTCCAGGAATCGTTTCGGCGAAGTCTATTCACCACATGTCGTTTCGGTGAAGTCTTCTGTTTCGGCGAACGTTGTTTCAACGAAGTACAATTAGGTGAAGTCCGTTTAGCAAATGATCGATCCGGAGAATGCTGACTCTTAGACTGGTGTTTCAATGAAGACCGGTTCGGCGTACGCTGTTTCGTAGAGAGCCGGTCTAATTCTGGGGAAGGTGGGCAGTCCGGCGAAAGTCGAGGTGGCGAAGCGTTACCTGACGAACTGTGATTCGATCTGGCAGGCTTCGGCGAAGTAGAAGATCAAGGTAGCTGGACACAAGACACATTTCTTATCGCCGAATGGGAAGGAGACGGTGAAGTAACAACTGACAGGCATTGAGGCGAGGTAGACTGGTTCCTCTCACTACTGGATGAACAACGAGAGCGAGAACGGCTTCTGCGCAGTCAGGTGTAGAGATCAGCTGATTCTTGTCCGAAACAGATAAGCCAAGTTGCCGAGATAACTGGTCTGGTGAACGAGAGACAGAGAGCGTAGTTCGAAGGTCCTGCTGTGTAGAGGTATCCTGAGGGGTGGTAGCAGTCTCGACAACCACAACCCAGGACGTGGTCGAAGACGAAGGACTCGGGATGGAATGTTGAGAGCCCAACAAATGCCGAACATCTTCCGATAAGCAAGAATCTGACGACGCTCTCATGAAATCCTCTTCATTCGAGTGAGGGGACTGTGATCGCCAAGCAGACAAAGTAGGACCTTAAACTTTCCTTTCTTGGAGGGACTGGGTCCGTCAAGTGAAGCAGCATAACAGGCCTGTCAGCAACACGACAAGCGCAAGCCTGAGTGTAGTCACCAAACGCCTCGAAAGGGTATGGAGTTCTTGGGCGGATGGACAAGAGAGGCCTAGGGAAAAAGTTTACATCGTGCCACACAGTGTCGAATCAAGAGAGAGAAGTGCATACCATGAGATAGGATAAGTTTAAAAATTTGTTAGACTTTAAAGTGAGTTATGGTTGTCTAACACTCTGTGTTGGCTCAATTGAGTGTGTGTCAAATATGTCATTAAACCACCAAGATAATATCAATCACAGGTTTAACTTGTCAAGACTGATTGACATATTTAAGTTACATTTTGGGATTAGCATGAATATTGCTACTGGCAAACAAGGATAAGTTGAGCACCGACCTGACAATTGACCCGTACTAGCATGTATGAGTGTCGCCCACTGGCACTTGCCATTGTGATAAAAGGGGCCCCAGGTTGTCCGCGATCAAGTGTAGTGCGACTTGCTACATCGACATGAGAGTCTTATGAGCAAGGCGTGTGCAGCTACACGCGGGATCAATTTCATCGTCATGCAATGCACGTGCACTAGCCTACATCTGCTCTACCTTTCACAAACCAAATGGGTTTGCTCATTGAAGTGCACCGCCTACTTCTCGTAAACGTATTCTCTGCACCGGTCCAACTTATCCTTGTTTGCCAGTAAGTATAACATATATCACCATCAAGAATGCATGTATACCTCAGTTGCTTGCGTATGGCATAGACTCGGGTCTCCCCTGCCGAGACCATCTCTCGTATTTTCTGCACCACCCGAGGGTGTAGCCTCTGGTCGCCACTGTCAGTCTCATCAAACTCTAACTTGGCTGGTGTAATCATCAACTTGGGGGGCTGGGGAACATCTTCATGGAACTCATGAGCTTTCTCTGTCGGGAGCTGGACATAGTATCTGCAGACACAAACAAAGAAGTGTGTTGGTGTTCACAGGGTCTAAAGACAACAAGATGTTTTCAGTAAATCTCTGACCATGGGCACGGGGCTGACAAACATGAAAACATAATCAGAGGAATCTGGGAATAAAAGCCCAAATCATCATAACCATAGGTTTCTACCCAGAGAATTATGACGTCTTAAACTACAGGGGCACCTGCAGCCCCTTGTTATCAAATGATGATGATTATCCATGATAGATCATACTGACTGGGAACATATACATTACCTCTCTTGCCCCCAGCCATCCACACCCCTGTCTTTGAGGTCTTGAAATGCTTTGTCCATGGCAATCTTTAAGGATTTCTTATCTAGTGTTGTTGACACATAAAACTCTGGGAACTTCCTCACTTTCTTAATATATATTCTGAAACACAGAAGTGTCACACTTAAGGACAAGGCAGGATAAGGGCCCTTTTTGACCCACAGCATATCAATTATTTACATAAATTAGAAAACATTTTAGAGATTGCAACGAGAACATGATGAGTTCATACAAATGAGAACTAGGCTTCAAACACATGCACGTTTGGGACTTATGAAAATATGTAATGCATAGATAAAGATCGTGTCAGAATGGCTGATTTTAGACCTTGTCAAGAAGCTTTACCTGAATTTATACATGTCTCATTTTACCAAATGTCGATAAAATCAGTACAAATACATTGGGTCAAAGATTTGATCATGCTTTGATTTATATTTGAAGTAAAACAAATGTTTTCTTTACACATTTATGTTTCATTAAATCTTAAAACTGCAGAACCTCTAAAACCTTCAGAACCTCTAAAACCTTCAGTACTTTAAATATGACCAGCAGGTATCTTTACCAAAGTTCTCTGTGTGTTGTCAGAACGATAGATAATACTATAACTAATAATTGTAAGGGCATTTGTAATGAGCTGAACTCTGCACAATGGAGGGGCACACTCAATGCGCTAACATACAATCTCATTATTATTACCCCGGATAACCCAAGATATCTGTGAGGCGCTAGAAGGTTAATAGTCACATGACTTATCCAAATAGATACCCATTCTCTGCTAGTGAACAGAGGCAAATTTGAACAACTACACTTGCCTAATACTGTGAAATAATAGTGTCTGTGCCTACCTTGCAGGGCATGTCTGCCTGTATTCCCCCTTGATGGGGATGTCCAGCTGCTTCTTGGGGTTCCCCTTCCCGTCTCGGTCCATACTGACACTCCTGCACCACTGCTCGACTCCCTGCAATCACAGAACTCACAATGAATGATCTAGGTTTAGATGAACTGACAGAGGTATTTGATACATACGACAAATTCTGTAAAAGCGTTTGTTCTGGTTTAGGGACCCAAATACTGCAGTAGAGATGCAACACACTGGACAACTGAGGAGGCATAAACAACTGTATGAACTGAGCTATTGGATCTCACTGATGGCTGTCTGCTGTGGAGCAGGAACTCGTTAAGCCTGGCAGCATACATACCTGCATTAACAAATGGGATGCCATCGAAGGGCACATACTGGGACTTCCACATGAGGCGGGTGGACGGCTTAGCGGGACTTGGGGACTGGCGGGTGCCCCAGAAACTCTGCGTCTGCTGCTTGTGGAAGGTCAGCAGAAGATCAAGGTCAACCTCACTCTCTACATAGCCTCGATAGGAGTCACCAATTTTCTGAAAGTCATACATACAGAATATGATTTCTTGCAATCAAAATGATGATGTCTCTCTTTTTCATTCAATATTATTTCTTCAGTTAGAAAGGAATTTGATGGTTTTCAGAATGTTTGCAACAATATCAAGTGTATAGATGTTGATGAAAGCAGCAGCAAGCATCATCTGTATCATAACAGTGACCAGGCCTAATACTGGTCAATACAATAAGCAATGATCTCAGTGTCATGGTAAATTACATGTGTCTCCTATTGTAGGCCTAGATAAATCCCTCACAATGGACATACACCATTTTAGTTGACCTCAGATGACCTAGATACATCCCTCAAAATGGAAATACCCTATTTAGTTGACTTCTGAGAAGCCTAGATCCCAAGTACAGGCCTACCTCACAGTTCTTCAACCTGGCCGCCCAGGTGGGACAGTCTGGTGGGAGGGCCTGGGGTGGTGGCTGGGGAGGGGGCATGAGGACGTTATCCGTGGAGCAGGTGACCCCAGCAGAGTCAGCAGCTGACACAAACTGGGCATCGAACTGACCCATGCCATCTGGAACACATAAACTGCAGTAAGTATAAAAAAGTAATGGAATATCGAAGACCAACAATCATGCAGACTGACTGCATTAAACTATACCAGCAGCTAGTACCAGGAGAATGAAATATATCACACCTACACCTTAAACCTTATTCTTAATACATATGCATTTCTAGGATTATGCAACCAAAGAAAAAGAACATTGTCTGCTAAGATATTTCTGCCATCTTACACACAAATGCAATATATTCTCAGTCTCACACTGATTTATTCAGCAACTAAAATGAATACATGGGCCAATGACAAGTATAAATAAATATGTTCTTAATCAACAAATTGCTTTCAATATATGCAAGCTCTGATACAGAAGCCAACTGGTGGTATCCGTATTTTGTTTTCCATACAGCACAATCTCTACCTGTTGTATCAGGCTTAACTTGCATGTGCTGGAGCAACTCTGAAGGATCACTGACGGCAATGATGGTGGCGATCTCAGGGTTGTTGATGTTTGGAATGACCTGCCACACTTTGCCAGCGCCATCTGGCTGTGAGGTCGTGATGAGGTCAGCAGCAGTGGGCACGGTGATGATCTGTATGGTGTCTGGGTTGGCCAGTATCTGGGGGGTGGTTATCGGGGCAGCAAGTAGACTCTGAAGGGTGGCATTGTCTGTCCTCACATCTGAAACCATAGCCAAGGCTGAAGGTTTAGCACAGAAATTAACTGTCATGGGTGCTTGTTATAAACCTAATACTGAAAGGAAAAGACTTGAACATGTTGACAGTTCCCTTGATTCAAACACTACAGGAATGAACGCCACCCTCAGCTATACTATCACCGTATGACAGAGGTAACTTAGCAAGTCTAGACTGACAATCAACCAAGTCAGCGAGCCTGACCACCCGATCCCGTTAGCCGCCTCCTACGACAAACATGGGTTACTGAAGATCAATATTCTAACCCGGACTGTGGGGAATCGAACCCTGCAATGAGTAACTGTTCACCTTCTCTCAGAGCAAAGGCTCCACCCACAAGACAATGGTTATGGTCTGATCAACATCATAAAAAGAAGGATCAGAATAAGTTTCATAAAGGTTAAAAAGATGTTTCCATTTTAGCTCCCAAACTTTAAATTTTACGACTAATTTGAACTTACAATGCAACAAAATGCATGATCATGATGACAAAGCAAAGGTACTCACTGCCAAGAAAAGAATTAGTAAATCCCGCAGAAGCAACATCAATCTCTGAAGTTATCTCCCCTTTTGAGATAGCAGTAAGAGGGAGGTCAATGATGCTACCATCGATGTTGCCGCTGCTGACAACAGGTATTCCAACCACGACAACATCAGAGCTAGAGCTCACTCCATCGTCTTTGGTCATCGTGGTAACTGACAGTGGTCAGTGGCTCTGAAAATTATAAGAAATGTTCTAAAATAGATTGCACCATATTACATGTATCATATGAAGCATAATTTAATGTCTTTTTTCATCAATGGTCTTCCTTTCGATTCACTGCAACGCTGGGGTAGCCCAGTGGTTAAAGCATGAACTCGATCGTCAAGCTGAAGACCGGGTACAATTCCCCACATGGGTACAATGTGTGAAGCCCATTTCTGGTGTTCCCTGCTGCGACATAGCTTGAATATTGCTACGAGCGGCGTAAAACTAAACTCACTCACCCATTTAAACACAGTATTAATCTTCAATAGCAGGCTTTTTAGGTACATAACAAAAGCATTTGTCATATAAGTCACTACCTCAAGCATGACATGTTTGTCCTCATGCGTTATACCAGTTGGTCTGATCACATCATGATGAGCTTACAGGCCAATGTCTATTAGTCTGAAGCAACATCTTCTGTAGTCCCCTCTTTCCCATTATGTTAATTTGTGATAGACTTCTAACTGATTCAGTGCTATAGAATTGCTTGTTTAACACCACAGTCAGCATTCTTCCAGCTGTATGACACTGACAGTATCTGTAGACATGGTAGATAACCAAGTCTTGCCCTCAAAGACCAGTGACTGATCTTTCAAAATAATGAAATCCACTCTCAAGTGTTTCAGTATGTATATCTTTTGTGTTGTAGACTAATCATTTTCTAACCAGTCTACTTTGTCATCACACAGATCATTGCAAGAGTGAGTGAGTGAGTTTAGTTTTACGCCACAGTCAGCAATATTCCAGCTATATGGTGGCGGTCTGTAAATAATTGAGTCTGGACCAGATGATCAACAGCATGAGCATCGATCTATTCCATGCAATTGGGATACAATGATATGTGTTAACCAAGTCAGCAAGCCTGACCACCCGATCCCATTAGTCGCCTCTTATGACAAGCATAGGTTACTGAAAATCGAATCCGATCTCATTGCAAGAAATAGAACCCAAATCTGATGATGCTTGCCAAAATTCAATGCCTTCTCAATGCAGCCTGCTGAAGCCTATACAGCAATATTCACAGCCTTTCAGCCTCTTTCAGCCAAAGACTGTCACCAGAACCACTCAGATTAACTGATTGTTTCCGATAATTATGAAAAAACATAAAATACTTTCATTGATATAAGTTTTATCAATTGGGCATACAAAAAGAACTTTTTAAAAAACAATGATCATGATTATCAATATTTAGGAAATATCATGTAGATCTGGTATCGATCGTGAGAGTGATATAAATGTAATGATAAAAAAATTGTTCCATTTGATGGAATAATATATAGATCTGATTCTGACATACTCAACAGTTCAGGCTATAAAGTAGTAAATCATGTTTTAATCTACCTAGAAGTAAACTGATAATATAGTTGTGGTCACATCATACAGCTTTTTTTTTTTGCGTTTTTATTGTTGGTGTTTTTAATACATACACAGGTCAACATGATCAAATTCTAGTTGATAATGTTGATATCAAATCAACTGAAAATGACAGAATGTGCAATATCAAATATTTATATTTGACTTTTTCGTGTAGTCTTTTGTGTGTAGTGATAAATTTAAAATCCATGGATGCAATGTGGTAGTAAGAAAAGAAAGACAAAGGCTAGTTCCGATTTTTTTCTCGTCTTTAATTATATGCAATCACAAATCGATGTGCGTCACGAAAGGTGCTGTATTTTTTTTCTCCGCATGTCGACCATACATAAAGTCTAAACGGACATTCCAGGTAAATGGTACCCAAACTTGCTTATCAGTAGGCACAACCTTCAAAACATAAAGATCTTTGATTCTGGATGACTTCGAAATATCATTTGTGATCCTTATTTGCAGATATTCCTATCTATAAAAATAACAGTGTGGCCATGACACTTCAATATAATTGATAGTTTTGGTGCGTGATCGTCCCCCCACTAGTCATCTAACAAGGCACTGAATGGGGTACTCGAGCGTGCCCCCAAACCTCCCCCCGTCCCAGCTGCCTATTTTGAACAAGTGCTAAATTTGTCAAAACGAGTCACAAACCTCGAAATCGTTCAACCTCGTCTTCAATATGGCGTCCAGAATGAGGCCCAATAATTGCGCATGCGCCGAAGTTATATCACTCGTCTCATGAGGAAATAAATGTCAAACCACATTCGTTATAACAGCAGTTCCCCAATGACTTCCTGATCTCGTGATCGTTTTATGATAAAATCAAATGGTACTCTCCCTGTGCTTTTGTAGTGGATATGCACAGCTTCCGCTTTATAATAATGATAATTTTCTTATAATTGCATTAATGGGACATAACTCTTCCTGACTTACGTCTAAAACGACGAAACCATTACGTGAGTGAGTTTAGTTTTACGCCGTACTCAGCAATATTCCAGCTATATGGCGGCGGTCTGTAAATAATCGAGCCTGGACCAGACAATCCAGTGATCAACAGCATGAGCATCGATCTACGTAATGGGGAACCGATGATATTAAGCTGTATTGCATTTAATGAATAGCATTCAGATCTCATTGGGGTTTTTTCATCTGTCCGTCTGTCTGTCGTGGGTGCACTGTGTGAAGCCAATTTCTCTATTTGCCCACCGTAATATTGGTGGCAAATTGCTAACAGCGGCGTCAAACCATACTCACTCGCTCTTTCGGTCTAGTGTAGATCTAGAACTATGTCGTTGCCAATGTATAAAAGTATGCAAGCAGATTTAAATCTGAAGACTTTTGAAAAATCATCATGGTATCAATACACACTTCTACACAAACCTTGTGATTTCTTCTGTTACATGTTAGACACTACAGAGTGGGAATTCCGGGTTAGAAGTGGTCCCCATATGCCGTAACTTTTGTCGTAATAGTCGACTGGTCCTCGGCAACCAATGCTTGTTGTAAAAGGCGACTTGTTCCCAGCAACCTGTGTTTGTTGTAAAAGGCGACTGGTCCGAAGAAACCCGGGACATGTTTCTTCTAAAAGGCGACTGGTCCCCAGCAACACATGTTTTTTGTAAAAGGCGTCTGATCCTCAGCAACCTGTGTTTGTTGTAAAAGGCGTCTGGTCCCCAGCAACCCATGTTTGTTGTAAAAGGCGTCTGGTCCCCAGCAACCCATGTTTGTTGTAAAAGGCGTCTGGTCCCCAGCAACCCATGTTTGTTGTTAAAGGCAACTGGTCCCTAGCAACCTGTGTTTGTTGAAAAAGGCGTCTGATCCCCAGCAACCCATGTTTGTTGTTAAAGGCTACTGGTCCCCAGCAACCTGTGTTTGTTGTAAAAGGCGTCTGGTCCCCAGCAACCCATGTTTGTTGTTAAAGGCTACTGGTCCCCAGCAACCTGTGTTTGTTGTAAAAGGCGACTGGTCCCCAGCAACCCATGTTTGTTGTAAAAGGCAACTGGTCCCTAGCAACCCATGTTTGTTGAAAAAGGCGTCTGATCCCCAGCAACCCATGTTTGTTGTTAAAGGCTACTGGTCCCCAGCAACCTGTGTTTGTTGTTAAAGGCAACTGGTCCCTAGCAACCCATGTTTGTTGAAAAAGGCGTCTGATCCCCAGCAACCCATGTTTGTTGTTAAAGGCTACTGGTCCCCAGCAACCTGTGTTTGTTGTAAAGGCGACTGGTCCCCAGCAACCCATGTTTGTTGTAAAGGCGACTGGTCCCCAGCAACCCATGTTTGTTGTAAAGGCGACTGGTCCCCAGCAACCTGTGTTTGTTGTAAAAAGCGTCTGGTCCCCAGCAACCCATGTTTGTTGTAAAAGGCGACTGGTCCACAGCAACCAATGTTTGTTGTAAAAGACGTCTGGTCCTCAGCAACCAATGTTTGTTGTAAAAGGCGACTGGTCCCCAGCAACCAATGTTTGTTGTAAAAGACGTCTGGTCCCCAGCAACCTGTGTTTGTTGTAAAAGGCGTCTGGTCCTCAGCAACCCATGTTTGTTGTAAAAGGCGTCTGGTCCCCAGCAACCAATGTTTGTTGTAAAGGCGACTGGTCCCCAGCAACCAATGTTTAATTGTAAAGGCGACTGGTCCCCAGCAACCCATGTTTGTTGTAAAAGGCGTCTGGTCCCCAGCAACCTGTGTTTGTTGTTAAAGGCAACTGGTCCCTAGCAACCCATGTTTGTTGAAAAAGGCGTCTGATCCCCAGCAACCCATGTTTGTTGTTAAAGGCTACTGGTCCCCAGCAACCTGTGTTTGTTGTTAAAGGCGACTGGTCCCCAGCAACCTGTGTTTGTTGTTAAAGGCTACTGGTCCCCAGCAACCCATGTTTGTTGTAAAAAGCGTCTGGTCCCCAGCAACCCATGTTTGTTGTAAAAGGCGACTGGTCCCCAGCAACCAATGTTTGTTGTAAAAGGCGACTGGTCCCCAGCAACCAATGTTTGTTGTAAAAGACGTCTGGTCCCCAGCAACCTGTGTTTGTTGTAAAAGGCGTCTGGTCCTCAGCAACCCATGTTTGTTGTAAAAGGCGTCTGGTCCCCAGCAACCAATGTTTGTTGTAAAAGGCGACTGGTCCCCAGCAACCAATGTTTAATGTAAAAGGCGACTGGTCCCCAGCAACCCATGTTTGTTGTAAAGGCGTCTGGTCCCCAGCAACCTGTGTTTGTTGTTAAAGGCGACTGGTCCCCAGCAACCCATGTTTGTTGAAAAGGCGTCTGATCCCCAGCAACCCATGTTTGTTGTTAAAGGCTACTGGTCCCCAGCAACCTGTGTTTGTTGTTAAAGGCTACTGGTCCCCAGCAACCTGTGTTTGTTGTTAAAGGCTACTGGTCCCCAGCAACCTGTGTTTGTTGTTAAAGGCGACTGGTCCCCAGCAACCTATGTTTGTTGTAAAAGGCGACTGGTCCCCAGCAACCTGTGTTTGTTGTAAAAGGCAACTGGTCCCTAGCAACCCATGTTTGTTGAAAAAGGCGTCTGGTCCCCAGCAACCCATGTTTGTTGTAAAAGGCGACTGGTCCCCAGCAACCTGTGTTTGTTGTAAAAGGCAACTGGTCCCTAGCAACCCATGTTTGTTGAAAAAGGCGTCTGATCCCCAGCAACCCATGTTTGTTGTTAAAGGCTACTGGTCCCCAGCAACCTGTGTTTGTTGTTAAAGGCAACTGGTCCCTAGCAACCCATGTTTGTTGAAAAAGGCGTCTGATCCCCAGCAACCCATGTTTGTTGTTAAAGGCTACTGGTCCCCAGCAACCCGTGTTTGTTGTAAAAGGCGACTGGTCCCCAGCAACCCGGGCCATGTTTCTTCTAAAAGGCGACTGGTCCCCAGCAACCCATGTTTGTTGTAAAAGGCGACTGGTCCTCAGCAACCAATGTTTGTTGTAAAAGGCGACTGGTCCCCAGCAACTCATGTTTGTTGTAAAAGGCCACTGATCCCCAGCAACCTGTGTTTGTTGTAAAAGGCGACTGGTCCCCAGCAACCTGTGTTTGTTGTAAAAGGCGACTGGTCCCCAGCAACCCATGTTTGTTGTAAAGACGTCTGGTCCTCAGCAACCCGGGCCATGTTTCTTCTAAAAGGCGACTGGTCCCCAGCAACCCATGTTTGTTGTAAAAGGCGACTGGTCCCCAGCAACCAATGTTTGTTGTAAAAGACGTCTGGTCCTCAGCAACCCGGGCCATGTTTCTTCTAAAGGCGACTGGTCCCCAGCAACCCATGTTTGTTGTAAAGGCGACTGGTCCCCAGCAACCAATGTTTGTTGTAAAGGCGTCTGGTCCTCAGCAACCCGGGCCATGTTTCTTCTAAAAGGCGACTGGTCCCCAGCAACCCATGTTTGTTGTAAAAGGCGTCTGGTCCCCAGCAACCAATGTTTGTTGTAAAAGGCGACTGGTCCCCAGCAACCAATGTTTATTGTAAAAGGCGACTGGTCCCCAGCAACCCATGTTTGTTGTAAAAGGCGTCTGATCCTCAGCAACCTGTGTTTGTTGTAAAAGGCGTCTGGTCCCCAGCAACCCATGTTTGTTGTAAAAGGCGTCTGGTCCCCAGCAACCCATGTTTGTTGTAAAAGGCGTCTGGTCCCCAGCAACCCATGTTTGTTGTTAAAGGCAACTGGTCCCCAGCAACCTGTGTTTGTTGTAAAAGGCGTCTGGTCCCCAGCAACCCATGTTTGTTGTTAAAGGCTTCTGGTCCCCAGCAACCTGTGTTTGTTGTAAAAGGCGTCTGGTCCCCAGCAACCCATGTTTGTTGTTAAAGGCTACTGGTCCCCAGCAACCTGTGTTTGTTGTAAAAGGCGACTGGTCCCCAGCAACCCATGTTTGTTGTAAAAGGCAACTGGTCCCTAGCAACCCATGTTTGTTGAAAAAGGCGTCTGATCCCCAGCAACCCATGTTTGTTGTTAAAGGCTACTGGTCCCCAGCAACCTGTGTTTGTTGTTAAAGGCAACTGGTCCCTAGCAACCCATGTTTGTTGAAAAAGGCGTCTGATCCCCAGCAACCCATGTTTGTTGTTAAAGGCTACTGGTCCCCAGGAACCTGTGTTTGTTGTAAAAGGCGACTGGTCCCCAGCAACCCATGTTTGTTGTAAAAGGCGACTGGTCCCCAGCAACCCATGTTTGTTGTAAAAGACGACTGGTCCCCAGCAACCTGTGTTTGTTGTAAAAAGCGTCTGGTCCCCAGCAACCCATGTTTGTTGTAAAAGGCGACTGGTCCACAGCAACCAATGTTTGTTGTAAAGGCGTCTGGTCCTCAGCAACCAATGTTTGTTGTAAAAGGCGACTGGTCCCCAGCAACCAATGTTTGTTGTAAAAGACGTCTGGTCCCCAGCAACCTGTGTTTGTTGTAAAAGGCGTCTGGTCCTCAGCAACCCATGTTTGTTGTAAAAGGCGTCTGGTCCCCAGCAACCAATGTTTGTTGTAAAAGGCTACTGGTCCCCAGCAACCAATGTTTAATGTAAAAGGCGACTGGTCCCCAGCAACCCATGTTTGTTGTAAAAGGCGTCTGGTCCCCAGCAACCTGTGTTTGTTGTTAAAGGCAACTGGTCCCTAGCAACCCATGTTTGTTGAAAAAGGCGTCTGATCCCCAGCAACCCATGTTTGTTGTTAAAGGCTACTGGTCCCCAGCAACCTGTGTTTGTTGTTAAAGGCTACTGGTCCCCAGCAACCTGTGTTTGTTGTTAAAGGCTACTGGTCCCCAGCAACCCATGTTTGTTGTAAAAGGCGACTGGTCCACAGCAACCAATGTTTGTTTCAACCTGTGTTTGTTGTTAAAGGCTACTGGTCCCCAGCAACCCATGTTTGTTGTAAAAGGCGACTGGTCCACAGCAACCAATGTTTGTTGTAAAAGGCGACTGGTCCCCAGCAACCAATGTTTGTTGTAAAAGACGTCTGGTCCCCAGCAACCTGTGTTTGTTGTAAAAGGCGTCTGGTCCTCAGCAACCCATGTTTGTTGTAAAAGGCGTCTGGTCCCCAGCAACCAATGTTTGTTGTAAAAGGCGACTGGTCCCCAGCAACCAATGTTTAATGTAAAAGGCGACTGGTCCCCAGCAACCCATGTTTGTTGTAAAAGGCGTCTGGTCCCCAGCAACCTGTGTTTGTTGTTAAAGGCAACTGGTCCCTAGCAACCCATGTTTGTTGAAAAAGGCGTCTGATCCCCAGCAACCCATGTTTGTTGTTAAAGGCTACTGGTCCCCAGCAACCTGTGTTTGTTGTAAAGGCTACTGGTCCCCAGCAACCTGTGTTTGTTGTTAAAGGCTACTGGTCCCCAGCAACCTGTGTTTGTTGTTAAAGGCTACTGGTCCCCAGCAACCTATGTTTGTTGTAAAAGGCGACTGGTCCCCAGCAACCTGTGTTTGTTGTAAAAGGCAACTGGTCCCTAGCAACCCATGTTTGTTGAAAAAGGCGTCTGGTCCCCAGCAACCCATGTTTGTTGTAAAAGGCGACTGGTCCCCAGCAACCTGTGTTTGTTGTAAAGGCAACTGGTCCCTAGCAACCCATGTTTGTTGAAAAGGCGTCTGATCCCCAGCAACCCATGTTTGTTGTTAAAGGCTACTGGTCCCCAGCAACCTGTGTTTGTTGTTAAAGGCAACTGGTCCCTAGCAACCCATGTTTGTTGAAAAAGGCGTCTGATCCCCAGCAACCCATGTTTGTTGTTAAAGGCTACTGGTCCCCAGCAACCCGTGTTTGTTGTAAAAGGCGACTGGTCCCCAGCAACCCGGGCCATGTTTCTTCTAAAAGGCGACTGGTCCCCAGCAACCCATGTTTGTTGTAAAAGGCGACTGGTCCTCAGCAACCAATGTTTGTTGTAAAAGGCGACTGGTCCCCAGCAACTCATGTTTGTTGTAAAAGGCCACTGATCCCCAGCAACCCATGTTTGTTGTTAAAGGCAACTGGTCCCTAGCAACCTGTGTTTGTTGAAAAAGGCGTCTGATCCCCAGCAACCCATGTTTGTTGTTAAAGGCTACTGGTCCCCAGCAACCTGTGTTTGTTGTAAAAGGCGTCTGGTCCCCAGCAACCCATGTTTGTTGTTAAAGGCTACTGGTCCCCAGCAACCTGTGTTTGTTGTAAAAGGCGACTGGTCCCCAGCAACCCATGTTTGTTGTAAAAGGCAACTGGTCCCTAGCAACCCATGTTTGTTGTAAAAGGCGTCTGATCCCCAGCAACCCATGTTTGTTGTTAAAGGCTACTGGTCCCCAGCAACCTGTGTTTGTTGTTAAAGGCAACTGGTCCCTAGCAACCCATGTTTGTTGAAAAAGGCGTCTGATCCCCAGCAACCCATGTTTGTTGTTAAAGGCTACTGGTCCCCAGGAACCTGTGTTTGTTGTAAAAGGCGACTGGTCCCCAGCAACCCATGTTTGTTGTAAAAGGCGACTGGTCCCCAGCAACCCATGTTTGTTGTAAAGGCGACTGGTCCCCAGCAACCTGTGTTTGTTGTAAAAAGCGTCTGGTCCCCAGCAACCCATGTTTGTTGTAAAAGGCGACTGGTCCACAGCAACCAATGTTTGTTGTAAAAGACGTCTGGTCCTCAGCAACCAATGTTTGTTGTAAAAGGCGACTGGTCCCCAGCAACCAATGTTTGTTGTAAAAGACGTCTGGTCCCCAGCAACCTGTGTTTGTTGTAAAAGGCGTCTGGTCCTCAGCAACCCATGTTTGTTGTAAAAGGCGTCTGGTCCCCAGCAACCAATGTTTGTTGTAAAAGGCGACTGGTCCCCAGCAACCAATGTTTAATGTAAAGGCGACTGGTCCCCAGCAACCCATGTTTGTTGTAAAGGCGACTGGTCCCCAGCAACCTGTGTTTGTTGTTAAAGGCGACTGGTCCCCAGCAACCCATGTTTGTTGAAAAGGCGACTGATCCCCAGCAACCCATGTTTGTTGTTAAAGGCTACTGGTCCCCAGCAACCTGTGTTTGTTGTTAAAGGCTACTGGTCCCCAGCAACCTGTGTTTGTTGTTAAAGGCTACTGGTCCCCAGCAACCCATGTTTGTTGTAAAAGCGTCTGGTCCCCAGCAGCCCATGTTTGTTGTAAAGGCGACTGGTCCACAGCAACCAATGTTTGTTGTAAAGGCGACTGGTCCCCAGCAACCAATGTTTGTTGTAAAGACGACTGGTCCCCAGCAACCTGTGTTTGTTGTAAAGGCGTCTGGTCCCCAGCAACCCATGTTTGTTGTAAAGGCGTCTGGTCCCCAGCAACCAATGTTTGTTGTAAAAGGCGACTGGTCCCCAGCAACCAATTGTTTAATGTAAAGGCGACTGGTCCCAGCAACCCATGTTTGTTGTAAAGGCGTCTGGTCCCCAGCAACCTGTGTTTGTTGTTAAAGGCAACTGGTCCCTAGCAACCCATGTTTGTTGAAAAAGGCGTCTGATCCCCAGCAACCCATGTTTGTTGTTAAAGGCTACTGGTCCCCAGCAACCTGTGTTTGTTGTTAAAGGCTACTGGTCCCCAGCAACCTGTGTTTGTTGTTAAAGGCTACTGGTCCCCAGCAACCTGTGTTTGTTGTTAAAGGCTACTGGTCCCCAGCAACCTATGTTTGTTGTAAAAGGCGACTGGTCCCCAGCAACCTGTGTTTGTTGTAAAAGGCAACTGGTCCCTAGCAACCCATGTTTGTTGAAAAAGGCGTCTGGTCCCCAGCAACCCATGTTTGTTGTAAAAGGCGACTGGTCCCCAGCAACCTGTGTTTGTTGTAAAAGGCAACTGGTCCCTAGCAACCCATGTTTGTTGAAAAAGGCGTCTGATCCCCAGCAACCCATGTTTGTTGTTAAAAGGCTACTGGTCCCCAGCAACCTGTGTTTGTTGTTAAAGGCAACTGGTCCCTAGCAACCCATGTTTGTTGAAAAAGGCGTCTGATCCCCAGCAACCCATGTTTGTTGTTAAAGGCTACTGGTCCCCAGCAACCCGTGTTTGTTGTAAAAGGCGACTGGTCCCCAGCAACCCGGGCCATGTTTCTTCTAAAAGGCGACTGGTCCCCAGCAACCCATGTTTGTTGTAAAAGGCGACTGGTCCTCAGCAACCAATGTTTGTTGTAAAAGGCGACTGGTCCCCAGCAACTCATGTTTGTTGTAAAAGGCCACTGATCCCCAGCAACCTGTGTTTGTTGTAAAAGGCGACTGGTCCCCAGCAACCTGTGTTTGTTGTAAAAGGCGACTGGTCCCCAGCAACCCATGTTTGTTGTAAAGACGTCTGGTCCTCAGCAACCCGGGCCATGTTTCTTCTAAAAGGCGACTGGTCCCCAGCAACCCATGTTTGTTGTAAAAGGCGACTGGTCTCCAGCAACCAATGTTTGTTGTAAAAGACGTCTGGTCCTCAGCAACCCGGGCCATGTTTCTTCTAAAAGGCGACTGGTCCCCAGCAACCCATGTTTGTTGTAAAAGGCGACTGGTCCCCAGCAACCAATGTTTGTTGTAAAAGACGTCTGGTCCTCAGCAACCCGCCATGTTTCTTCTAAAAGGCGACTGGTCCCCAGCAACCCATGTTTGTTGTAAAAGGCGTCTGGTCCCCAGCAACCAATGTTTGTTGTAAAAGGCGACTGGTCCCCAGCAACCAATGTTTAATGTAAAAGGCGACTGGTCCCCAGCAACCCATGTTTGTTGTAAAAGGCGTCTGGTCCCCAGCAACCTGTGTTTGTTGTTAAAGGCAACTGGTCCCTAGCAACCCATGTTTGTTGAAAAAGGCGTCTGATCCCCAGCAACCCATGTTTGTTGTTAAAGGCTACTGGTCCCCAGCAACCTGTGTTTGTTGTTAAAGGCTACTGGTCCCCAGCAACCTGTGTTTGTTGTTAAAGGCTACTGGTCCCCAGCAACCCATGTTTGTTGTAAAAAGCGTCTGGTCCCCAGCAACCCATGTTTGTTGTAAAAGGCGACTGGTCCACAGCAACCAATGTTTGTTGTAAAAGGCGACTGGTCCCCAGCAACCAATGTTTGTTGTAAAAGACGTCTGGTCCCCAGCAACCTGTGTTTGTTGTAAAAGGCGTCTGGTCCTCAGCAACCCATGTTTGTTGTAAAAGGCGTCTGGTCCCCAGCAACCAATGTTTGTTGTAAAAGGCGACTGGTCCCCAGCAACCAATGTTTAATGTAAAAGGCGACTGGTCCCCAGCAACCCATGTTTGTTGTAAAAGGCGTCTGGTCCCCAGCAACCTGTGTTTGTTGTTAAAGGCAACTGGTCCCTAGCAACCCATGTTTGTTGAAAAAGGCGTCTGATCCCCAGCAACCCATGTTTGTTGTTAAAGGCTACTGGTCCCCAGCAACCTGTGTTTGTTGTTAAAGGCTACTGGTCCCCAGCAACCTGTGTTTGTTGTTAAAGGCTACTGGTCCCCAGCAACCTGTGTTTGTTGTTAAAGGCTACTGGTCCCCAGCAACCTATGTTTGTTGTAAAAGGCGACTGGTCCCCAGCAACCTGTGTTTGTTGTAAAAGGCAACTGGTCCCTAGCAACCCATGTTTGTTGAAAAGGCGTCTGGTCCCCAGCAACCCATGTTTGTTGTAAAAGGCGACTGGTCCCCAGCAACCTGTGTTTGTTGTAAAAGGCAACTGGTCCCTAGCAACCCATGTTTGTTGAAAAAGGCGTCTGATCCCCAGCAACCCATGTTTGTTGTTAAAGGCTACTGGTCCCCAGCAACCTGTGTTTGTTGTTAAAAGGCAACTGGTCCCTAGCAACCCATGTTTGTTGAAAAAGGCGTCTGATCCCCAGCAACCCATGTTTGTTGTTAAAGGCTACTGGTCCCCAGCAACCTGTGTTTGTTGTAAAAGGCGACTGGTCCCCAGCAACCCGGGCCATGTTTCTTCTAAAAGGCGACTGGTCCCCAGCAACCCATGTTTGTTGTAAAAGGCGTCTGGTCCTCAGCAACCAATGTTTGTTGTAAAAGGCGACTGGTCCCCAGCAACTCATGTTTGTTGTAAAAGGCCACTGATCCCCAGCAACCTGTGTTTGTTGTAAAAGGCGACTGGTCCCCAGCAACCTGTGTTTGTTGTAAAAGGCGACTGGTCCCCAGCAACCAATTAATGTAAAGGCAACCAATGTTTGTTGTAAAGACGTCTGGTCCTCAACAACCCGGGCCATGTTTCTTCTAAAGGCGACTGGTCCCCAGCAACCCATGTTTGTTGTAAAAGGCGACTGGTCTCCAGCAACCAATGTTTGTTGTAAAAGACGTCTGGTCCTCAGCAACCCGGGCCATGTTTCTTCTAAAAGGCGACTGGTCCCCAGCAACCCATGTTTGTTGTAAAAGGCGACTGGTCCCCAGCAACCAATGTTTGTTGTAAAAGACGTCTGGTCCTCAGCAACCCGGGCCATGTTTCTTCTAAAAGGCGACTGGTCCCCAGCAACCCATGTTTGTTGTAAAAGGCGACTGGTCTCCAGCAACTCATGTTTGTTGTAAAAGGCGACTGGTCCCCAGCAACCCGGGCTATGTTTCTTCTAAAAGGCGACTGGTCCCCAGCAACCCATGTTTGTTGTAAAAGGCGTCTGGTCCTCAGCAACCAATGTTTGTTGTAAAAGGCGACTGGTCCCCAGCAACTCATGTTTGTTGTAAAAGGCCACTGATCCCCAGCAACCCATGTTTGTTGTAAAAGGCGACTGGTCCCCAGCAACTCATGTTTGTTGTAAAAGGCGACTGATCCCCAGCAACCCATGTTTGTTGTAAAAGGCGTCTGGTCCCCAGCAACCGGTGTTTGTTGTAAAAGGCGTCTGGTCCTCAGCAACCCATGTTTGTTGTAAGAGGCGTCTGGTCCCCAGTAACCCATGTTTGTTGTAAAAGGCGACTGGTTCGAAGCACCATGTGTTAAAAGGGTCGGGTCGTCGGGGTCTGTGTCCAGGGTGGTCGGGGTGATGCCCAGGGTGGTCGGGGTGTTGTCCAGGGTGGTCGGGTGGTGCCCAGGGTGGTCGGAATGTTGTCCATGGTAGTCGGGTTGGTGCCCAGGGTGGTCGGGGTCTGTGTCCAGGGTGGTGGGGGTGGTGGTCGGGGTGGTGCCCAGGGTGGTCTCTGTGTGTGTGTGTGTGTGTGTGTGTGTGTGTGTGTGTGTGTGTGTGTGTGTGTCATCGCATAGGCAAGGTTCCCATGTGAACTATACTGAGTCAAAAAAGAAACTTCACAAAATGTTATTTGAAAAATAATGAATAATTTTTCTCTGATGATACATCTATGTATCCGAAATGGGATCCCTATCTTTCGACTCTAGAAAAAACGTTAGGAAAACCCACTCAAACCCATCCATTCCTCGTGCAAATGACGTTAGTGCCAAATCAGGTTTTGCACGTGCAGTCGATCACGTGATCTTCGCATCGAAGTTTTCTTCATATGCACGTGTTTGCATTGGCCTCAAGAATTGAAAAAACACTTTTAAACCACAGTTCTAACGGTACTTGAAATGCCACGATTGTCAAATGTGCAACGTGAACATGCCGTTGGCATGTTGCAAGCGGGAAGATCAGTTATTGACGTCGCAAGAGCAATGGGATGCAGCCGTCGTACTGTGTATGACTTGCGAGGTCGTCTACAACAAACTGGCACCACTTCTGATCGCCCAAGGTCGGGTCGTCCACGTGTGACGTCACGAGCAGAAGACCGTCAAATCGTCCTACGTCACCTACGTGACAGATTTCTGCCGGCTACACGAACCAGGGCTGAGATGTTTAGAGGTCGACTGTCCTCACAGACCATTCGAAATCGGTTGCGGGCTGCCAATCTCCATTCTCGACGTCCATATTGTGACTTGACATTCTGTATACCCATGTTTTGGAACGGCGGTGTAGCCTAATGGAACTGATTATGGCACTGTCAGTGTATCGAGTACATCACACAGATCTCAGCAATGAAATAATAACAATTTAACCATCTTACCATCTCTTGTTCTTTTATAGTGCCCTGAAGAAAGAATGTGAAGTTTCTTTTTTGACTCAGTATATATCAGTGATTGGATTGTCTAGCCCCGTCCAGATTATTTACAGACCGTTGACACGTGTAGCTGTAATACTGCTGGTTAGGCATTAAACAACGGACAATAAATTATTCAGTTAACTGGACTTTTACATACCTAATATTTAATGGCATGACATTCGACAGAAGCAATAGACGGCCTTACCTCAGGCAGCAATGACTTGACAATGTGTTTTGAATCTATATCAGCCCGGTCGGTATGAAATTGGAGTTCAAATATAGCGTCGTCTGCTCTTCTGCAGCCGCTCTCCCTTCGGAACCAGGTCCTATGTGTTGCATTCAATTGCAAATGGGCAAGATTCATTTTGCACTTTGATGTTGTGTTCTTATCACACGTCTCATCTTCCCTCGACTCTCATAGACCCGTGAAGATCCGGGTTAGAATTGATCTTCAGTAATCCATGCTTGTCGTAAGAGGCGATTAGCGGGCTCGGGTGGTCAGACTCGCTGACTTGGTTGACATGTCATCGGTTCCCCATTGCACAGATCGATGCTCATGCTGTTGATCACTGGATTGTCTCGTCCAGACTCGATTATTTACAGACCGCCGCCATATAGCTTGAATATTGATGAGTGCGGCGTGAAACTAAACTTACTCACTCACTCGACGCTCATATATTAACCATATAACGTCGAATTAACGATGTTTTAAATAGCAAGTAAGTAATTTATTCTAAGACGTGCACCACGTGAAAGTTAACCCACCTGACAGACCAAGTACCACCATCAGATTCGAACTCACGAGTATCGGAATAACGAACACAGTTTACGTTTGATTGAAGGAATTCATAGGGGCACGGCGAATTATGGTGTGAAGCGGAGGCTTGGAACGAACTAAGAGATTTTACAAGCGCTTCAGATTTGACCACATTGTTATGTGTTACTCCCAACTGGAGTTCGAGTAAATAATCTATACACAAAGAGTTTAGTTAAGAACCCCATGACATATCTCACGATTGAACGAGCCCCGATCTTAACAAGTTTGGAGCATATCTGGGACATGACTGGTCGTCGTGTGCAACAAAGGGATCCTCCTGTACAGAACCTGGCCCAGCATTGGAAGCTGCCTTACACGAGGAATGGCGTAGACTGACCCTTCAGAGGATCAGGAGGCTGACAGGGGTTATGAGGAGGAGAGTGCTGGTTGTCATACAGTCACATGGAGGTTAGACTCGGAATTGAAATTGTAAGACACGCAAAATAACATTTTGAATGTTCATATTCACCAATAAATTCAACATTAAACATTACAGACATTGTTTTGTATGAAAATCATTGGGGGTGGGGGGGTTAAATGAGCAATTATCATCATAAAATCATCATGGATTCCAAACATTTCATAGATGGTCTTTTGAAGTGTTACTATTTAAATGTTACTATCCTTGTGAATGGACAGCGAAATGTGACCGAAGAGTCATTATTATTAAGATAACATCTATTCTATAATTCAAATATCTATGGAAAAAAACAACATTTACCTAAACAAAACATAATTATTCTCAGCCTGAAACTCCAGTAATCTGGATATGACATCTATTACAGACGCGTGGATACACTTGTATTGTCCATTTAGCTATTCAAGTGAACTGGCATATCTGTTGCACTTGACCTGATCAAGTGCGTGTACCAAACGGTGGCCCGCTCAAATGTCCAGATGGCAACGTTTTCACGTCACGGGATGAGACAACATGGCCGTTATCGGGCCAAATGTACTATTTATTGGGTATTTTTGTACTAGCGAGTGAGTGATATTTAGTTTTACGCCGCTTTTAGCAATGTTTTAGCAACGCTCCAGCAATATCACGGCGGCGGACACCAGAAATGGGCTTCACATATTGTACCCCTGTGAAGAATGGACCCCGGGTCTTCGGCGTGACAAGTGAACATATTAACCACTAGGCTACCTCACCGCCCCATTTTTGTACGAATTTGGTCAAGAAAGAACACGTTGAGACAGTCTGAAAGTAGTTCCATCAGAAAGTAGTTCCATCAGAAAGTGTTTTATTTCTTCTCATACATTTCATCTTGATACAGTACGAAATAAAACACGTTGAGACAGTCTGAAAGTAGTTCCATCAGAAAGTAGTTCCATCAGAAAGTGTTTTATTTCTTCTCATACATTTCATCTTGATACAGTACGAAATAAAACACGTTGAGACAGTCTGAAAGTAGTTCCATCAGAAAGTAGTTCCATCAGAAAGTGTTTTATTTCTTCTCATACATTTCATCTTGATACAGTACGAGAAATAAAACACGTTGAGACAGTCTGAAAGTAGTTCCATCAGAAAGTAGTTCCATCAGAAAGTGTTTTATTTCTTCTCATACATTTCATCTTGATACAGTACGAAATAAAACACGTTGAGACAGTCTGAAAGTAGTTCCATCAGAAAGTAGTTCCATCAGAAAGTGTTTTATTTCTTCTCATACATTTCATCTTGATACAGTACGAAATAAAACACGTTGAGACAGTCTGAAAGTAGTTCCATCAGAAAGTAGTTCCATCAGAAAGTGTTTAATTTCTTCTCATACATTTCATCTTGATACAGTACGAAATAAAACACGTTGAGACAGTCTGAAAGTAGTTCCATCAGAAAGTAGTTCCATCAGAAAGTGTTTAATTTCTTCTCATACATTTCATCTTGATACAGTACGAAATAAAACACGTTGAGACAGTCTGAAAGTAGTTCCATCAGAAAGTAGTTCCATCAGAAAGTGTTTAATTTCTTCTCATACATTTCATCTTGATACAGTACGAAATAAAAACACGTTGAGACAGTCTGAAAGTAGTTCCATCAGAAAGTAGTTCCATCAGAAAGTGTTTTTATTTCTTCTCATACATTTCATCTTGATACAGTACGAAATAAAACACGTTGAGACAGTCTGAAAGTAGTTCCATCAGAAAGTAGTTCCATCAGAAAGTGTTTTATTTCTTCTCATACATTTCATCTTGATACAGTACGAAATAAAACACGTTGAGACAGTCTGAAAGTAGTTCCATCAGAAAGTAGTTCCATCAGAAAGTGTTTTATTTCTTCTCATACATTTCATCTTGATACAGTACGAAATAAAACACGTTGAGACAGTCTGAAAGTAGTTCCATCAGAAAGTAGTTCCATCAGAAAGTGTTTTATTTCTTCTCATACATTTCATCTTGATACAGTAATGAAATAAAACACGTTGGAGAACAGTCTGAAAGTAGTTCCATCAGAAAGTAGTTCCATCAGAAAGTGTTTTATTTCTTCTCATACATTTCATCTTGATACAGTACGAAATAAAACACGTTGAGACAGTCTGAAAGTAGTTCCATCAGAAAGTAGTTCCATCAGAAAGTGTTTTATTTCTTCTCATACATTTCATCTTGATACAGTACGAAATAAAACACGTTGAGGACAGTCTGAAAGTAGTTCCATCAGAAAGTAGTTCCATCAGAAAGTGTTTAATTTCTTCTCATACATTTCATCTTGATACAGTACGAAATAAAACACGTTGAGACAGTCTGAAAGTAGTTCCATCAGAAAGTAGTTCCATCAGAAAGTGTTTAATTTCTTCTCATACATTTCATCTTGATACAGTACGAAATAAAACACGTTGAGACAGTCTGAAAGTAGTTCCATCAGAAAGTAGTTCCATCAGAAAGTGTTTAATTTCTTCTCATACATTTCATCTTGATACAGTACGAAATAAAACACGTTGAGACAGTCTGAAAGTAGTTCCATCAGAAAGTAGTTCCATCAGAAAGTGTTTTATTTCTTCTCATACATTTCATCTTGATACAGTACGAAATAAAACACGTTGAGACAGTCTGAAAGTAGTTCCATCAGAAAGTAGTTCCATCAGAAAGTGTTTTATTTCTTCTCATACATTTCATCTTGATACAGTACGAAATAAAACACGTTGAGACAGTCTGAAAGTAGTTCCATCAGAAAGTAGTTCCATCAGAAAGTGTTTTATTTCTTCTCATACATTTCATCTTGATACAGTACGAAATAAAACACGTTGAGACAGTCTGAAAGTAGTTCCATCAGAAAGTAGTTCCATCAGAAAGTGTTTTATTTCTTCTCATACATTTCATCTTGATACAGTACGAAATAAAACACGTTGAGACAGTCTGAAAGTAGTTCCATCAGAAAGTAGTTCCATCAGAAAGTGTTTTATTTCTTCTCATACATTTCATCTTGATACAGTACGAAATAAAACACGTTGAGACAGTCTGAAAGTAGTTCCATCAGAAAGTAGTTCCATCAGAAAGTGTTTAATTTCTTCTCATACATTTCATCTTGATACAGTACGAAATAAAACACGTTGAGACAGTCTGAAAGTAGTTCCATCAGAAAGTAGTTCCATCAGAAAGTGTTTAATTTCTTCTCATACATTTCATCTTGATACAGTACGAAATAAAACACGTTGAGACAGTCTGAAAGTAGTTCCATCAGAAAGTAGTTCCATCAGAAAGTGTTTTATTTCTTCTCATACATTTCATCTTGATACAGTACGAAATAAAACACGTTGAGACAGTCTGAAAGTAGTTCCATCAGAAAGTAGTTCCATCAGAAAGTGTTTAATTTCTTCTCATACATTTCATCTTGATACAGTACGAAATAAAACACGTTGAGACAGTCTGAAAGTAGTTCCATCAGAAAGTAGTTCCATCAGAAAGTGTTTAATTTCTTCTCATACATTTCATCTTGATACAGTACGAAATAAAACACGTTGAGACAGTCTGAAAGTAGTTCCATCAGAAAGTAGTTCCATCAGAAAGTGTTTAATTTCTTCTCATACATTTCATCTTGATACAGTACGAAATAAAACACGTTGAGACAGTCTGAAAGTAGTTCCATCAGAAAGTAGTTCCATCAGAAAGTGTTTTATTTCTTCTCATACATTTCATCTTGATACAGTACGAAATAAAACACGTTGAGACAGTCTGAAAGTAGTTCCATCAGAAAGTAGTTCCATCAGAAAGTGTTTTATTTCTTCTCATACATTTCATCTTGATACAGTACGAAATAAAACACGTTGAGACAGTCTGAAAGTAGTTCCATCAGAAAGTAGTTCCATCAGAAAGTGTTTTTATTTCTTCTCATACATTTCATCTTGATACAGTACGAAATAAAACACGTTGAGACAGTCTGAAAGTAGTTCCATCAGAAAGTAGTTCCATCAGAAAGTGTTTTATTTCTTCTCATACATTTCATCTTGATACAGTACGAAATAAAACACGTTGAGACAGTCTGAAAGTAGTTCCATCAGAAAGTAGTTCCATCAGAAAGTGTTTTATTTCTTCTCATACATTTCATCTTGATACAGTACGAAATAAAACACGTTGAGACAGTCTGAAAGTAGTTCCATCAGAAAGTAGTTCCATCAGAAAGTGTTTTATTTCTTCTCATACATTTCATCTTGATACAGTACGAAATAAAACACGTTGAGACAGTCTGAAAGTAGTTCCATCAGAAAGTAGTTCCATCAGAAAGTGTTTAATTTCTTCTCATACATTTCATCTTGATACAGTACGAAATAAAACACGTTGAGACAGTCTGAAAGTAGTTCCATCAGAAAGTAGTTCCATCAGAAAGTGTTTAATTTCTTCTCATACATTTCATCTTGATACAGTACGAAATAAAACACGTTGAGACAGTCTGAAAGTAGTTCCATCAGAAAGTAGTTCCATCAGAAAGTGTTTAATTTCTTCTCATACATTTCATCTTGATACAGTACGAAATAAAACACGTTGAGACAGTCTGAAAGTAGTTCCATCAGAAAGTAGTTCCATCAGAAAGTGTTTTATTTCTTCTCATACATTTCATCTTGATACAGTACGAAATAAAACACGTTGAGACAGATCTGAAAGTAGTTCCATCAGAAAGTAGTTCCATCAGAAAGTGTTTTATTTCTTCTCATACATTTCATCTTGATACAGTACGAAATAAAACACGTTGAGACAGTCTGAAAGTAGTTCCATCAGAAAGTAGTTCCATCAGAAAGTGTTTTATTTCTTCTCATACATTTCATCTTGATACAGTACGAAATAAAACACGTTGAGACAGTCTGAAAGTAGTTCCATCAGAAAGTAGTTCCATCAGAAAGTGTTTTATTTCTTCTCATACATTTCATCTTGATACAGTACGAAATAAAACACGTTGAGACAGTCTGAAAGTAGTTCCATCAGAAAGTAGTTCCATCAGAAAGTGTTTTATTTCTTCTCATACATTTCATCTTGATACAGTACGAAATAAAACACGTTGAGACAGTCTGAAAGTAGTTCCATCAGAAAGTAGTTCCATCAGAAAGTGTTTTATTTCTTCTCATACATTTCATCTTGATACAGTACGAAATAAAACACGTTGAGACAGTCTGAAAGTAGTTCCATCAGAAAGTAGTTCCATCAGAAGTGTTTAATTTCTTCTCATACATTTCATCTTGATACAGTACGAAATAAAACACGTTGAGACAGTCTGAAAGTAGTTCCATCAGAAAGTAGTTCCATCAGAAAGTGTTTAATTTCTTCTCATACATTTCATCTTGATACAGTACGAAATAAAACACGTTGAGACAGTCTGAAAGTAGTTCCATCAGAAAGTAGTTCCATCAGAAAGTGTTTTATTTCTTCTCATACATTTCATCTTGATACAGTACGAAATAAAACACGTTGAGACAGATCTGAAAGTAGTTCCATCAGAAAGTAGTTCCATCAGAAAGTGTTTTATTTCTTCTCATACATTTCATCTTGATACAGTACGAAATAAAACACGTTGAGACAGTCTGAAAGTAGTTCCATCAGAAAGTAGTTCCATCAGAAAGTGTTTTATTTCTTCTCATACATTTCATCTTGATACAGTACGAAATAAAACACGTTGAGACAGTCTGAAAGTAGTTCCATCAGAAAGTAGTTCCATCAGAAAGTGTTTAATTTCTTCTCACATTTCATCTTGATACAGTACGAAATAAAAAACACGTTGAGACAGTCTGAAAGTAGTTCCATCAGAAAGTAGTTCCATCAGAAAGTGTTTAATTTCTTCTCATACATTTCATCTTGATACAGTACGAAATAAAACACGTTGAGACAGTCTGAAAGTAGTTCCATCAGAAAGTAGTTCCATCAGAAAGTGTTTAATTTCTTCTCATACATTTCATCTTGATACAGTACGAAATAAAACACGTTGAGACAGTCTGAAAGTAGTTCCATCAGAAAGTAGTTCCATCAGAAAGTGTTTTATTTCTTCTCATACATTTCATCTTGATACAGTACGAAATAAAACACGTTGAGACAGTCTGAAAGTAGTTCCATCAGAAAGTAGTTCCATCAGAAAGTGTTTTATTTCTTCTCATACATTTCATCTTGATACAGTACGAAATAAAACACGTTGAGACAGTCTGAAAGTAGTTCCATCAGAAAGTAGTTCCATCAGAAAGTGTTTTATTTCTTCTCATACATTTCATCTTGATACAGTACGAAATAAAACACGTTGAGACAGTCTGAAAGTAGTTCCATCAGAAAGTAGTTCCATCAGAAAGTGTTTAATTTCTTCTCATACATTTCATCTTGATACAGTACGAAATAAAACACGTTGAGACAGTCTGAAAGTAGTTCCATCAGAAAGTAGTTCCATCAGAAAGTGTTTAATTTCTTCTCATACATTTCATCTTGATACAGTACGAAATAAAACACGTTGAGACAGTCTGAAAGTAGTTCCATCAGAAAGTAGTTCCATCAGAAAGTGTTTAATTTCTTCTCATACATTTCATCTTGATACAGTACGAAATAAAACACGTTGAGACAGTCTGAAAGTAGTTCCATCAGAAAGTAGTTCCATCAGAAAGTGTTTAATTTCTTCTCATGCGACATTTCATCTTGATACAGTACGAAATAAAACACGTTGAGACAGTCTGAAAGTAGTTCCATCAGAAAGTAGTTCCATCAGAAAGTGTTTTATTTCTTCTCATACATTTCATCTTGATACAGTACGAAATAAAACACGTTGAGACAGTCTGAAAGTAGTTCCATCAGAAAGTAGTTCCATCAGAAAGTGTTTTATTTCTTCTCATACATTTCATCTTGATACAGTACGAAATAAAACACGTTGAGACAGTCTGAAAGTAGTTCCATCAGAAAGTAGTTCCATCAGAAAGTGTTTTATTTCTTCTCATACATTTCATCTTGATACAGTACGAAATAAAACACGTTGAGACAGTCTGAAAGTAGTTCCATCAGAAAGTAGTTCCATCAGAAAGTGTTTTATTTCTTCTCATACATTTCATCTTGATACAGTACGAAATAAAACACGTTGAGACAGTCTGAAAGTAGTTCCATCAGAAAGTAGTTCCATCAGAAAGTGTTTTATTTCTTCTCATACATTTCATCTTGATACAGTACGAAATAAAACACGTTGAGACAGTCTGAAAGTAGTTCCATCAGAAAGTAGTTCCATCAGAAAGTGTTTTATTTCTTCTCATACATTTCATCTTGATACAGTACGAAATAAAACACGTTGAGACAGTCTGAAAGTAGTTCCATCAGAAAGTAGTTCCATCAGAAAGTGTTTTATTTCTTCTCATACATTTCATCTTGATACAGTACGAAATAAAACACGTTGAGACAGTCTGAAAGTAGTTCCATCAGAAAGTAGTTCCATCAGAAAGTGTTTTATTTCTTCTCATACATTTCATCTTGATACAGTACGAAATAAAACACGTTGAGACAGTCTGAAAGTAGTTCCATCAGAAAGTAGTTCCATCAGAAAGTGTTTAATTTCTTCTCATACATTTCATCTTGATACAGTACGAAATAAAACACGTTGAGACAGTCTGAAAGTAGTTCCATCAGAAAGTAGTTCCATCAGAAAGTGTTTAATTTCTTCTCATACATTTCATCTTGATACAGTACGAAATAAAACACGTTGAGACAGTCTGAAAGTAGTTCCATCAGAAAGTAGTTCCATCAGAAAGTGTTTAATTTCTTCTCATACATTTCATCTTGATACAGTACGAAATAAAACACGTTGAGACAGTCTGAAAGTAGTTCCATCAGAAAGTAGTTCCATCAGAAAGTGTTTTATTTCTTCTCATACATTTCATCTTGATACAGTACGAAATAAAACACGTTGAGACAGTCTGAAAGTAGTTCCATCAGAAAGTAGTTCCATCAGAAAGTGTTTTATTTCTTCTCATACATTTCATCTTGATACAGTACGAAATAAAACACGTTGAGACAGTCTGAAAGTAGTTCCATCAGAAAGTAGTTCCATCAGAAAGTGTTTTATTTCTTCTCATACATTTCATCTTGATACAGTACGAAATAAAACACGTTGAGACAGTCTCTGAAAGTAGTTCCATCAGAAAGTAGTTCCATCAGAAAGTGTTTTTATTTCTTCTCATACATTTCATCTTGATACAGTACGAAATAAAACACGTTGAGACAGTCTGAAAGTAGTTCCATCAGAAAGTAGTTCCATCAGAAAGTGTTTTATTTCTTCTCATACATTTCATCTTGATACAGTACGAAATAAAACACGTTGAGACAGTCTGAAAGTAGTTCCATCAGAAAGTAGTTCCATCAGAAAGTGTTTTATTTCTTCTCATACATTTCATCTTGATACAGTACGAAATAAAACACGTTGAGACAGTCTGAAAGTAGTTCCATCAGAAAGTAGTTCCATCAGAAAGTGTTTTATTTCTTCTCATACATTTCATCTTGATACAGTACGAAATAAAACACGTTGAGACAGTCTGAAAGTAGTTCCATCAGAAAGTAGTTCCATCAGAAAGTGTTTTATTTCTTCTCATACATTTCATCTTGATACAGTACGAAATAAAACACGTTGAGACAGTCTGAAAGTAGTTCCATCAGAAAGTAGTTCCATCAGAAAGTGTTTTATTTCTTCTCATACATTTCATCTTGATACAGTACGAAATAAAACACGTTGAGACAGTCTGAAAGTAGTTCCATCAGAAAGTAGTTCCATCAGAAAGTGTTTTATTTCTTCTCATACATTTCATCTTGATACAGTACGAAATAAAACACGTTGAGACAGTCTGAAAGTAGTTCCATCAGAAAGTAGTTCCATCAGAAAGTGTTTTATTTCTTCTCATACATTTCATCTTGATACAGTACGAAATAAAACACGTTGAGACAGTCTGAAAGTAGTTCCATCAGAAAGTAGTTCCATCAGAAAGTGTTTTATTTCTTCTCATACATTTCATCTTGATACAGTACGAAATAAAACACGTTGAGACAGTCTGAAAGTAGTTCCATCAGAAAGTAGTTCCATCAGAAAGTGTTTTATTTCTTCTCATACATTTCATCTTGATACAGTACGAACAGGTAACAGATCACTTACATCAGAAACACTTCAAGTTTTTGTATTTAATGTCTAGCCTGTGTCGGAATCCCCAGGCAGCTGTATTGTGCCTGTTGGGAATGGTACCCAGCTTGGGTACCCAGGGTAGTTTGATGATGGTCATGTCAAGAGGAACTAGTGTTTAATGGGTAAAACAGACAGTCTAACATCCGCTTTGTTTGGTTTTCTTGAAGTTCCTGGTGTTGATGCCGTATGACGACAGGCGACTGTAGATGGGGTATTTCAAGTCGTCGGGTATTCCGTCACGGGTTCTGGTCAGCAGCCACGCAGTATCTGAAACATTCAGGAGTGTGAGACCGACACACGTGCATTGTGAGTCTTCTGGTCAGAAACCATTGTATGTAATCCACCAGGCTACTCTATCTCCGTTCTATTATAGGAAACACGCTGCCACCACTTAGTCTCAGAATCGCCGCCACATGGGAGCAATGTGATAGGACGGCTGAATTCAGGCTTGCGTATGTCTGACTGACTGACTGAATTTGGTTTTACGCCGCTTTTAGCAATATTCCAGCAATATCACGGCGGGGGACACCAGAAATGGGCTTCACTCATTGTACCCATGTGGGGATTCGAACCCAGGTCTTCGGCGTGACGAGCCAACGCTTTAACCACTAGACTACCCCACATCCCGCTTGCGTATGTTTGATATGAAGCCGTGATATGGAATAGGTGTTAGTGGAATATATGTTCTGGGATTTTGTCACAACTGTGGGTCCAGGGTATTTATAATAATCGAATAGAAACATATGGGTTAATGATGGCAATACATGGATCAATGGTATATCATTATTTTCAATCAGAATTCCTCCACAACCGACCGACCAGATTCCAACCCAGGACAGACACAAATGCAGGACAAGATTCCGACAATTTCCTTATTTAGTGCCTAGCTATATTTGAGGTAAAATTTGGACGATCTGTGTTTGAAGGGAAACTTGGCTGGTGGAAATTGGCAGTGCCTGAAAGATGTATTTAAATCCCTAACGAGTGTCTGCTAGTTGGAATTTTCAATTTAACATTTAATGATCACGACATAACACAAAGACAATATCCCGAGTTCACAAAGGTATTAATTACATAATCTAGAACTGGGTACAAGAGCACCAGGCTGTGAGCACAACCCCACAGGGCGAATGGTAACGACATGAAAAATGTCTGCATATAACTTACTAGACTAACGCTTAGTCCCTGAGTATATATAATTTTGATAGTAGCAAATACACCCCTTTAAACTGAGAAGGAGCCCCAGTGAGATTCTAGACTTGCTTCGTTTCTGGCTTTAGCATTGCAGGGACGGCTCGGCAGTAGGTAAAATAATGTGGTTCAGGGACTGTGAGACAGACTAGGAACTTACCAAAGTGCATGAAGTACAGATCGGTGCAGGAGTAGACGACGCTGTAGTTGGAGTAGTCGGTCTCTACCACCCAGTAGTTGCCGGGACGCTGCCCTGAAACACAGTGAGTGAGTGAGTGAGTGCATGAATGAATGGTTGGGTGAGTGAGTTCAATCTGTATTTAACTTTGAATATGATAAGCGTACTGGATCCGGTTGTGTGAAGGGCACACGGCAATATGCTGAAGTGCTAACTGTTTGGTTATTTGTAGTTTAATGGCATTCATCGCAGGAACAGATAACAAGATATCAGAAGAAAATATTAAAAGTAAAGTTAGGTTTCAGATAAAATCATGGTTTCTTTAGATTAATGAATTACAATTGTTTTCTGTTTCTTACATATTTTTTTTTCAATTCTTAAGATTTAGAATATATATCAAATCGTGTCTTAGTAAGTGGTCCACTTCTTGCTTGTCTGGTTTGTCTGTGTGACAAAGCTGGAAGCAAACTCACACCAACAAGCGTGTTGCTGACACTCCGAAGGGAGACAACTCCTCATAGCGTCGCCTCAGACGATCTACTAACCATGTCCCCAAATCATTACTTGTGGGTTTTTTAGTTACAGTAATACACTGTTGTGATCACAGTTTCTTTGTAGATATATTATTGGAACATCCACGGGATTTGATACTCACACCAGAAGAACTTCACAAGCAGCTTGGCTGGCACAGAGGGGTCGGGGGCGTATGCATCGCCTTCAATGGATCTGAAACAGTGGTACCATTGGTGGTCTATGAATTGTAAAGAAATGCATACCGTCATGCCTTCTTACACCATGTTTGAGCGAAAACCGTCATGCCTTGTTCCATCTGGACACAATATACATCACTCAGTATATGTATATAAATACATAGATACGATAAGAGAGGATTACTGCTTCCCCGATCAGAAACCATGGAATATATTTTCCTATCGTAAATAGTGTGTCTAACGAAAAATCTATGGTAATATACGCCATTTAGTACAGGTTGATACACTCCATATTAGCTGTATACTGTATGTACTACAAATATGGCTGGATATCGGCAACTTGTTTACCTGCCGCGTCCTGAGTTCAACACCTTCACGTGTCCGTCAGCCTTCATGGAGTAGTTTGCCTGAGCACACTCCGCCCCGATCTCGTAGATCGTGAAGAATCGTTCGTACTCATACCACGTTCCCAGGTACTACAACACACAAAACATGCGGTCAGCCAGCATACAAACATGTGGTCAACCAGCATACAAACATGCGGTCAGCCAGCATACAAACATGCGGTCAGCCAACATACAAACATGCGGTCAGTCAGCATACAAAACATGCGGTCAGCCAGCATACAAACATACGGTCAGTCAGCATACAAACATACGGTCAACCAGAATACAAACATGCGGTCAACCAAACTACAAACATACGATCAACCAGCATACAAACATGCGGTCAACCAGAATACAAACATGCGGTCAACCAGCATACAAACATGCGGTCAACCAGCATACAAACATGCGGTCAACCAGCATACAGACATGCGGTCAGTCAGCATACAAACATGCGGTCAACCAGCATACAGACATGCGGTCAGTCAGCATACAAACATGCGGTCAGTCAGCATACAAACATACGGTCAGTCAGCATACAAACATGCGGTCAGTCAGCATACAAACATACGGTCAACCAGCATACAAACATGCGGTCAACCAGCATACAAAACATGCGCTCAACCAGCATACAAACATACGGTCAGTCAGCATACAAACATGCGGTCAACCAGCATACAAACATGCGGTCAACCAGCATACAAACATACGGTCAGTCAGCATACAAACATGCGGTCAACCAGCATACAAACATGCGGTCAACCAGCATACAAACATGCGGTCAGCCAGCATACAAACATGTGGTCAACCAGCATACAAACATGCGGTCAACCAGCATACAAACATACGGTCAGTCAGCATACAAACATGCGGTCATGCAACCAGCATACAAACATGCGGTCAACCAGCATACAAACATGCGGTCAACCAGCATACAAACATGCGGTCAACCAGCATACAAACATGCGGTCAACCAGCATACAAAACATGCGGTCAACCAGCATACAAACATGCGGTCAACCAGCATACAAACATGCGGTCAACCAGCATACAAACATGCGGTCAACCAGCATACAAACATGCCGTCAACCAGCATACAAACATGCGGTCAACCAGCATACAAACATGCGGTCAACCAGCCAGCATAGCCAGCAACAAACATGCCGTCAGCCAGCATACAAACATGCGGTCAACCAGCATACAAACATGTGGTCAACCAGCATACAAACACGTGGTCAACCAGCATACAAAACACGTGGTCAACCAGCATACAAACACGTGGTCAACCAGCATACAAACATGCGGTCAACCAGCATACAAACATGCGGTCAACCAGCATACAAACATGCGGTCAACCAGCATACAAACATGCGGTCAGTCAGCATACAAACATGCGGTCAGCCAGCATACAAACATGCGGTCAACCAGCATACAAACATGCGGTCAACCAGCATACAAACACGCGGTCAACCAGCATACAAACATACGGTCAACCAGCATACAAACATACGGTCAACCAGCATACAAACATGCGGTCAACCAAAATACAAACATACAAACGCGTCAACCAGCATACAAACATGCGGTCAACCAGCATACAAACATGCGGTCAGTCAGCATACAAACATGCGGTCAGTCAGTCAAACATGCGGTCAATCAGCATACAAACATGCGGTCAGTCAGCATACAAACATGCGGTCAACCAGCATACAAACATGCGGTCAACCAAACTACAAACATACGATCAACCAGCATACAAACATGTGGTCAACCATCATACAAACATACGGTCAGCCAGCATACAAACATGCGGTCAACCAGCATACAAAACATGCGGTCAACCAGCATACAAACATGCGGTCAACCAGCATACAAACATGCGGTCAACCAGCATACAAACATGCGGTCAACCAGCATACAAACATGCGGTCAGCCAGCATACAAAACATGCGGTCAACCAGCATACAAACATGTGGTCAACCAGCATACAAACACGTGGTCAACCAGCATACAAAACTGCGGTCAACCAGCATACAAACACGTGGTCAACCAGCATACAAATCATGCGGTCAAACAGGAACCAGCAACTATCACAATATTTATTGACTAGTTTGTCCATGACATGATATCGTTATCGTTATTGTGTAGAAGCAGATGTGTAGACATTGAATCTGAAAACCTGGATGGGGTGGTCCTGTAGCCCTGTGCATACAGCTCAGGCCACAAATCAGTTGAAGACAAGCAACGTTGGGCACTGAGAGTCCGTGGATGGATGACCGTGTTTGGCAGCCTGACTCCTGAAAGTTCAGTCCTGCCCCACAACGAAATACATATGATACGTGTGGTCTCACCTTGCCTCTGTTGGGACCCGGTGGGGTAAGTCATATGCCTAACAGGCAGCTCGGGGTATAATACTTTATGATACGCCGTTGAACAGCTTCGAGTTGGACACCAGGCGACATAGAAATCCATTATTAACATTAACATGTTGATGATGTCGCGCATTGCTACAACTCGACATTGTTATTCAATCGGTATGTCAACAATGTGTAATTACAAGTGCATACTTAACATAAACATAATGTAAATGTCAGTGGACGATTATACAGATCATGTTAACCAACAATGAACTGTTTTCGTTATGTACCCTATAAGGGAATGCTTGTAAGGGCAATGTATTATTAAAGTCATATTATTTTAAGTTTGGGGGAGCGATGAGCACGTGCGTGTATGCGTGTGGGTGTTGAAGTCCGGCAACTTTTCCACCCCAAAATGTGAAACATTTCAGTGTTTTTGCAATGCAGGTGAGTTCAGGAAGCGTTCACATTACAAAGCGCCGTGCATGTGCATGGATGTATGTGGATGGCTACTGGCAACAGTCACGACTTAAGTTTTACAGCGCTAGGAGAAGTATGGCTTATTTCATGCATTCTATTATAATCTTTTCTTCTGAACTTGTTCAATAACGAATTCGCAGTTTTAGATGAAATATACTGATATCGTAATTAATATGTACATGTAATTGAAATGATACCACCCTCTTACGTTTTCTTTTGAAAAGCATCTAAAAAAAAATACATAATTATTTCGATACAATCTCCGAAGTTCTAGGTTTGTTAGTTATTGCTTATCGGACAAATTGCACAGTAACGTTCCTCGTTCAACCTCTTGTAAGTTTGTTGGTCTTGTTGGTCAACTTGTTACAGTTACAATAAGTTTGAGTTGTCATATTCCAAATATAATTTACATATACTACGGGTTAATTGACACAGAATGACCATGAAAGACCCAACATTACATGTGAGCTCGTCCTATAGTGTAAGACGCTACCTATTACCCGGTTACCTATTGGATGTGTCCTACACCTGTGATCTTGGGTTCGAATCCCAGTTACCCGTGATTATGTTTCTAGGGCACACCGAAACATGACTCTCATTAAACTATTCTGACAATGACCTACTTTTCAGCCGATCCGAATTTTCTCGTGTGAAAGTGAAAATAGACATCATAAACAACTATGGTTACACTTAATTCCAATTTCTTGTTTCAATAAAAAATGGTATTTACAAATGAATTTTAATTTTAAACTTTAATAACATCGTATTTCTATATTTTATGGCGAGGTGTAGGCAGCATGACCTTAACTAAGACGTCACAGACTGTCCCTGCTTGATGAGGTCGTAAAATGATTCACAATGCATCTGGCACACTAGTTACACCTGTTATGTGTTTTTTTGCGCTTATTCAATGTAGTTCTGTAACGCACAATGTGATTAATATATAATAACAAGTCCGTACCAGACCGCCAAACTTTCCTAGCGGGAGAGCCTCGTTTTGAGATTTCCACGATTTCCAGGTTTCCGTTTGTCAGAGTTCGCTGTACGACAGAGCACGCTGCACGACGTGTTTGCAAGGATTAGAAGGAGCGTAGTGTTGCAATATACAAGTGCTTAGATGTATCAAATAATACTGATTAATAATTATGTATCCAGTTAAATGAATTGGTCCCACAATTCTGGACTAGTAATTGTACTAAGTTGCGCAATAGGACGGGACCCAGTCAACAGGAAACGATCCTGTTGTGTAATCAATGTTTTGACTTGTGTCTGTGGTCGTAGGTTTTACCGTGAAGATGAATGTCTAAGACCTCTCCGCAGTTAAACGTCGTGAAATAACTAAAATAATATTGTGTTCATTAGATGCTTGATTGGCATTTTAGAAGATGATATTTGATGAACATAGAGATTTTTTCTGGGTTACATCTTCTTTTTATTCTCGAGTACAACGTTTCAGGGCTTGTTCTGGCCCCATCATCAGGTAAAACTGAACAGTAACTGTTAACTCTGGCCGTGACGTCACAATGCTATGACGACGCAATACATTTGTGTCTACCTCCCAAATGCATGGTACATTTAAGAAATACAGTTCGCTCTACCACCATGTATAGTGTAATAAAACACACTTTTGCCCTGAACTATTATAGTTAAAGCACGAGGACGCTTGCGTTCAGTTTTACCTGATGATGGGACCAGAACAAGCCCTGAAACGTTGTACATGTACTCGAGAATAAAAAGAAGATGTAACCCAGAAAAAATCTCTATGTTCATTGTGTTCATTGTTAACCAGACTCGCCAGACCTTCATGCGAAGTTCTAGGTTTGTTAGTTATTGCTTATCGGACAAATTGCACAGTAACGTTCCTCGTTCAACTTCTTGTAAGTTTGTTGGTCCTGTCAGTCAAAACACAGCAGGATGTTCTTGTAATTTGATAATAGTGAGGTTTCAGCAAACGTTTTGGTCCGTCTCTTCATCAATAAGGAGAACCCTGTCCCACAACGCCTTAGGCAAGTGAGTTTGTTAAAAATTGCCTATGTTTAGCCAGCAGAAAATGGGTACCGGGAGAGACTATTCACCTTCTAGCCCTAACAGGCAGCTTTGGTTATCCGGGGTAATAACGATCAGATTGTGCGCCTGAAAAGGAGCGTTATAAATATTCTCATGATTATTATTTGTAAATATACTGAGTTTCTAAAGTTAGAGGTGGTCTCTCTGTAGATTAGATACCTTTAGTTTAGAGCCGGACACTTTAGCGCGTGATTCGAAATATTCGATCCTTTCCTCAACATATTGGTTGTGTGGTTTTCCCGACCAAGCATCCCCTATGTTTCTGCAGTCAGGGCATAAAGTGGGCGATGTGACTAAGCAATAGTCAAAAGTGCTGCTGATATTTACCTATGGCCGCGACTGTTTACCTGGCAAGTCCAAAAGGATTTACAGTCTACACTTGTTGAAATGAGCTTGGCCCTCCCATACACGTGGGTTCGAAAACTTGAATATTACAACATTTCATTTGTTGAAGTATTACAGCCATATCCCTATGTTAATAAATGCGGCATAAAACATCATATAGAACCAAACGGGGGTGTATTAATTCGCCGTTACAGACCTTAAGTGTTACTATTTTACTATTTAATGATAATTTAGTGAAAGAGAACATTTAACATACCTCGCTCAGAGTAAAGTTGTCCTGCACGGGTACACCTGGACAACGCCAGAGAGCCGGAACTTGTCCTTGGATAGTGACCAGAGCAGTCAGCAAAACCACAGGGAAAACTGTCTTCATCTTCACCGACACAGAACACACTCGACTCTGGCAGACAGATTAACGCCACATAAACTTATCAGTGCTGTGGACGAAGTAGGCCACGTACAATCACTGGTCACTAATTGGAAAGCCTGGACGCCTCTGATCATGAAGGTCGTATGTAGGGCACGACATTATGTTTTCTGTTTACTGAACTTCACTATAGGCAACTTTAACATAGGTTGCCTTAAATACAAGATACAGTACACGATCTTGTTAAAGATGTTCCGTTAATGGTGACTCAGCAATAACTGAAGCTACTGAACCTGCTGCCATCGTTAAAACATTGCTGACTGTGGCGAAAAACGACATTCACTCACTCACTCAAACATTCATACCAGAACTTCTATATTAAACCCACTGTGAGATTTTACGTAACTACGCGAATAAAGGCAGCATTGAAATTTCATTTTGATATCCTAATGGAACAATCGTAAGTAAACTATAGATCTAGTAAAGTGACAATCATAAAGGTCGAGTTTTGGAAAATGGCAGTCCAAGTAAGTATAATTGATTTCAAGGCTACTTTGACGTAACTACGTATCTTGATCTGACAGTTTATAATTTCATGGTGTACACACATTGTGTCTCAGTTTAACACTGGTCAGCAATTTTACATAGAACGGAAATGGACTCCAGCTAGCGGGGGCTTTAAGTGAAACAAATTTCTGTGTGTCGCAGCCTGCCTGGGTACGGACGCTGACATCGGATGCTAAGCGCGTGCAACACCTGTTGATAAGAGACGCCAAAACACACCAGTAGATGGGGTACAGTTTTTGACAATGTTTGGCATGAACAATGACAAACATCGTTAGTTGATTATAAGTCATCATCATAATGGAAACACGTTGGCGACAACAAGCAAAGGTTTTACGATAAATGTTTGTGTGTAAGAAAGAAAAGAAAGTGTTTATTTCCGTACAGTGCATGCGACAATATCTTCAAACGATGCCCAATTAAATTTCGTCAGAATCATGTATTGACATACTAGCTGACATGTTTTTAGAACAAGAAAATATATTTTTGCAATCCGTTGGTAACATTTGGACTATTCAATAACATCAATAGTTTACACTTCATGCTGTTGGGAGCAACAACACAGTACCGAGACATATGTCATTACGTAGACCATTGTGAAAATGGACATTCCATACATACAGGATCTTCTAAATCAGTATCTTTAACAATACAAAACGGACATAATCTTTCATAAACTCTAACATAATAGTATCCTTAACCGATACTTAATTATCATGTCATACTGAATATGTTTACTGAACTAGTTTGTAAATCTAAAATTTCCTTACTATTAATACAATACAATATAAACAGGCTATAGATCGCCCGCCAACAGGCTATGACCGCCAACAGGCTATAGATCGCCAACAGGCTATAGATAGGCTATGACCGCCAACAGGCTATAGATCGCGAACAGGCTATGATCGCCAACAGGCTATGACCGCCAACAGGCTATAGATCGCCAACAGGCTATAGATAGGCTATGACCGCCAACAGGCTATAGATCACCAACAGGCTATGATCGCCAACAGGCTATGACCGCCAACAGGCTATAGATCGCCAACAGGCTATAGATCGCCGACGTAGTATGTAAAAGTCTTTGAATGAAATGGGACTTACATACCCTCTCAGGGGGCCGAAGGGAGAAGCGTCCTCAGCGACTACACTGGGTATAGTTCTTCCTGAGAGGGAATAGCCTAGAGGTTAAAGCGTTCACTCGTCACGCAGAAAACCCGGGTTCGATGTCCCACATGGGTACAATGTGTGAAGCCAATTTCTGGTGTCCACTGCCGTGATATTACTGTAATATTGCTAAAAGCGGGGTAAAACCAAACTAACTCTACCCACAGAGGATCATATATTTGGAGGGTTTGTCATGAACGCGTAACATTTGACGGATGATTTTCCCAAGATTTTAGTTTGATGCATGTTTTGGCAAAACCTTGATGTCAAATATGTGTAATAAAATTTCTAACGGCAGGTTCATAAAATTATAAATATCTGATCATAGGAACTGTCTGTGAAACATACCACGCACCTGAGTTTGGGCCACTTAAACACACATATACGTTGATACGATGTCTTCTCTATCACCAACCCACATGGGCACAATGTGTTAAGCCCTTTTCTGGTGTCCCCCGCCGTGATATTGCTGGAATATTGCTAAAAGCGGCGTAAAACTAAACTCAGTCAGTCAGTCTCTATCACCAACCAACATAACTTTGGATATGTCCACAGTCTACCTGGCTTTCTAAAGACCATTACGTTGGTCTTTTTCCCGTTTATATAGCCACACCCCTTCTCATGAAATCAACAATATTTTCTACGTGTAAAGAAACGAGGAACGGGGGCATTGGCAGCCCTAGGGGACACCAGACATGAGTCCCAAGTCCATGGCCCAAAGTAGTAGAGCTACAAGACATTACCTTTGTATATATTTTTCTTATCGATCGAAATAACTTACTCTCAACATTTGGGGCCCATAAATATACACTACCTGTAAATCAAAGGCTGCCTTCAGATGAAAGCTGCCTAAAAATCTCTGTTCTTAAGAAGAGAAAAATTCTTTGTTATAATTGTATTTGATACAAAATAATTACCTTTGGAATTAGAAACAAAGTATTATCTGCCCAGGTATGCTGCCTGTTACAAATAACCTGACAACCTATCTTACCTGATACCTGTAATAATGTAATAGACCTGTAATTTGCTTATCATCTTGTGTAACAGTACAATAACACCTTTTTGCCAATGGGTCTGGACAGGCACACTCTGACAAAAGTGTATTGAAGAAATCTCTTAGAAAATCTGAACAGTGCATATTCCAGCAATAGAACATAGGAGACATCAGTTTCACACATTCTATCTACATTGGTAATCAAACCCGGATCTTCGGTGTGGCGAGATAACGCTGTAACCACTAGGCTATCCCACCGCCCCTTATCACTTTACCTCTCAGCAATTATAGCATTGCAGATTTCTTCACTTGAAACTCATCGGTCAAGATCAAATAACTCATTTTCAATTCAATTAACAAACTTCAAAATATAGTCATCGACGTTGCTCTCCCCAGACCATACATTAAGACCTTTCAACAGATTTTCAAAACATAAGATCTTTTAGCACAAATGTTATTTATAATAGTATGATACGATACTGTGTTTTGTTGTCAAAGAGTTTCATAGCTTACTAACCACGGAATCGTGCAATATTTGCTGTTATTTTACAAAGTAATTTCCAAAGACCGGTGTTGTTTGTCAGATTGTGTGATTGTCACCATTAGACAAATTTAATGATTGATTTAAGAGTGATCCAACTCACGGAACCGTTTAACTGCATTACATGTGACACGTAAGTCCAGACTCCCTGTATCGTTAGCTTAGCAAGCGCTATTGCCTTTATACCTCCAGACAGAGGAACACCGTGTAGATTTGGGTCCTACACCAATGTCAACACCAAACAAACCCCACACATTAACATCCAGGTTAGAAATGGCCCCGGTACACATTGCTGTTGGATAGTCAGATTCTGGGGGCAGGTTCCTGGGTACAACATCACTACCCGGTTGTGAAACAACCTTTGGCCAAAGACGAATATCTACCGACCTCCGTGAGGTAGTTGGAATATTGCTGACTGCGACGTAAACAACATTAACAGCTAAGGGTCTAACTTTATAAATGGAACTTATGTCTTTTAGGTCTGTAAGTTCTAAATGCAAAAACATAAAACTTACAAATTCAAACATTTGCTCTAAATATTAATCAGGCTGGACATTATAAACTCTAAATATAAAATGAGTAGGGTGGGGGATAAAATCAACTTTTAATCACAGTATTTGAAATATTATTTTATATTGAAAGTTAATGATTTTCATATTGCAATTAACAAAGTCTGACCTAAGCAATAATCATTGACAGAGCAATGTTACATATCCGTGGGCAACAGCTATGCATAAATATTGATAACACGCGCATCTATCACACGCTATCTCCACAAAGGTTCTTGGTCATCATAAAACCCAGTGTTGCCGTAGATATTGCTCATTTTTCTAGAATGTCGGGCAGCTGCCTGTCTTTTCTTGAGCTCGTCTAAGGAATCCAAAAACATTCTGACACGAACTTGAAGCCTTTCATTCTGAATTCTGTTCATCTCACGTAATGCCACAACAGGTTCAGCTTTCTCCTCCGGGTCAGGCGCGTGGTCCAAATTCGTCATCTGAATCAGCTTCCGGCGGGAAAGAACAGCCGATTTAGAGCGCCCGCAGACGAGACTTGGTTTATCGTTTGCTGCTTCATTTGACTCTTTGTCGTCTACGTTGGCGCGAGTAGGTTTCTGTCTCGTTCTCGGTCTGTGACAGGCAGACCTGCTCCTACCTATACTGGAACTTGGAGTGGGCGTCTTTTTCTTGACAACAGCGTCGGACGGAAGTAGAACATCAGTATACCATGAGGACGGGAACTTCCGGTTTGCAAGTTGTGCTGTAATGAGACCCTCTTTCGATATTACTTTTGGCTGTATATGAGCTTTAGCCTTAGACACAACCTCCTTGCTCATCACAGAAGAATCGTCACTGCTACTGATACTACTGCAGTCAGAGTCAGAATCGTCAGGAATATGAACGTTCAGCTTTACAACTCTGGCTTGTGAGGCCGTACTCACTGGCCTCTGCGGGCGTTTCATGTACACCGGGGTTGTCTTCGGCCGTGACTCCGACTTAGTGTGATGAGCGGACTTCTTCATGGCTTCAAACCCGCCCAACGTTTTCCGCAGTTCTTTAATCTCTACGTCACGGTTGATATGCTGACGGTGCTTGTATTTCAGCAGAATATCATTGAATATGCCCAGCTCCTCTGCAAGACGGTCGTTCTCGAAGTAAACGTCACTGTGATCTATTCTTAATGGCCCTTCTCCTAACTGAGCTTTCTTTTTCACTTTATCCAGATCCATATTTACAGCTTCACAGTTCTGGAATGATACAACAAGGACAGTTAAATTGAATGTTGAGATCAATTAAACATAATAATCCACTTGAAATTTCAACTAGTCTGGATACATGAGTATGTGCGTGTCAGATATTGAACTACCGTGGGTGTTGTGTCCATACTCGAGGCCATATTGCATTTCAACTTAAGAACGCAAAACATGCTCCGTCAACACTCAAGTCGTACGTGCCATTGTATCGTGATTGGATTGCCGAACAGACGCATACACGACGTGCTGTAAGTGATAGATTCTGACCAGTCAATCCAGTGATCGAAAGGTTACACTGCGATGTCACCAAGCCTTAATAATGATGCCTTTTAGTCGATTCTTGACTCGAGTTGCCTGGGACCACATATCCAAAATGGATAGAGTCGTGCCAAAAGTATTCGGCACTTGACGTAATTTTCATAGACTTACATGTTATTTCAGTGTAGCATAAATAATTTTCATGAAGTAAGTTTAGGATGGATCTTTGAAAAATTTGACGGTCAAATTTGAAATCATCTCTGCTCTGCGCACATAATTTCAGTTAAATTTTCCGACCACTATTTAACTAATGACATCACATTTATCAACTTACGTATGGTTCCACAATGCAAAATCCCATAGGCCGCCATGTTAAAGGAGTTCACGGCACTGTACACATGTTGATTAAAATGTGGCCATTCGATAAATAAGCAACGGAAAATTAAACAGAAATTATGTGATTGTAGGTAAAATGATTCCTCACAAATGTGCAAATTTTGACTTTGATTTTACGAAAATTAACGTCATGAAAATTATTTATGCTACACTAAATTAACATGTAAGTCTACGGAAATTCCGTCAAGTGCCAAGGACTTTTGGCACCACTCCGGGTTAGAATGAATGTGTGGTTTCCGTGATATTGCTGGAATATTCTGTATGGCAATACTTACCCACAGAAGGATCACTTCTATCCGGTAACCATATGCGGTATTGTTTTATTAATACACGAGACAACGATACAGACTTAAAAGAGCAGTATCTTTGTGCAAAAAATACTCTGAACTATTTATAAAGATATATCCTTTCGTCATCAGCATGTAAACAGACATATCTATCTAACCTATATGCACATCGCAATACACTTTAAGGGGAAGGTGTTCCTAGAATGTCCGTGCAAATCATGCTTCCTTTAAGCTTTCCACCCAAAGAGCACGTGTAATAGCAGATACACCTGTATAACCGACGGACTGCACGTGCAGTCTAATATCTTGGCCCAGTGCCAAGAAGTGTCACCACCTCATACCCTCAGGTTTGACGTTTCAAGATTGTTTTAAGAAATTGATATCTTCACGCATGCCCGCAACCATGCGCCACCGTGACTGGTTGTTATGCATATGAAGAATGGCAGTGTCAAGACATGTTAACGGATGTGTGTTGACGCAGACTTACCGTCACATTACGCTGACGGATTGACTGGGGGTGTATTACGGGGCATTGATCAATTGATCGGGTGCTAACTACAATGTTTGTGCATTCCAAGTGAGGCGGAAATCTCTATTGACTTGTAATCCCGATTTGACACCTTCAAGTCGCAGTTATGGGGGATTTAGTGATCAAACACAGACAGATGGAAGTCGAGCTGGGAATATTTCAACATTATTGTCTTGATAAATTGTTACCATTTTGATCTGCGGCCACTTAAAAAATACCGTTTCTCGTAATGTTTTTCAAAACCAAGCTGTGTAGAGACCTCATTTGGAAAAGGGGAATCTGGGTTAGCCTCATGGTTAAAGCGTTCGCTCGTCACGCCGAACACTCGGGTTCGATTCCCCACATGAGTACAACGTGTAGAGCTCCGGTGATGTTGCTGGAATACTGCTGAAAGCGGCATCACTCACTCACTCCACTCCGGCGCATCTACAGATCACCATTTTTTCAGGTGTACCATGAAGGAATATTTCATGTGAAAAGACAGATTATGATGCAAAAGCGAAATTTGAATTGAAAATGTCTTCTCTTGACAAACGTATTACACGACGGCTGGTTGAGAGAAATAAGACATCTATTGGAACTGGCCCTACCGATACGCTGAAAGCAAGGTACAAGACAGTTCTATTTATGTCATTAGACGTCAAAGCGTCTAATCAAAGCTTGTCCGAGAAGAATTTACAGGACTGCGTCATTGTCGGCTTTACTAATTGATATTTCATAGTAAACATAATAAAATTGGTGGGCAATAAAAGCGTTTAATGCATACATATTTAAGTATTGACGTCTAATATAGTTGATATGCGGTGTAAACTTGAAACAGTCTTTGCATGAAATTACTGAAATCACGTACCAAGATAAGGATGTTCATGACTTGAAACCAAGGTTGGACCAGGATGATTGTAGGAAAAAAAGAATCAGGAGAAAAAGAAACGGAAAAAAAGAAACAGGAAAAAAAGAATCAGCTTATAAAATAGCTTACAGTCAGTATATTGTTAAGGGATTAACTGGCTTCCAATCATGTTTAATTGGTATATGTTTACATTAGTTTTGATAGTGGTACCAATAGATCTATATAAGAGTAAAGCAAGTCAGTTTGAGGTAAGACATTATGGAGGTGGTAGAGAGCAACAAGGGTGGCAAGAAGCTTTGCTGGAATGGGTACATGTACACCAGAAACGGTACAAGAAAGAACAAGGTCCGGTGGAAGTGCTCAAAGAAGTCTAGTCTTATGATATTGGTCCATTATTCCACCAATAAATGTGTGAACTGATTCTGTTTTCCTGTTTGTTTTTTTCCGGGCAAAAATTGATTCTTTTTTTCCGATTACCTACCAGAATAGTATTAATGAAAGTAACAGCCAGGTAACATACACAACTACATCGGTGGTACACAAACAGTCTGATTGATTCCTACCTGTGAGGTACGGCCATGTTTGCCATGTCACCCACGTCTTCCGGACGGAGTCTGTGCTACAAACACCATGTATACCTGTCCAGGTCGATTTAATCACTTATCTCACTGAGACCAAAATATAAATCTGATATGGAACACAGCGTCAACGATTGCAGCTTAGCACGATGACAGACATTCTCACTCAGAACGGATTTGTGTCAAGAGGAACCTGGGCAAAGCCTCTTACAATGGCATGGCCGCAAGGCAACGGCTGGCTGGGCCTATCACGGCGGATATGGCCGACTGCTTGTACTGCTTGGGTGCTGTTGGTTTATAGATACATGCTGCTTGATTGCTACTTCTGTATTTTTTGTGCAACGTGTTTAGAGATTATTTCTTGAACGTTCTACAACGCCAGTTGATATAAACAAACTCTTGGACGATGCAATAACGGTGTTTGATATATAGTCTACAATAGTTTGAACGTCGCATATAGGGGTTGATATAGCCAATATAATGGGGTCGGATATTTATAATATACCCGCTGAACGTTGTACAATAGTGTTTGATAAAAACAATATATCCGCTGAAATTAAAGGTGTTTCATGTGATCAATATACCGGTCGAACGTCGTATATAGGTTCTTATGTAACCAGTATAGACGGTGAACGTTGTGTATTGGGTTTGATATGGAGAATATACCCTTTGAATGTTGTATACTTGGAGGAATTAGGCATATACTGAAAGTGGGGGCGATGTGGCAGTACAACCCTTCACTTCCCGCAGTCGGTGATTTATGTAGCAGCCATTAAGTCATTGTATGTTGAACTTTTTAGGAAAGTGGTTTTTACCCTACAAGCAATTCCCATAACACTTAAATAATTTTGTTTTATAAACACATCTCTTAAAAGGTTTTCTAATAATGAAACCCGACACCCTTGCACTTTACAGTGAAATCTACCAGGAAATACATTGAGTACAGGGGAATGCTATTTGTAAACATAGCTGCTTGTCAAGATAGTGGAACATTCTACTCATGAAATTGGAGTACCATACACAAGTACGTAATGGAACAGACATGGTTTTCAATCTGCCCGAAGAAGTGATCGAATATTTTCATTACAAACAAATCGAATATCAAATATCAATGAAAGACCATTCTCTTTGCTACCATTAGAAACACCCCGATATCATTCTACCTACACTAGTAAGACCACCCTAACCAACACCAACCACCTCACCCCGCCCGGCCCAACCCGACCCGTCCCCACACTACCCCATCCACGTCGGGTCCTACTAGCAGTGTTAAAAACGTTAAATAAAGGGCACCCCACTCATCCGTACCCACACCCAACGTCTTTATGATTTGGTATCTTTCAAATATGCACCGTGCCAGTTGATATCACATGCGAATCTTCTTCCACATAACTGTGTCTCCTGCCTGACGAGTCAACGGCGCTGCGATCTACGTGGATAACAATCGATTCTAGCGGGTCTCCATAAACATATACCCTGACAAATTACCTCCCTTGTTAAATCTCTTGTTCTTTGGCATTAACACCTATCGGAAACATATACACGATTTAACTGTAAGTAGATTAGACTGACTGGAATAATTGATATTGGAATACCGACAGAGTCTGAATTTTGGGTGCGGGTGGTTTAGTGTAATATTCATTAATTCCCTTGGGTAACTGTACGTCAGGCGCGAAGATTTATTTGTGTTTAATAAATAATACATACGTTGGTCACATTTCAGGGTTGTCAGTTCGATAATGACGCACGGGAGGCACAAACATCACGTATTATTTACCCGACTGTTTCTTGCAGACTGGAAGATTGGGTTCAACATAAGAAGTGATTGGCTCCACTTTAGGCAGTGTTAAAGTTATATCACAGCGGGTCAGCATAATGTGGGAGGAATGCCCGGAGTAACCAGTTCTGTGACACCCTGCAGCATGTAAACAGACGTCTAAGCCGACTAACACGCAGAGCAGAATTATGTAACGAAGCTGCACCAGGATCCGATGATAGTTCGAATCCCATTTTCGCCCTTGGTTTGTCACGAACATACCAATGCTCATGGACTACGTAGAAATTGACTTCTACCTTGGTAACTTTTGGTTGTCTTCAAACTTAAAGCAATGAGAAAACTGAAATACTGTTCAAGAAGCGTTAAACACTTTTCCATATGTCCGAGGAATAACTGAGTATTGCCGTAAACGTTTGAGATCATTTTGGTGACTATTCAACCGTATCAAGATGATTCACAATTGAAACAGGTTCTGAAAACTGTGATATATTTCAAGTGGGCAATCACATACAACCCATTAAATGTTTAATAATTTAGCCTATCCATACTGGAACTGAATGCACATCAGTCGTGTGGTAGATACACCTATAGCTCCCCGCAGTGTCGAGAAGTTACTCCCTAGCATGTTCAATTCATTTGAAGACAATACCTTGAAAGGTGTCTGACCCTCTCAACATCGACACAAAGTTCCGTACCTCAAACTAATTAAGCCACCTGGCACGAGTACCTGTTCATATAGATGTCGAGCCGATTTGAGATCATCCTATATCGCGCTATTGTTAAGACGGCGTTTTACCTGCATGCGTGGAGCGTATGTATCTATCGACGGATTGAAATGTACACTGTTTGATGACACAGAGACAAAGGTTGCCTATATACAGTAACTGTACTCGTCTCTCCTGCTTTGATTAGAACCGTGCGGGGTTCAGGAATGACGGGCGTCATACCCTGTCGGGTCTTTTGTTTGTGCCTTGAACACGAAGTACGTGTCTTCTAATGGCTTACAAGTAGTCGTGTATGTTATTAGTAACTTGATTTGTTAGATTCAGACAGACATATTTCTGTAGGGGTACATTAATTTATATCAAATGTATTGTGGGTTCCATTATCTCAGGAGAACACCGTGTTGATACACGTCACATGAAAACAGTTGTTCATATTATGCAGATAGATCTGTCTGTATGATATGTTCGTATGAAATATCGTATGATATATCACGTATGAAAACCAAAAACACATGTGACATTAAATCGTTTTAAGAATGGCGAGTTTGCATATTCGTATGCAATGTGACCTCTTTAACTCGAAGTTATCGGGAACGTTGAATTAATGCTGCGTTTTTCAGCGTTAGAGACAAGTGGGTTTCTGACTGAGGTTTCTGCACACGCCATACGTTTCAAGCGATGGAAAGAGGTTTCATTGCGATTTGTGGTGCATGATTGTCTATTGGTATGTATAACCACGTATATCTCATTGTCATCTTACTACGTGTAGGCACACACATACTACACTATGGTGCTGAAAGGACAGTAACACCATTTATCACTACTACCATAGAAAAAAAATAATACTGCTTCCGCTATCGCCACTACAACTGAAGTGATGACAGAAATATACATGTTAATATAATAATTGCACTGAGATATACAGATAGAAACCACGAATACGATTATACAGTCACCATTCTATCACATCAAACATACACCACATTAGTACCGTCACCATTCTATCACATCAAACATACATCACATCAGTACCGTCACCATTCTATCACATCAAACATACACAACATCTGTACCGTCACCATTCTATCACATCAAACATACACCACATCAGTACCGTCACCATTCTATCACATCAAACATACACAACATCAGTACCGTCACCATTCTATCACATCAAACATACACCACATCAGTACCGTCACCATTCTATCACATCAAACATACACCACATCAGTACCGTCACCATTCTATCACATCAAACATACACCACATCAGTACCGTCACCATTCTATCACATCAAACATACACCACATCAGTACCGTCACCATTCTATCACATCAAACATACACCACATCTGTACCGTCACCATTCTATCACATCAAACATACACCACATCAGTACCGTCACCATTCTATCACATCAAACATACACAACATCAGTACCGTCACCATTCTATCACATCAAACATACACAACATCTGTACCGTCACCATTCTATCACATCAAACATACACACATCAGTACCGTCACCATTCTATCACATCAAACATCAAACATACACAACATTCTATATCAGTACCACATCACCACCATTCTATCACATCAAACATACACAACATCTGTACACTCAAACATCACCATCACATCAATAAAACATACACAACATCTGTACCGTCACCATCACACATCAAACATTCTATCACATCAAACATACACCACATCAGTCACCGTCACCATTCTATCACATCAAACATACACCACATCTGTACCGTCACCATTCTATCACATCAAACATACACACACATCAGTACCGTCACCATTCTATCACATCAAACATACACAACATCAGTACCGTCACCATTCTACCATCCTCTTCGTGAATTTTACCAAATATTATCTTCAGACACATATGTGCGGACGCCAAACAGAGGGAACTTTTATTCCACCATGAAGACCTAGAACGTTAGTTACACGTGTAAAACATTTTAAGATACCCACCTTTGGTATACGTATTCCAGTACAGTGTACTTCCGTGCATCAGTCTGTCGCCGTGAGCATCTCGCCTCTCGGCCTCACGGTGCTTGTGATAACACTGAGGCTAGCGACGCTCCTCACTGAAGACGATTCACATAGACTTGCCCGGGCTTTCAGACGTTGACACCCACACACGATCACCGCGCCTTCGGGGTATTGTTGTTTCGTGCACACTGTGGCCTCCGACTATTGTCGAATGATCATCAAACATCCAATGTCTTGAATATTATAAATATCGAAGTCAGATGTGACTCCTAACTTCTAATGTAATTGACGACGATGTATATCAATACACGTATTACGAATTGATGTCTGAGGAACGATCACTGGGCGTATCAAACGAATTAAAAGTTGACACTCCTTATTACCTGGCAGCAAGGTGGTACAACAAGAAGTTGTTTGATTGTACCTGAGTTGGGTCTACATGATAACATAGTATTTCAGTGTGTCGTCAATACTGACTGGCAGCCACATACTAGTGCTGGTATTGACATACAACCTCCGATACGATACATCACGATGCTACAATTTTAGTCACGACGATATGCCAAAGTATTGTGCACTGAGGTGTACTCCCATTTGTGAGAACTCCCACGTTGTGACGATACATCTTTAATTAATAAACTATAAAACACCTAAAGATAAAATCACACAGGTGGTATCTTCCCCATCCCTTTTCACATTGATGAAATAATTACGTTTAACAGCCCTTTGTTGTTGAAAAATGCGAGCGCTTAGGAGGCATAGTTCATTAATGAGTTCCGATTAACACAGGGAAAATAAGTTGCATTCGTTGAAGAGCAAAAGTATTGTTTCTTCATCGTATCGCAATGTCGGCATTTGAAGTATCGTATCGGGATATACGACAATGTAAAACTTTGTATCGATTCACTGTATCGGGGACCCATGGATCGATGCATCGATGCGTATCGATAAATCGTCACACCACTACCAAAAACACACATGCGTACTGATTGCATATAAGTGAAATAATCTTGGACGGCGACATTAAACACCATGTTACTGTACCTCACTAACTAAAGAATTAAACAGTTTATACCAGCGACCTGGGAGAACGTTGTCCGCTAAACAGAAGAGGTAAGCGTCTGGTTTCAAGACTCACTGTCCAGCAATCGGTGACAGGGACAAGAGACACTGGCTTCACACATTTACCCTTTTGGAAAACGAACCTAAGATTTCGAATGCCTCAGCCTCTGAGCGACCTCAAGATAAACCGGCGGTTGATGGCATGAGAGATGATCCACACACGAACACAGATAAATAATTAAATACGTGAGACACTGGCATGTGACCTTCCAGAAACACAGTCACCGAGTGGCTAGATGTCTTCGAGGGAAACCGGAATATTCCAGTTTGGCATTTTAATTAAAATTACAATACGACTCAGGGCTCCGATTCACAAAGCTATCGTAGCGCTTCGACTGTCGTATCTCCTATACTGTAACATAGACTTACGACAGTCGTAGCGCTACGATAGCTTTGTGAATCGGAGCCCTCAGGGCCTAGATTTTCGAAGCTCTCTTAGCGCTAAGATAGTCGTAAGTTAATGTTAATGTATGGCACTTACAGAGCTTCGAAAATCTAGGCCCTGATCTTTAAGATTTACATATGCGCCTACAATGAAAATTGAATATTGCCTGGTCCCGTTATTCCCGACGTCTCCTGTCTAGGTATAGAAAGTTTTTTATGTACAATCTACAAGTCACTCCCTGCACTACAGGGTGCATTTTGTTTGTAGTAAAATAGTATTATAAAAGAATCTTATATCCCAGCTTTATGACAAAAGATATTTGTTCATTGGACATGCTCGAGATTCTGAAAATTAAAAAATATCCGTTCCTCTACTTATTTCTAAAAGAACAATTTCTCTATACATTTCTCGTTTGTCTCTAACATTAATGTACACTTTATATCCATCAGTTATGAAATAGGTTATTTGCCATATGAAACAAACGCATTTATATGTTGTATTCTCCCTAGCAAGTCTATCTGTGAAGTACACTTCCTTGTAAAACAGATAATCATCTCAAGTGGTGTGCGTGGCATGGAGACAAGCGTCTTAGCAGGGGAGGGCACGTTAATCTTTGATCAATTCAAGATGGCTGCCGAGAAGGCCATATCACATCTTCTGATCTCCCTAACACAGGGTTGTTATGCATGACAACGCTCCCTCGACTAGTCTGTCTAGTTGTGTGTCTGTGACTGTCCTCGTTACGACAGAGGAGTAGCATGATCTCAGGTAATCAACGAGGTGTCGACTGGGGATTAATCTTGAATAGGCTTATGAAACTAATACTCGTTTTGAAAATGCCTCAGCTAGACTCATAACCAAACCCATATCATATCTTCAGGCTTGGCCTTTGCAATGTAAATGTTTCGTTAAGTTTTATAGCGAGTGAGTGAGAGAGCAGGCTAGTGAATGAGTATGTATTTAAGTTATATCACGATGTGGAAATTAAGAAGAGTTTAACACGTGGTATCAATACGGAGAATCGAACCCAGAAAGTCGACGTGAAGCTCAATCGCATTAACGACTAGGCCGTCAAACCATAGTTTTGATAACGAAGACTAAACACGAAACGAACGCCAGATATTGAGAAAGGATTGTTTAGCATTAACAAATATATTTTGAGGTCGTAAATGTCTTAAATAATGCCTAAATAGTTGAAGTATGTAGTGACAGATTCCCAATATGACTTCGATCTTTTAATATTTAATTATATTTGAATCGTTATTTTATATACAGTAAAACCTTAGTATCCTTGACTCTACTAAATGTACGCTATGACACAATCCCGGCACTATGGGCGAGGCAGCTGAAGGTCCCAGTGGTGTTCCTCAGTAGTGTGGACGGCGTGTCGAACTCGGAGACACGCCCACTGTCCATGACCAAGATTCTAAATGTAAAGCAAGGTCACATGAATAACGTTAGTAAAAGCAAGTCATAGGTCATGAACAACGTCAATAGAGCAAGGCCATTGGCAATATCGGTAAAGCAAACCATGTCTACATTCAGGAGAGAAGTTCACCTTCCTTATCAGCACAGTTCGACCCGTGAAGATCGTCCGGGTTAGGAATTGGTCTTTAGCAACAAATGCTTGTCGTAATAGGCGACTAACGGGATTGGGTGGTCAGACTCGCTGACTTGGTTGACATGTCATCGGATCCCAATTGAGTAGATCGATGCTCAGGGTGTTAATCACTGGATTGTCTGGTTCAGTCTCGATTATTTACAGACCGCCGCCATATAGCTGGAATATTGCTGAGTGCGGCGTTAAACAACCACTCACTCACTCACACAATATTAGCACCATCCAATACTTTGCAAAATGTTTTCACGTCAAATCATGTGCACTGATATGAATCACCCCGCTGAAGAAAGTAAACGTTTCCCCGTTTCATAAAACCAAATCCCTTGAAGGGAGAAATTCTTCCTTTGGTGTCACAATTTTTAAAGTTCACAACTAAAACGAACATGGGACAAAGAAGATGACCTCGTGTAGGGACTGTTCTCAGTTGCATTTTAACATAAAGCGATTATCTGTGTTCAGTGAATAATCCAGCGACTGAAGTCGACTTATGTTCATTAGGATATGAGTTATAGTCACTGCTGAAAAAAGGGGAATTTATTTCTTGACGGAGAAGTAAAAAAATTTAAACATCCGTCAGTGATGTGCATTTTCAGATTTTGTTGCATTATTTTCTTAAACTCTCAATGTTGTATGAGTTATCAACCATCATGGATCCATAAGCTCCAGAGGTTCAAAATCTATACATTGATCTATTGATTAGGTGGCCAATATAGTTGAGCGACCTGTATTTCACTACCTGTCATAGTCCATGACGGTATTGAGTCGGTGCGCTATGGTAAGAACTGTGCAATGCGGGAACTCTCGTCGGATGGTGTCCTGTATGACGTTATCCGTTGCCATGTCAACAGCGGCTGTAGCCTCGTCTAGTACCAGGATCTTGGTCTTCTTCAGCAATGTCCTCGCCAGACACAGCAGCTGCCTCTGCCCTACACTGGAGGGAGGAGTGAGTGAGTGATGTGGTATTCATGCAAAGACAGAGTGGCCGACTGGTATTCTGATGGGATAATGGTTAGATTAATGAGTTACTCCGACTTACAGCAGGGTGATATTTAAGTGCATCCGAACATTCAGTTTTACGTACAGTGTGAAATACTCCAGCACATGTCTCAAACAAACAAGTGATTCTCTACAGGAGCATCTGTCCATGTCACTGGGATGACCCATACTTTGAGTTGGGTCTTACTGTGCCTACATATGTATGCTGGAAATCTATTCTATCTTGGGATTATAATGGGTGCAATATCTGTACAAACCAATATTCGCCCGTACATTGGAAAACATCAGTCTTCCCTCACCTGAAGTTTTGACCTCCCTCCCCACATTCGGCCATCAGCTGATGCGGCAAAGCTTCAACCACCTGTTTCAGTCTGGTGTGTTCCAGGGCTGTCCAGATCTCAGCATCAGAAGATTCTCCTTCCGGGTCAAGGTTCATACGAAGACTTCCGGTAAATAACACTGGGTCCTAAGTAAATATAGAATTATGAACGGACGCATAAAGTATCTACTTTTGTTATTTTGAAATCGAAGGAACATCCAGTTATTAAAGTGTCTTGGCAATAAACTCTGTATCAGGCATGTCCATGTCTCACAGATGGTCGAGATTGTATCAGTGGAGACCCATTTTATATACAACTAACTGAGAATCCTTTTCTGACACAACGTCACTTCCGGTTCGCTGCAGTGCTCTGGCGAGTTACGTTACCTCTCTGTGGATTCGTTAGCGGGCGAGGGTGAAGCTGACGGCTTTTTGACACCGTTTAATCTCTCGGTATTAATTAACCACAAGCTTTTTTAAGATCCGTGAAGATCCGGGGTAGAATAGGTCTTCAGCAACCCATGCTTGCCACAAAAGGCGACTATGCTTGTTGTAAGAGGCGACTAACGGGGTCGGGTGGTCAGGCTCGCTGACTTGGTTGACACATGTCATCGGTTCTCAATTGCACAGATCGATGCTCATGCTGTTAATCACTGGATTGTCTGGTCCAGACTCGATTATTTACAGACCGCCGCCATACAGCTGGAATATTGCTGAGTGCGGCGTAAAACTTAACTCACTCACTCGCTCACAAGTTGTTTTTAAGAATGAACTTGGTGTTCCGCTTAAGACTAACCACACGTCTTTCATATGTAATGGTTAAAAGAGTAAAAAAAACAAGTATATTCGTAACAAATATATAGTACCTGGGGTATAACTGCAATCTTTGACCTCAGTTCGTCGAGTTCAAGTGTTGAAATATCGATACCGTCCACAAAGATGGCACCCTCGGTTGGTTTGAATAGACGGAACAGGGAGAGCATCAGTGAAGACTTCCCTGCGCCAGTTCTCCCCACGATGCCAATCTGTTGAACAAATAGATACATCAGACGTAACATAGCAGGGCACTATCACACAAATGATCACAATCACAGTGAAACGAATTATCACCGAATCCTGACACATCCAAGGGATGTAACTAAATGGGGTAACCCTGTATCTTAGAAATTTATTTTGGTATGAGCATAGAATGAATGAATATTGTTTTACTCCGTTTTTAGCAATGCTATAAATATCACAGTGGGGAACACCGGAAAAGGGCTTTGCACATTTCAGTCAAGAGGTAAATCAAACTTAATATATACATATATATATATAAACAAGTGATTTCTGCTGGTGTATAAGCAATAAATATATAAAATATGAGTCCAGATATTTCTTCTTGCCAAATCTCCTTTATATCTGCTTTCGCCGTTCAACGGCTCTTCTTCCAACTTCTTAACGTCATACATGACGACACTCAACTTTCATTGTACACCTGAAGAAGGAAGTGAAGTAGCCTGATGATTAAAAAGCGTTCACTCAGAAGGCTCGAGTTTGATTTACCTCTTGGCTGAAATGTGCAAAACCCATTTCTGGTGATATTTATAGCATTGCTAAAAACGGAGTAAAACAATATTAATTCACTCTATGCTCATACCAAAATATATTCTAAATATATATATATATATATATATAAAGGAGTAACGTGACTTGTTCAACAAATTCTGTGGATATACAACTTCTTCATATAATAATAATATATATCATATGAGCGACGTTTCGGTGTAGCTTCTAGCACCGTTATCAAGCAAGTGATATGCCACTTAAAGAAGTGACTTGTTGTAGTTGATAAAAGAACTGTCACCTTCTCGCAATGTTTGACCTTGAAGCTGACATCCTTCAGGACCAGATCGAGGCCTTCCCTGTATCTGAGACTGAGCTTCCGGAACTCTATGTCCCCATGTCGAGGCCAGTCGAGAGGTGGCGGTAGACCCCGCCTGGTCCACGTGGCCTGTAATGACGATTTACGATACCCGATCAGAAGGAAAACAGTTATTGCTACGGAGTTCTGAGGACATTTTATGCCTTCGCCCGGCCAATGAGCTCACCCGGCTTACCAGATCAGGAAAGAGACAGTCGGAGTGTGTTTTCTAATAATGCAAGCTGGAAAAGCTATTCGATATTCCGACAGTGGGTGGCTGTATGACTGATTCCATCAACATCGTTATCTAACTCTCGTTTCATCGGGATAAACATTTGAACAGAAGACGTTACAGAGTCCGTTGGACCTACTCTCATACCGCCTCAGCCATCTGTGACATCACAGGATGTTTGGGGTTTTCCTTTAGTTTTCAAATTTTGAAAGAAGTCTCCAATGTCGTATATAGCTGAAAAAAAGAAACTGTTTTCTGACTGGCTAATGCAGATTTCTTTCAGATTCATTCTCGTGAAAGGTTATTCTAACATAACCTGTAATGGGATGTCGAGAAGTAAGGTCAGTTTTCTGTGAGACAGTAGACTGCCATGGCTAAACTTGTTAAACCCATTTCAGCAATATGACCTTAACCTTGACCTTACTCTGCGTGACCAGGGATCACTGTAGATCACGCCTACTTCATATCACATATACATGTCAGTATACCACGCCTACTTCATATCACATATACATGTCAGTATACCACATATATCACATATGTCAGTATACCACGCCTACTTCATATCACATATACATGTCAGTATACCACGCCTACTTCATATCACATATACATGTCAGTATACCACGCCTACTTCATATCACATATACGTGACAGTATACCACGCCTACTTCATATCACATATACATGTCAGTATACCACGCCTACTGAACGTGGCCTTGAATCACATGAATATGTAACTAGACTCTTGGGCACGATGCCGTCAGCTGTACGAGCCTTGTTTACCTCAGTAGGACTGGTGGTGTACTGGAAGATCCTCTCCAAGGACACACTGTACATAATGCCGTCAGCTGTACGAGCCTTGCTTACCTCAGTAGGTCTGGTGGTGTACTGGAAGATCCTCTCCAAGGACACACTGTACATAATGCCGTCAGCTGTACGAGCCTGGTTTACCTCAGGAGGACTGGTGGTGTACTGGAAGATCCTCTCCAAGGACACACTGTACATAATGCCATCAGCTGTACGAGCCTTGCTTACCTCAGTAGGACTGGTGGTGTACTGGAAGACCCTCTCCAAGGACACACTGTACATAAAGCCGTCAGCTGTACGAGCCTTGCACACTTACATCAGTAGGGCTGGTGGTGTACTGGAAGATCCTCTCCAAGGACACACTGTACATAATGCCGTCAGCTGTACGAGCCTTGCTTACCTCAGTAGGTCTGGTGGTGTACTGGAAGATCCTCTCCAAGGACACGCTGTACATAATGCCGTCAGCTGTACGAGCCTTGCTTACCTCAGTAGGTCTGGTGGTGTACTGGAAGATCCTCTCCAAGGACACACTGTACATAATGCCGTCAGCTGTACGAGCCTTGCTTACCTCAGTAGGACTGGTGGTGTACTGGAAGATCCTCTCCAAGGACACACTGTACATAATGCCGTCAGCTGTACGAGCCTTGCTTACCTCAGTAGGTCTGGTGGTGTACTGGAAGATCCTCTCCAAGGACACACTGTACATAATGCCATCAGCTGTACGAGTCTTGCTTACCTCAGTAGGACTGGTGGTGTACTGGAAGATCCTCTCCAAGGACACACTGTACATAATGCCGTCAGCTGTACGAGCCTTGTTTACACTGGACACACTACATAATGCCAGCTACGAGTCTTGCTTACGGACTGGTGGTGTACTGGAAGACTGTGTATAATGCCGTCAGCTGTACGAGCCATGCTTACCTCAGTAGGACTGGTGGTGTACTGGAAGATCCTCTCCAAGGACACACTGTACACCTCAAGGCGGGTGGTGTTGACGATGAACCAGACCAGTTTACTGCCGAACTGATGGACAGAACATTACGTGAACAGATTGATGGTGTTGTTTATCTCAGAGCGGCATTGTTTAATTAAACATTTAAAAAAGGACGTATCAAGTCTACCCTCACTGACCGATGCGCACTTTATAACTGGCCTAAAATATATCGGTTATTTAATATTCAAGCGGTGTTTTTCGTTATACTTACAGAGTTACTCAAACGGAAAATTAATAGGGACAAGTTCGTTTGAGAAACTAGCAGATAGAACAACAATAGTAAAGTAACGAATGCCTAACAAATTGCACTGTAGGTCAGATGTCAGAGGCCAGGAATACTTAAAGTGAAAGTTAGTTTCTGGAATGCCTCGAGAATTATGTCATGCCAGCGCCGTCTGTTCGTAGATCGTATTTACCCCAGCAGAAAAGAGATAGTTCCCGGACAATGGAGGATGACCAATGCCTACCTCGACGGCGAATGAGACAATGAGCCCGACGCTCCCCCCGGTAACGACATCCCGTCCCAGACACAGCGTGGTGATGGCGGTGGTCAGGATGATGTTGCCAATGAAATTCAGTCGGACACTCAGCCATCTTGAAAAACAAAGGTGAGTGAGTTTGGACTTACTCTGCTGTAAGCACTATTCCACGAATGCTCCGACTGGGGACACCAGGCATAGTTGTATCATCATTGGGGGTTGAACCCGAGACTTTGGCGTGACGTTTTCGTTCCCTGTCACACCCTAGAATGTTGATGAAGCTTTTATATATTGTAACTACATTTTTGCTTTTAATTGAATAATAAGTATGTTTGCCTGAACTGCGGACATGGCCAACCCATTACACAGTTAGGTGTGGGTTTGACCTCCCCACTGCACAGTTAGCTGTTGATATTACCTTCCTGCTCCAGTTAGCTGAAAATATTACCTTCCTATTCCACAGTTAGCTGAGTATATTACCTTCCTATTCCACAGTTAGCTGAGTATATTACCTTCCTGCTCCAGTTAGCTGAAAATATTACGTTCCGATTCCACAGTTAGCTGAATATAATACCTTCCTATTCCGCAGTAAGCCTACCTATCTCACAGTTAGCTGAATATATTACCTACCTATTCCACAGTTAGCTGTTGATATTACCTTCCTATTCCACAGTAAGCTGAAAACATTACCTACCTATCTCACAGTTAGCTGAATATATTACCTACCTATTCCACAGTTAGCTGTTGATATTACCTTCCTATTCCACAGTAAGCTGAAAACATTACCTACCTATCTCACAGTTAGCTGAATATATTACCTACCTATTCCACAGTTAGCTGACTATGTGACTTACCTATTGCACAATGCGCTGAAGAACGAAAATTTACAGTTGGAGTCAACCTTTCTGGCAAATGTCTTCCAAAACCCGGCCCTTGCTGCAAGTGCCCTGATGACAGAGGTGCCAGACACTGCCTCGTTGAAGAAACTGATGACTGGGGCCTGGCTTACTGATGCCAACCTCGTCAGCTGCCTGGTGGTGCTGATGTATCCCCGCTGGTGGAGGAGTATTGGACGTGGTACGACAGCATGAAATACTTCCACATTTTGTTTAGTTATGAAGAATTAATAAAATAATGTTCAAAATGGAAAAATCAGAAAAGGGTATCTAGTAATGTTTTTATGCCAGTTAAACAATTGGTTTTGCGAAACCCTATACCACTTCAAATTGTTTACACCTGTCCACCTGGCAGTTTCACCTTCTATCCACTGAAATAACTACACCTCTGACGGGCCTGCGATATATTGTCAAGAATACGTCTTTTAGTTTCCAAGATACACTATTGATGCTTGGAATCCCAAACTGGCCTGGATTATGAATTTTGGTGACTAAAACATGCACATTTTTGTATTTCTACCACTTTAAGCGGATAGAATATGGAGGTATTTATATAACTGGTTTCGGGTGTCTTTAGTGGATGGCAAATATCAAGTATTAACTATTAATAATGGTGTTACTTCCAAATACAGGATATGTTTCCTCTCCAAACACATAAACGCTATAACCGCAGGTGTTAAAGCACAGACACGTTACACTAGTCTCGGGTACGTCCCTGTCAGAGATTGCCTTTCTGGGTGATTGGGGATAGCCTAGCGGTTAAAGAGTTCGCTCGTGGCGCCGAAAAGCTTGGTTTGATTACCGATATGGATACAGAGTGTGAAACCCATTTAACGTGTCTCCCGTCGTGAAATTGATGGGAATTTGGTAAAATCATTCTCAGTAAGACTTTCACTCACATTTACTTTTGTTTACCTGAACAGTGAGGGAGAGAGTAAGCGAGTTAAAATTTACAATCACATCGGCATTATTTCTGCCATATCGTGACTAAAACAAATTAATGGTATATATAATTTCACTATTAAATATGTCGGAAAAGCACAGAAAAAGAAACCACATATCACAGATAAAAACTCAGATTTAGTAATCACTTAAAATAACAAACATATACAAAATAAAAATATGAATGGTTTACCTGAACAGACAGAAATACAAAGAACATTGGTATGATAGTAGCCAGGGCGGACGGTGCGACGTAGCAGATCATAAGGAGACCACCGACGACGTTGCCCATGCCGTTGAGCCAGCCGTCCAAAGTGTTGGTCATGTCGATGTCCACCGCCCCTAGGTCGCCTGAGAACCTGGACATTATGCGGCCAATGGGTGTGGTGTCATAGAAGGACATGGGTGATCTGAGGACGTTCTGCAACAACTGGTGGTGGAGTGTCCTGCCCGCCGAGATTAACACCCTGCCCTGGCAGTAGGTGTAGGTCACCAACAGGACGGCTGGGGAGCAAGTGGATGGTAGCTTCCAGAATATTTTGTCAGCTATAATAGACTGTACAACCTCACAAAAGTTAGTTTGACACATCTCCACATCACCGACACCCAAAATCCCACACCCACTGTACCCTCCCAGTCCTCATAGAAACATAAGGAACTCAGTTACATCTCACATAGACTAAGCGATACGAACTTCTTCTCTTCCTGGAGTTCCTTTAAAAAAACCTTAGTATTAACTTTAAATAATGTTTTAAATCGGATTCTAAATTCTAGTTACAGTACCTTGTAAAACACCAAGACCTGTATAGCCAGCGAGGTAATACTGAGTCCGTCTCCATTTGAGAGAGTCCGAAGTAGTTGTGTGATTATACGTATCATCGCCAGCCGCCCCGCCCCGGGTAGTGGTAGGTGGGGCGGAGAGGCCTCTGAGTGCTGGGTCTTCCACCCACTGGGTTAGCCATATGTGGGCATACATGAACACAGCGTAGTACACCCCGTACAGCAGCAGCAGTAGCAGACAGCGGGCACCCCCCAGCGCAGACAGGAACAGTCGATACACATCAAGGCTTACCTGGTAGATACAGTTCTAGTTTGTTTGTTTGGATTTTAAGAGCCCCAATATTAACAATTTCCATATGATAGGGACCAACAAATAATTTAGAAAAGACATCCCAGTGACTGACACGAGCAGTGCTTCACGTCGTTGGATATAATGTCACGCTATTAAGACACCGCCCGATACATTCAGTCGACATCGCTACTGAGGACCTTTTCTAAACCGGAACCCCGTGATTAACCGAATGAAACTAGTTTTATGCCACAGAGCTTCCAGCTACGTCGCTGACTCGTGTCATCGTGTCCCAGTTGCGTAGACCGATGCTCACGCTGTTGATCACTGGATTATCTGATCCAGACTCGATTATTTACAGCGGCCGCCATATAGATGGAATATTGATGAGTGCGGCGTAAAACTAAACTCGCTCATTCAATCACACCAGCTGCTACGACTCTGTTTACCCTATGTAAGATATATCAGGGGCGGATCCCCCTTCTCACCCGACAAAGATTCCCTGAAGAGCATGGACAAAGATACTGGCCATCACGGCACAACGACACGCCATCAGCCATTCCACCCATTGTAACCCGAACAGCCTCGTTAGTCATGTGGTGCATATTAAAGTAACCACGTATTTCAAAAGGGTATATGCATCAGTATGTCCTACCCCGCCAACTCTCGTTTCCTCCTCCGTGATTATCTTTGATTCTGATGGCTGGACTTTAGTCGAAGAATTTGGCCTGTAAGACATAAATATATACTCATGCCAATAATGGTTGTCACTCCCTTCAATTTTTTTAATTGGAGAGGGGATGTGGGGTGAGGGTGTGAGGTGAGGGAGGGGTTGGGTTGGGGGGTAGCAACCAATTGGCATGAGTATACAAACGGTTTGTCAATCAAGAAAATGTAATTCTCCATCTAGTTTTGTAAATGAGCATAGTTACGCCCCTGTACAACAAATGTACACTGATATGTATTAATTCATCTTTGCCATGTCAATTACCATTGCACATTATTCTCCTAATGGACGGCTTTACACAAACGCCTATCTTAGAACTGCTTACACTCTGTTCCAGGATTTGGGCATGGACCCTGGGTCCTCGTCGGTGGATAGATACCACTCAAACACTGTCCACATTATAAGGAGAATTTAAAATGAACACTGAATAGATTTGTCTATGAAAGGGTTACAACACTAGAACCACCAGACCGTTTGGTCCAAACACTCAGTTTTCACAACATTTGGTCCTTGCGGTAGCTTGAGTCAGTAAGCTGGATAAGTTTGAGCAACCACCAATTTGAACTCTATTTCTTGCCGTGGAAGAAAGCCCGAAGTGCGGGTATTATACGTCGCTTTAGTGAGATCCACGAGCACGGCCATGGTGACGGCGTATCTCGGAGAAACTGGGGCAAATGAAGAATCCCAACCAACCAACCAACCTCCGTCCCAGGTTAGACGATCATTAAGACCGAATATTTATAAGCGTCTGTATACAATACACAACTTATTAACTCGTCACGAAACAGTTTGTGTGATCTTTAACTAAACACTCCACAGAACTGCAGCAATATATGAAATACCTGACTCTCTACCAGACAAACCAGTGATTAATGTTATGAGCAACTATCTACGTCTTCCGGGCATGGTGACATACAATCAACCATGTCATCTAGCCACGCCACTCCCCTCCATTACGTCGCCTCTGACGTCCAGCAGAAGATGCTGGGAACTCTCTACATCCCGGGATGCCACGGGGTGCTGGGAACTCTCTACATCCCGGGATGCCACGGGGTGCTGGGAACTCTCTACATCCCGGGATGCCACGGGGTGCTGGGAACTCTCTACATCCCGGGATGCCATGGGGTGCTGGGAACTCTCTACATCCCGGGATGCCACGGGTGCTGGGAACTCTCTACATCCCGGGATGCCACGGGGTGCTGGGAACTCTCTACATCCCGGGATGCCACGGGGTGCTGGGAACTCTCTACATCCCGAGATGCCACGGGGTGCTGGGAACTCTCTACATCCCGGGATGCCACGGGGTGCTGGGAACTCTCTACATCCCGGGATGCCACGGGGTGCTGGGAACTCTCTACATCCCGGGATGCCACGGGGTGCTGGGAACTCTCTACATCCCGGGATGCCACGGGGTGCTGGGAACTCTCTACATCCCGGGATGCCACGGGGTGCTGGGAACTCTCTACATCCCGGGATGCCACGGGGTGCTGGGAACTCTCTACATCCCGGGGTGCCACGGGGAAACAGACAGTTACAAAGCGGCCTTTACACGGCAAGTTTAAGTTTAACAACTCAAGTTGTTACTTTTTTTTAAAGTTGTCAAACTCGCCTTTTCACACGTCAAACACATGTTGTCAAACTTTCGTGTCATTTGAGCTCCATGTCTCTATTGGTGCGGTCACATGACAATTTCGTTGACTGCGATTGGTTGTTTCTGAACAACACGAGTTTGACAACACTTCACACGTCAAACTCAAGTTTGACAACACCGAAAGTTTGATGGAAAAGTTGATGAGAATAGAGACCGATCCTATTTCTCGACAACTGTTTGAAAACTCTGAAATTGGTGTTGGTGGCGAGTTGTTGAAATGTTCACACTCTCAAACTCGAGTTTGACAACATGTGTTGTCGGACACCAGTTCATACCTTGTTGGACCGGTAGCACCAGGAGAGTTTTCCAAGCTGAGTAGATCTGAAAAATGTCACATACAACTTCTATTAATGTTTAGTAAAGGCGACCACTTGCAGTAATAGCACGGAACTAATACACATATATGTATAACGAAACTGTATGATTATATTCCCATTTAACATTTAACAGTTTATCATTAGTTTGCTCTTCATTTGTTTAAATGATCACCTTTGTTGCTTGTGTTGTAATCTGATTGACTGTGTTTCAGCATGACGGAGAAGGGACCGCCGTTGACCATTAACTGACTGTAGGAGCCGGACTCCGTCACCGACCCCCCGCTGACCACCAGTATATGGTCCACGTGAGGCAGAACAGCCATGTTGTGGGTGACCAGTACCCGAGTCTGCAATGGTTTAAATGTTGCTAACCGCGGCACGCAGCAATTGTTACACTAAATCACCTGGTCTCTGAGCCCAGTTCTGGTGTTCCCAGCGTTGCACCAATTGTTTCACTAAATCACCTGGTCTCTGAGCCCAGTTCTGGTGTTCCCAGCATTGCAGCAATGAAATTGCTGGAATATTTATAAAAGTGACATTATATATAATCAATCATATCTCTAGTAAATGTATGCTGGGGTACAAAAACTATTAAGTACTAAGCGATGACCTTGTTTTTCAGGATTCCGTTGTTGCTGATGACGCTACTGAAGATGTGTCTGGCTACGTGGTTATCCACGGCGCTCAGGGGGTCGTCAAGGAGGACGATATCAGCATCACTGTAGACAGCCCTTGCTAGAGACACTCTCTGCTTCTGTCCGCCACTCAAGTTGATCCCCTTATTTCAAGATAGGAACCATTAAATATAAAAGAAGCCATATATTTTTTCCTGACAAAACGTCACATGAACCACGACAAACAAGAACCCGCAGTCATTTTATGTATGCTATATAAAAAAGGAAAACATAGGTTCCAGACTGAACAAGACTGCAAGCCGAAGGTGAAGTTGTCAGTCTTCAAAATGCATTGAAATCGCTATCAGTGGTTTACTCCTGTTACATGCATTGCTCCCTCTACCCCATCACTTGGAGTCTCTTCAGATGCCCCTCAGTCCTCATTGTACTTCAGACTGCGTATATTCAAGAAACAGATCACAGTTAGAAATCGCACTCGCTAAATCGTCCCGTGAGGTTAAAACCAAATCTGACAAAAGCGTATTAAAAACTGTGTGGTATTACTTCTGTTATTCTACACCAAGTCTTGTCCCCAACGTTATATGATCTTCGTCTGGCACACGCACCCCTGACACATGAGGGCGTGTCAGCTTCCTGTTTGAGGAGAGACCAAAGTACAGACACTGACCAGTTTGTTGTTTTCCGACGAGCAGTGGTATATGCTGACAAAACAACGACGATATAAATTTATATCATATCCACGGCGATTCTGGGTTCGACCTGACGATGTTTGGTAGTTCCGAGCAGCTTAAATAACCCATCATCATGATCGTGCCCTGACATCCTGCGGCGTACGGTATGTCATGAATTAATTTGATCAACTGAAATGGCTGAGATATGTCATAGAACGGATCTATTTGCTGAGCCAACCTTATATAGGTGATGGCATGTTATACGTTCACCTTCTCGCCTATCTCCACCTGGTCACCCCCCGGAAACTGGGCGAGGTCGGGGTTGAGGGCACATGCTTCCAATATGTCTTCATATCTCAGCTTCTCCAGCCGCTGTCCGAAGAGGATGTTCTCTTGCAGGGTGACGTTCTGGATCCATGCCTGTTGAGGGAGGTACGCTGTGCGGCCCTGGGAGAAGACATACAGGTACGTAACTATGGTTACCGTATCCCCGTATCCTTGTTTAGTATCACAACTGGATCGACCGGTAAACAAATATGTCAATGACAACCTACTTCGACATCTAACATAACATATTTTTCAAAACGAACAGAACATTTTTTTTTAATCTGAAGACCCGTCCTTCATCAGTTTCCACCAAACCGGTACACCTGATTTTATCAAAAGTTTCATTACAAATATATTCAAGGAAATGAATAAGGGAACACATGAAAGTACAAGTGTTCCTTTATTTTTTTCCAGAATGTCACTCACATTGCAATACAAAGCATGCGAAGAAACCTGGAAAAGAGTATAGGTACACTTGTACTTTCATGTGTTCCCTTATTCGTTTCCATGAGCATTTAACATTGTTTTATTTTGGAAGATAAAGACGGCTGACTCCTCGAAAACGCCACCAGAGCTTTGTTTGTGATACTGATTATGAATGCAGATTTGGTTCCTGGTGCTATTTAGCGAGACCTGATATCTTTGACTACTGAATGAAAGCATCAGCAGCGATTGACGACAAACGTTCAGATCACCGAGCTTGATTATCGGAGCTTTGGTCTGACAAGACTGATGTGGCAAGTACTGTTAATGTTTCTATATATTTGCACCACAAGTTTTACTTATCACCTTCACATGCACGTGGCCCGTGAGTTTTTCCATCTCTCCGAGTATCGCCGACAGCATGGATGACTTGCCGGCACCAACTGCTCCAACGACAGCCGTAAGACTGCCTCTCGGTATCTTCAGGTTCAGACTGTAAGGAAACATTATGTATTATTATTATTATTGGATATTTATATAGCGCACATATCCACGTACTAGTGCATGCTCAAGGCGCTGGTATTTTCTTTCTCTCGATCATTGGATGTCATTTTCAACGGCACATTTACTATCAATCTCGACTCCCTGGGGAGCCTACAACTCTTGCTGCCACAAGGCGCACCGAGTTCTTGCGGCTTTCCCATCCTTACGAGGTACCCATTCACAGCTGGGTGGACTGGGACACATAGTCACAGTACTTTGTCCAAGTTTACTGCACGTTGCTGTACCCCCACTAGGTGTTTGCACGTATTCATGTGGCCACCATCTGGTCATATACCAACGGAATCGTGGGTTCTTTGAAGTGCACAGGGTTGTGTACTGTACACTAGGGGTTGTGACAACACTGAAAGAGTCTGCACATAAAGTTGACACCAAGGTTTTACACCCGGTCACAGGTGGGTTCGATCCTGGCACCTCATTCTCGCTGGATCACTCGCCCGCTCGCCCTCCATGCCCCCAAACATAACCAGAGCGATAGCTAGACGGGTTTACCGGCACTGTGTCCACGTGGTGCAGGGCGGACAACAAAGGCAAGTTATGTCAAAGTGGACAGTATCAATTCTAATTTGGCTTTCCATAAACAAACTGCAAATATTTATGGATCAAGGTGTTTTATGTTTTTTATTTGATACATTTAGTTGTAATATTCATATTGGAAACAAGATCTGCTTCTAATTTAAGAGGCCGGTATGAGTAGCAAAAGCGTTAGTTCCCATACTGATTCCTGGCCGGCCACTCACCCTCACTAACCCTAAACACGTATGATGTCATCGAAGGGCACAGATTTGGGCTGACAAACCAAGATTCACAGCCGTATATCGGCAATTTTCATCATTTTACCAACATAAGTTACTTGAAACTTCTTCATCCCCGGACCCCCACGAAGAAGGACGTTCATATTGAAGATATTACCATTTTAGGACAAATACTCTTTCATCATCCCAGACAAAGGTGCCGTTTTGAATATCGACAGCAGAATCTGCAACTAATCAGAACAGATAAATATGTTAGTTCAATTAGAATTCACTTTCGCATTTTTCTGCGTTTCTGGAGTTGCTCAATTTACTGCACTCTGTATGGATGTCGGATTTTACATTTACCACTCAGCAAACAGAATAAGGTACTGCATATAATCAGGAAATAGTAGTCTCTTAAATGGACGTGGGCAAAACATATTAGTTAAACTATCAACAGACAGGCCTTACCGCATGGTTTATCAGGGCTGTCACCATCTGTTTTATGGTCGTCCTCAAGGAGAAAGGTTCGAATCCGACCGAGATGGAGGTTGATCTGAAGGAACAACACATGTCACAGTCAGCAATATCCCACCTATCTAAAGGCGGCCTTCAACGAGTCAACCAGTGACCGACAGCATGAGCACACTAGCTGTTATATGTGTGGCCGAAGATTAGGGGATTGTTGTCATATTACTGATATTATACGGTAAACAGATCAAATGTTATAACTTTCTGTCATGTATACATGCTCATGTTACCGAGTGTCAGTGTTGGATGTTCAGTTGAAGCGACATGACGAAATTTTAAGTGGTATATTGTACAACACGTGACATATTGACACAATTACGTTATCTAAACAATAGTTCTCTTCTTTAATTTTTGTAATATAATACGTCGTTTTTCTGTAACTGGAATTGTAGCAGGTGGCTGGTTATCCAATTAATGTTATCAATATTGTATTTTTGCGTTCGTGGAGTTATAAACGGGGAAGATAACATCATACAATCGAAACGTCAGCAATTTACACTTCACAGATTCTTTGTTTAATCATTAACACAAAAACGGTGGACAATGATAAAGACAACAATCAGTGACATTATTCAGTACAATAATCACTTCAGTGCATAAGTCCGTTAATGGAGGAGGACTATTTTATTTCAGCTTGCATGCAATTTTCTAATCAGTTACCTTCAGGAAGAACAGGAACACAAGCGACGTCTCGTTCAAGCTGTATTTGAGAATGTTGAGGTAGGAGACGACGAGAAAGGCGGTTTGGGCGTCCAGCATGTCCCCGGTCAGGTACACATAGGCGGCAAACGTTACCACGGACATCTGTCACAGATACTGCGTAGGTGTATACATAACATACTCTTGCTGATCTGGATACAGCGTAAGTGTATACATAACATACTCTTGCTGATCTGGATACAGCGTAAGTGTAGCAAAACTACTTGGAGATCTGACACAGGTTTCAAACCGATAATATTTTCAATCTGTAGAGATAATAAAGGTACAGCTGCGTTTTTGTCATCAACCAAACTGGTGCAGATCATGTTCGAGATGCTGTCTCCCAAAGAATATTTAATAGTGCATAACTGTACTGTTTACTTAATGTCTTTGGAACTAACGTTTACTATATGTAGCAATGAGCGCCAGAGGGCGAGAACGATAGTAATTGTGCAACCAATAGTAACTGAACCTATATATACGTGGAAGTGAGTATAGATTGAAGCAGCTTTGACCATCACCTCAGTCGTGATGTGGGATTCACCTCAAAGCTTTGCAGATCTTACATGGGAAACTCTGGAGTACAGCTATGGTGCTGTCAAACCACGAATTGGAGTCAGAGTGAATCTTGGAGACTACATCAACAGGATACAGGAAGGAGAAAGTAGCTAGTGCGCTACACGTGCCTCTAAAACTGGTCCAGTTGGTCCGACCTGAGACTCAGAACTTTAACGGAGACGAATGCCATATATGGAAGTACTGTATTACCAGATACGGCACGACTGTCCAGGAGAAGCTGAAGAGGGCCGAGACTGTGTAGAACCGTCTCAGGACGCCAAGTTCGTCCTCTCTAGCCGACATCACCCTCTGCCCGAAACACCGCTCCCATGCATTCAGCTTCACAACCTGCACGTAGAAAGCAGACATGGATCGCCCCGTGAGGATACCCGGACAGAAGGGGACCCCGTACCCATGCATTGCCTTGAGTGAGTGAGTGAGTGAGTTTAGTTTTACGCCGCTTTTAGCAATATTCCAGCAATATCACGGCGGGGGACACCAGAAATGGACTTAACACATTGTGCCCATGTGGGGAATCGAACCCGGGTTTTCGGCGTGACGAGCGAACGCCTTAACCACTAGGCTACCCCACCGCCCCAGCATTGCCTTGAAGTGGAGGTTAGACGGAAGAGTGGGACCAGCACCCAAAATTTATAATTATGCTCCAAAGGGAATTTCTGATCGGTTTTCTACCTGGAAAGTATTCAAGGTCAGGATAAGTTGCCTGAAGCTTGATGCTTAGCATTCCTTTGTTGCCGTAAGATCAGAGGTCATCTCACCTTCATGCCGTTACAACAGAGACAACTCACTTCATGCCGTTACATCAGAGATCAACTCACTTTGAGGTCGTTACATCAGAGATCAACTTACCTTGATACCGTTGAGGACCTCTGTGAGCAGCTTCATCCTCTGCTCCGTCTTCTTCATCCTCTCCTTGTCAATGATCTCCGCTCTGTCCGTCATCAGCAGGTTGGTCGGGATGAGCACCAACATCACCGCCAGGGCAAACACGGCCGCCACACCGAGCAGGTTGAACAGGCGATAGAATATGACCACCGCTAGGAGAGGGCTGAGGATGATCGTGCTCAGTTGATCAACATAGGAGCCGACCTGGCTGGCATTGACTGACATCAGAGTGGTGAGTTCGCCCAGGGAATACTTCTGTCGAGCTTTGTTGGACATCGACAGACTCTTGGTTTTCAAAGGGCAAACATAAACATAATTTTTGTTAAATATTTGAAATGTCATTTGTAAAATCTACAGGATGCCGTTAAGAATAAAATAATGGAATATCACTACTGCAATGATGGCAGAGGTATTGATATCGGAATAAGCCGAGTAGACCTGAATGAATGATTTCTGATACCTTCTTAAAGATAGCAGAGTACATGGCTGTTCTGACACTGCGTCCGAGGCGACTGGAGCCATCAAAGGAGTGCTCAATGAAGATGCTGAACCCGATCTGGTTTAGGAAGAAGGCCACGATGAGACCCAGACCACGCCCCTGTCCCGTGGGTCCAGCGTCAATGTAGGTGATGAGTTGGCTGCACGGAGTGAGTGAGTGAGTGAGTTAATGTTGTTTTACACTGCAGTAAGCAATGCTACAGACATGATGAGGTGTTATGAATAACCGTTTCTGGGTAAGGAATACGAGAGGTCAATCAGGGAGGTCACACATTACAACCACCTAATCTCCAACTGTGAGACCGTACAAGCACTAGGTACACGAGAGCTGTCTAGTCCCGGATGTCGCAGGATTCGACTGCACTAAGATGTCAAGAGTCCCATTCCCGTCTTTCGTAATATTCCTAACATAGACTGATGTTAGTGTTTGTGGCAAGTAAACTCTTCAAAAAAGGAAACGCACAGGCCAAAAAATAGAAATTATTCAACGTATTTAAGTGTACATAGGACGATTAAACTTGAACATAGATGAAGGAAATTCGACACACAGATGAACATATGCATTGTTGTCATGGTCAGCATTAATTCAGTTCACTCACTGTACATGTGTGGACACAAGGGGACGTTCAGGTCAGTATCTGGTGACACCATCCATTGCAGCCGCCACTGTTCGACACACCTTGGAAGGGATTGCACAAATCGTCGGATTTTTGCTTGGGGAACTCTACGCCATTCCTCCTGCAACGCGTTGGTAATTTCTGCAAGTGCCGGAGGACGATAGTGGCGTTTACCGACGCGTCGATTAAGTTCGTCCCATAGATGCTCGATTGGGTTCAGATCAGGCGATTAACGTTTGGATTGGCAAGGTAGGCACCGGTTACACGAGCTGTGTGAGGTCGAGCGTTGTCGTGTTGAAACAGCTCTGTCTGGCGGTTAAAAAGTGGGAGGAGGTAAGGTCGCAGGATTTGGTCGATGTAGCGATTTGAACCACCACTAGCTCTGATCTACCCGTGTAGGACATGGGTCCCCACACCATGACGCTTTCTCCACCAAATTGGTCCACTTCTCTAACGCAGTTTGGCGTCGATAGACACGCTGTCTCCCAGGAAAAGCGATTCATCGTTGAAGGAGGAAACGCGATTTATCGCTGAACCAAACGCGTAGCCAGTTCCTGACGATTTCTGATGGTTTGGTCGGAAATTATTGGAAGACCAGGCAGCTGGCCTGCATTGTCCATCGCTGTAGCAAATCGGTGACGTAGGTGAACCGCCCGGATGAATCGGTCCTGAGCAGGACCGGTCTTCGACTTCTGGGACGATCCTGAGTCGATGCCATAATCGAGATATGATGCTGTGGTGGACGTTAAAGTGTCTTGCAATGGCAGACTGGGATTCTCTTGCTTCCAAACGTCCAATGGCGATATTTCGGTCAGTAACATTCAATCTTGGCATTTTTTATCTTCGTTTATGACGTACATTTTGTTATGACATGATGAATTTGGTTTGGCCTTTATCGTCGATGTCTCTATCCGACACATTGCACGTCCATTACGTGGAAAACGTTTTCTACATGCATTTTTTATGTATTGTTTTTATTTTTATGACAAAAGTTTACAACACATTTTGGGATGCGTTTGCTCACAATAATCAACAACCACGACATGATTAACGGAATTCAAACATAGGAATTGTCTTAATGACGATTGCTGTCAAAATATATCGAAATGAACTGCTGAAAACGCCCGTGCCTTTCCTGTTTTGAAGAGTGTATGTTATTTCAGATCCTTTCGTACCCACCAACTTATGCTGGTCGTACAAGGGGATTTAGTGGATCTGGAGGTCAGTCTTGGTGACTTGATTAACGATCTGTCTTTGTATCCAATTTCCATGGATCGTTGTTTATAAAGGCATTCGGATTCGGTTATTTATACAACGCCATCATATTTTGGAATATTGCATGGTCCGGCATTAAACAACAGATATTTCAGAGCTAACAAGCATCAATTGTCTTGTTCAATCATTTATCGAAAGTTCCCTTGACTAAAATGTTACTGACCTTGACTAAAATGTTACTGAAATGAAATATATTATTTCAATATGAAGTTGTTCTTTGTGAGACGGACAATGAATGATGACCTTTTCCCGTGACATTTTCCTTCTTTACATACCGTAAAATAAGCGGAGCATTCACGGTACATGCGAACTGGATGAGACGGCAGCACTGAGCAAACAGAAACATCCAGCTGAACGACCTGACCAGGGCCCAGACCAGGGATGGGGAGCGGCTGTGTCTGGAGGGATAACAGTAATGACGATAGATAACATTGTACATGTTGATTATATCCCACCAAACAAATACTGTAATATCTCGGCTCAGGGAGTATTCGTCTATCGCGAACGCAGGAATGGCGCTGACAGATCAAGGATCATTAAAGGATCCGGAATCGAACCCAGGACCAGGGGTGTTTAGTCTTAATCCTTAACACAGAATCATGTTGGGACACATCGTTTATGAGAAATCCCAGAGTCCTGTTTGGGAATCATGGTGAAGGATGCTGCACCTTGTGGTGTTTGGCCAGAAATAAGACGTCACCTGGACGTCTGTGACGTCTCATCACTTGTACACAGTCCGCCATGTGAAGTAGAAGTCTTCTCGTTCCTACTATCGTGTCTGCTTACACTGACGATGTTCATAATTTAAACTTTGCATTTTTACCAGAACATGGTCATTGTGTAAACTGACAAATCACACATCCACACAGTCATTTCTTGTAGAATTAGTCCCCAAAGCATTATTACAATGGAAATTGGGTCGGCAGGCGACGTGTTTGATTGCGTATCATTGTACATCAACAGAACGGTGCTAATGATGCCAAGCACTGGTTCGATTGGTGAAGACTTTGACATTAACAAAAGGCTTAACATATTACTGATCGGAGTACATTGATCCGTAGATTGGGAAAATGAAGGATTCTCATTTGCCATACGTTTAAAATATACTCATGGAAACGTATTAGGGAACACATGAAAGAACAAGTGTTCCTTTATTCTTTTCCAGGTTTCTTCACAAGCTTTGTACAGGGGCACCTAGGTTCGGGTCCCGAGATGGGCACATTTGCGTAGTATCCTTGGACAAGATACTTAGATCCACATTGTCTCAGTTCACCCAGCTGTAAAATGGGTACCCGTGAGGATGTGCTGGTAATGTGAGTGTTTAATTCATTGCGCTTAACAGGCAGCATGATTGTATGATCCCCAGGGAAATGAAAAAGTATCGGAAAGTACAACAGTGTCCTATGGCCGGGGATAGTTATGTACGTAGCGCCGTGAGCAGGCAATGTGCCAGGATATGAGCGCCATATAAACGGACTATTACTATTACAAGCTTTGTATTGCACTGTGGGCGAAATTATGGTAATAAATAAAGGAACACTAGTACTTTCATGTGTTCCTTTATTTGTTTCCATGAGTATATACCAATAACTACCTCTGAATGACACAAATTGGAAACTCTTCCGCCCGAGTTCGTTTCTATATTCACTGTTGAGTCGTATATATAACTACAAGTAACCTTGATCTGTCATTTCCCAATACACACGCTCCTGTAGCAATAATTCTTTGACGCCTACTGGTGACAATCATTAATTTTCACAACATTATTCACTCTCCTTATAAAGATCCGCAAACAAGGTATTTATTTCTTTTGAACAGGTACATGCAAATATACAATGTAACAAAATGTTCAGAAATGTTTACAAAATGTAAGTCAACTGTTTTATTACCTTTTCTCCTTTGACCATGATGTTTCCACAACGCTGTCGATGCTGCTGCATTGGTCTTCTTCTGAGATGTCGCTGACATCATCTTCACGCAGCACCTTCTTTTCTCCCTTTGTGATAAGTCTGGTATTTGTGGAAATACAATTGCCCTTATTAACAGGTCTTGGTGATTTTGTGTTCGTCAGAAAGCAGATACACTGGACCATCGTGGTTTGCAGTTCGACTTGAAGTGTGTGTGTTAACCGAAGTGAGCGAGTGTGAGGGAATTTACGCCGCATTTAGCAATATCAGGTCGGGGAACGTACCCGTATACCCATGTTGGGAATCGAAACAGAATCATTGGTGTGTCGAGCGAACGCTTTAAACACTAAGCTAGCGCACCGCCTCCGAACCGAAGTGTGAACAGAGGATAGTCTGCACTGACCATGTCATTTTACGTTATTTAAACGAAAAGCAAAACGTTTCAGAATATTATCAGATGTTAGGGACAACACTACCTTAAGGAAAGCACTACAGACTTACTTTACAAATAAATGCCATCCAAGTTATTTATTTTTTTACTTTTTATATGTCGGACACTAAATGTTTGACGGCGAATTACCGGTTCAAAGTTGCTGAGGCTCAGCAATATGTCAAGTATCAGAACCAAATCAGGCCTGAAACGTCCTTCTATACAAATGTAAATACAGTTTAAGATACCTCAATGTCATCGACATATCCGGATAAGGAGGAGTATACCCACATCACCTAACCTTCTCCCACATCATCTAACCTTCTCCCACATCACCTAACCTTCTCCCACATCACCTAACCTTCTCCCACATCATCTAACCTTCGCTCACATCACCTAACCTTCTCCCACATCATCTAACCTTCTCCCACATCACCTAACCTTCTCCCACATCACCTAACCTTCTCCCACATCACCTAACCTTCTCCCACATCACCTAACCTTCTCTCACATCACCTAACCTTCTCCCCCACATCACCTAACCTTCCTCCCACATCATCTAACCTTCTCCCACATCATCTAACCTTCTCCCACATCACCTAACCTTCTCCCACATCATCTAACCTTCTCCCACATCACCTAACCTTCTCCCACATCATCTAACCTTCTCCCACATCACCTAACCTTCTCCCACATCACCTAACCTTCTCCCACATCACCTTGCCTTCTCTCACATCACCTAACCTTCTCCCACATCACCCTAGCCTTCTCCCACATCATCTAACCTTCTCCCACATCACCTTACCTTCTCCCACATCATCTAACCTTCTCCCACATCACCTAACCTTCTCCCACATCACCTAACCTTCTCCCACATCATCTAACCTTCGCTCACATCACCTAACCTTCTCCCACATCACCTAACCTTCTCCCACATCATCTAACCTTCGCTCACATCATCTAACCTTCTCCCACATCACCTAACCTTCTCCCACATCATCTAACCTTCTCCCACATCACCTAACCTTCTCCCACATCATCTAACCTTCTCCCACATCACCTAACCTTCTCCCACATCACCCTAACCTTCTCCCACATCATCTAACCTTCTCCCACATCACCTAACCTTCTCCCACATCACCTAACCTTCTCCCACATCACCTAACCTTCTCCCACATCACCTAACCTTCTCCCACATCATCTAACCTTCTCCCACATCACCTTACCTTCTCCCACATCACCTAACCTTCTCCCACATCATCTAACCTTCTCCCACATCACCTAACCTTCTCCCACATCATCTAACCTTCTCCCACATCATCTAACCTTCTCCCACATCACCTAACCTTCTCCCACATCTCCTAACCTTCTCCCACATCATCTAACCTTCTCCCACATCACCTTACCTTCTCCCACATCACCTAACCTTCTCCCACATCACCTAACCTTCTCCCACATCACCTAACCTTCTCCCACATCACCTAACCTTCTCCCACATCACCTAACCTTCTCCCACATCACCTAATTAGCAGAGAGCCCAGAACGCCTAATATCTGTTCCCAAGTGGGGGTGTCCTCCCCGTTCTCCATTAATTCTTACAACAACATCTAACAATGATAATAATAATTCAGTTTACATAACACATGAAATCATGTAACTGCAAAATATGGGAATCATTTTGCATAGAGATTTCTTTTGAAACACAATGCAAGTGCCTTCAAAATATCAACATTTGTTGAAGACATAAGTTGTACAGGGCTCCAGATAAGGGCCGTATCGGCATATGTACGGATAGAAAATTGCACGATACGATAGGAAATAATTTAGAAAACGTAGCAGATACGCACCACAGCAATGGTGAAAGGTCTTAGAATCATTTACAGATGTATTTATCTGAAAAAGTATTGTTTTATTGTTTATTGACCTGTTTACACAAGAGTAGCAATGTTGTGGTGCATATATGAAACGAAACACAAGATTACTGATATGCCATTAAATTCCATTCAGTACTCTAAATGTACTCTTAAGTTTTTCCAGTACTCCTTTATTGAAAACATAAGGAGTACGTACTCCTGATGTTGAAAATTATCTGGAGCCCTGATTGCAAAGCAATAGTTTCACATGCACGTGACATGTTTCTGATTACTTGAAATAATTGACCATTGTTTCGCAGAGGAAAAACAAATCATAGTTACTGACAAATGTGATAAACTCAAAATCATTCAACTTAGAAAAAAAAACCCGTTAATGTTCCATGTGCATAGTTTTTAAACTGAGTTCTCACAATCCTGTGTGATTTTTGTGTCTCTATACCACTGATACTTGTATGAGCCGGCGATGGACCACGGCCGAGTTAATTTATCAACTGAATATATAAAATATATATAAGATATATAAAATATATTCATTAATGGTATCACTGCGTTTTGTCATCCTTTTACTCCGACTTGGTAGCTGAACCCCCTCTGATCACAAGATATGGACTATCCCACACCCACTTAACCTAATCCTGAGTAATCAACCAGGCATGACATACCCACATCACCTAATTAATTGTCCTTACGGTTGTACCCCATAACCCCTACATGCCATTACCCCTACACCCCAGTACCCCTACAATTAGTTAAAACAACACACGGCATTTACCTGTCTGGCATAATGGACTGACCCAAGGAGAGATTAGTGCATAGAGTATACAGATGAGATCAAGGGAGGGATTAAGCTGTTGTTTATTGTTTTGTGTCAAGGAAATTTGGGATCAGCTAAAAGTTGATTAGTTTCATGATGCCAAAGAATGGAAGGTTTCATTCAATCCTAACAAAACAAAATCAATACAGTTCAGTAGAAAACTAAATAGAAGCATTGAACCTGATCTTACAATGAACGGTGTGATAACCAAGACGTAGATAATCATAAGCATCTTGACCCTTCAAAATAATTGTTACTGGGATATTCACATAAACTCTATGAAACGAAAGTTAGCCCACTGATACAATAAAACTGTGGAAATCCCTGAGTTCGGAAATTCAAAATATTGATACTTTATCCCGATTCAAAAACTCGATATTAAGACAATATAACAAAACTATTATTTTTGATCTAAACTGATTTGATTTGAATGCTGATAGGTTTGATAGACATCATCGACAGCCCCTCGTGCTCATGTGGACATCCAGTCGAAAATGCTGTGCATTATTTCTTTACATGCAATAAATACACGGAATTAAGACATAAATCATATTTCTATTTAAAGGGGTTTAGTATCAACAATGTACTATGGGTATCAACACTGTACTATGGGTATCAACACTGTACTATGGGTATCAACACTGTACTATGTACATTGAATGTTAACAATTAATTGTTAATGTTCAACAATTAATCATGATGACAACTTATTGTTAATCCTAATGGGTACAAATTAGGTGAAGTAGGGAGGACACCGGATAATAAAGTTCGAGTTTTCGAAGATTCGTTATATAGGACGGAAGAATGACTCACCCATTGGCCCAGGCAAAGGAGATTCGTGAGAGCAGAGACGAGAGGTGGAGAGGCGACGGACGGGGCTGTATATGATATTGATCGGGAATATTATATTGTTGAGGAATGAACACATTAGTTAGGTCACACTATATAGGATATTGTATTGCATCCAAACATGTGATGTAGTTGCATAACCGTTGACGGATGTTATTCAAACAAACCATGAAGTTAAGTTGGACTAATTATCTAGTGTGTTTCACCAAGTGAGTGAGTGAGTGAGCTGGGTTAAACGTCGCTATGAATGATATTCCGGTTATGTTGCGGTACGTCGGCTTGGTGTGAGAGGAAAGCCAGAAGGGGAGCATGTCTCACATGTCGATCAGTAACGTGCTCGTGGGTTTCAGCAAAGTGTATACATCTATTTGTGTGCAGCACTTCCGAGTTCTAGCCAAGCCATCTGACACGTTAAAACCCAGCTCACTCACTCGCCCAGAGTTACCAACATCAGTTAAAAAGAAAAAGTAAAGTAACAACATGGGCAATGGGGTCTCTATACATATACTAGTTAAAATAGAATTTCCTATAGTCGGAGTTAAATCAACAGTCCATGGCGAAAAAGTGAGCCAGTATGTCACGTCGTTCAACACGAAGGTCAACTTGAGGGCGAAGATTGGAGAACAAATGTTGAGACAGATGACACAAAGTAAAGCGGCGCTAAAATCTCAAGTCTGACCAAAAACCCTCATGCGGCTCAAATCCGGCCAAGAACTAAACGTCCTACACCTCGTGCAGTCCATATCCAGTTTAGAACGATACGTTATAATACTTGTCATGCAGTCATATCCAGTCTAGAACGATACGTTATTATACGTGTCATGCAGTCCATATCCAGTCTGGAACGATACGTTATTATACGTGTCATGCAGTCATATCCAGACTAGAACGATACGTTATAATACGTGTCATGCATTCATATCCAGTCTAGAATGATACGTTATAATACGTGTCATGCAGTCCATATCCGGTCTAGAACGATACGTTATAATACGTGTCATGCAGTCCATATCCAGTCTAGAACGATACGTTATTATACGTGTCATGCAGTCATATCCAGACTAGAACGATACGTTATAATACTTGTCATGCAGTCCATATCCAGTCTAGAACGATACGTTATTATACGTGTCATGCAGTCCATATCCAGTCTAGAACGATACGTTATTATACGTGTCATGCAGTCATATCCAGACTAGAACGATACGTTATAATACTGTCATGCAGTCCATATCCAGTCTAGATCGATACGTTATAATACGTGTCATGCAGTCCATAGCCAGTCTAGAACGATACGTTATAATACGTGTCATGTAGTCCATATCCAGACTAGAACGATACGTTATAATACGCGTCATGCAGTCCATATCAAATCTAGATCGATGCGTTATAATACGTGTCATGCAGTCCATAGCCAGTCTAGAACGATACGTTATAATACGTGTCATGCAGTCCATATCCAGTCTAAAACGATACGTTATAATACGTGTTGTGCAGTCCATATCGAGTCTAAAACGATACGTTATAATACGTGTCGTGCAGGACATATCAAGTCTAGAGACTTGTTTTGAAAAATGTCCAACCCGGCACATTATCGATCCATTTTCTCTGCCAGTTTCCAATGTATTATAACACACGAGATGCCTGGGAAAAAACCCATCGTATTCCCATTACCTGCACCAAACCGATAGGCTGGCAACTGACCAGAGTCTAGTTCTCCATGAGTGAGTGAGTTAGGTTTAACGCCGCTTTTAGCAATATTCCAGCAACATCACGGCGGGGGACACCAGAAATGGGCTTGACACATTGTACCATGTGGGGAATAGAACCCGGGTCTTCCGCGTAACGAGCCAACGCTTTAACCACTCGGCTACCCCACCGCTACGATTGTAAATACAACACTTTGAAGCGTAAAAGACGCATGTAGGTTTATGGGCACAACAGACGTAAAGCAAGGTGTCCGAACTGCCGGGGTCAGATCTATCGAGGTTTTACTGTATGACAATCATACTTGCCTGACCACTCATGCTGTGGGGGCTGTTGATGTGTGGGACCCCGCTAGTTCCGTGCCGGGTTGGTGTACAGATCACCAAGTCCCTTGCACCTCATTGTGCAATACCGGCTTCGTTTAACCGTCTTCCTCGCCACTACATGGCTGACCTACTCATTCCTGATTTCGGCTTATCTTGAATAGCAAGGTCATTGGGTCATATTCTGTTGCTTCTCTTTTTCACCATTGTATCGATGATAAAACATAATGAAGGTTTATTCAGTGAACAAGACGATAACATACATCTGCCATACAAGTTTTGTCATTACTGACAAGGCCTCTGGTTGATAAAGTCGACTGCGTTTCAGTAGTAAAAAGGGACATAACTCAAGCAACTGTTGATTGCGTTGTTGTAAATAAGATATACGGTTACGAGAGATCGATCCCCATAAACAGGCTTTTCTTTTCTCTTGATGTTTTTTCCCAAAACTGACAGGGTAGGAAGGTTTTTACAAATATATTTATTTCGCAAGTTACTACTATATAAAAATACAACTGATTCTAGAGTAGCAACAGACCTTCTATGGCGGAGGTTGTTGTTGTTGATGAGGATGTGTAACGCTGGGCTCAGCAATATTTAAGCTAATTGACATATTACTACAAACATGTATGGCATGTGCCTTGCAAGTAAGCGAGACTGACCACCTGATCCCGTTAGTTGTCTCTTACGAGGCAAGAGTTGCAGTTTTAACAAGGATCTTGAAGGGTCGGCACTCGAGATAAAAAACCCGTGATGGTTAGGTCCGGGTTAGAATGAACCTTCAGTCACCCATGCTTGTCGTAGGAGGCGACTAACGGGATCGGGTGGTCAGACTCGCTGGCTTGGTTGACACATGTCATCGGTTCCCAATCGATGCTCATGCTGCTGATCACTGGATTGTCTGATCCAGACTCGATAATTTTACAGACCGCCGCCATATAGCTGGAACAGGGCATATTGCTGAGTGCGACGTAAAACCGAACTCACTCACTCACTCGAGATGTATACATTGAATCCAGTTTAAAGCCAAATTGTGTGTTGAAAAAACATTGGCGTCTTTAATTCATGTATTCCACATGATTATAAGTTGGGTCAGCAAGGTTGTTCATGACACTTAAACGTTTCCAATTTTCCTGAATGAGTAGTTTCCCCTACTGAAAATCCTGATGCTGCTCTGTTCCGACAGGGCTTACAGCGATTCCTCATCTTATCACAAGGCCTAGATCCTGTAGATCCAGGTCCACATATGTCTGTACAACTGTAATGGGAACAAAGTGCGTCTCGGATAATTGTGTAATATCAGTTCACAATGCTGCATTAGGCTGGTGCCCTGTGTCAAATACATCCATGTTAACCAACGGCCTAAAAGAAACCCCACCAAAATACAAATGGTAGCCAACAGCTAAAACAACACGGTACACAAAATTACCCGTATGAAAATCGGGTATAAAACATGAAAAGATTTGTTCTCTCTCATCATGTTACAAGCAACAAACATGCCTCGATTAACGGCTTTGCAGAGGAAGAGAGCCATCGGTATGCTGCAGTTGGGAGCGACACAGGAGCACGTTGCCAGGATCATGGGATGTCGCAAGTCCATCATCGCCAGATTTGACACACGTCTGCGACTGGCAGTACTGCAGACAGGCCAAGGAGTGGCGGACCCAAAGAAACCCCCACAGAAAGACCGGTATTTACGGGTTCTCCACCTGAGGTACAGATTCCTCGCTGTGTCCTCATCAGCCGAAAACAACCTTGGACATCCAGTCAGCAGATAGACCGTGGTCAGACGTCTCCGCCATCATGGTCTTCTTGCTTATCGACCTCTCAAGAACTTGACAAGACGTGCCAGATTGAGGTGGACAAGGACTTTACACCAGTTGTAGCAGAGAAACTGGCGAAGAGTGATCTTCAGCGACGAGCCCAGGTTCCAGCTCTTCAAGTTTGATGGCCGTGTGAGAATCTACTGACGACGTGGTGAACGGACGGCAGGGTGCAGGAAGTGGAGCCCTACGGAGGTGGAAGTGTGATTCTCTGGGGCAGCATTTGTCAGGACCAAAATACGGATCTGGTCATCATGGATGATCACAGCACGTCGCTACATGGACGAGGTTTTACGACCTGTGGTGATGCTTTTCCTGTAACAATACCCACGGACGATGATACAACAGGACAACGCCACACCTCACACACCTCGTGTAGCGAGAGACTTCCTCAACACCAACAACGTGAACGTCCTACCGTGGCCCGCACGATCACCGGATATGTCACCCATAGAGCACCTCTGGGACTAACTGCGACCACCTGGGACCAACTGGGAGGCCATATTCGGAAACATCAACAGCCGCCATTGACGAGGGACGCCTTGGCAGTTGCACTGCGGGAGGAATTTCGTCTACTCAGTTCGACACCGTGTTCGGGCCTGAAACGCTGGAACGCTGGAGGTGGTCACATCAGGTACTGGAAGTCTAATCTGTGCTTATGATCGATAACTGGTTGATCTCTCAAACTGTGATGAATTTGCCTGCAGAACTCCAAGTGTATTGTGGTTCATCTTTTAACTTTACAAAACTGTTTAGCAATAATTGGGGTTTTTTCAATGCAACATATGTTTCTACTACAATTTGCGCTTGTTTTGTTTCATAACAGGGAAATGTTCGATTCCCCACATGGGTACAATGTGTGAAGATATTGCTGGAATATTGCTAAAGGCAACTTAAAACTATACTCTCTCACTCACGTGATATTGTTGGGTAAGTAGTCGAACCAGGGTCTTGGGCGTGACGAGGACATCACACCACATATTTGCGTATGTGCTGTACAGTGCAACTACAACGACTACTACTGCGTGGACAATGCCCCCTCCACCTCACATATGACCTCACTGTGTCAGTTGGTTATTGACCGACGAAGAAGCTATCTGAAATGTCACGATGTTCTCCCAACCTCTAGACGCTATTTTAAGACTCTTTGTAAGTATATATAAACATGACGCGAAGGAGCATCCTTACCTACCTCTAAACTGGCCGTAAATCCATTAATAATTGAACGGGCATTTATTTTACAGCCCCTGCATCTAATACTGCAAGATAATTGTGTAAATAGACCCGCTATTACTTGCTACGTGTGGTGTCGTATTGCACAAAGGGTTAAGTTACTTTAACCTAGGCTATTTGAAAATTATCTGAGACCGTGCTCATTTGAAGACTCGGTCTATTTTTGCTTTAAGCAGCTTGAAAGAGACTAGCGAGCAAAATCCAAAGAGCAGTTGCAAATAACACGTGACCCAGGCCAGCTCTGTTACTCATATCAGTGTTTTTAATACTGGACTATCGTTCAAAAGTACATGAGATAGTGTAGACAGGGGTATCAAGCTATCTGAAGCCCTACATGTGTACCCTTATTTTCTGATAACACAGGCAGGCGCGTAGCAAGCCAATTTTTTTCGTGTCAGCCCGATAGGTTGCAAAGCTTTATATACTCAGAAAATTGAAACTTGACACTGATACATTTCTACATTTTTCATTTTCTCTTTTATCAAATATGTTTACAAGTATATTAAACATTAGTAAACAGTGTTAATGCCTTACTTTCGTGAAATTGTAATTTCACATGCAAACCTTGATTTTGTAGCCTATAAAGATGAAAATCACAAAATGCAGGTGTGAAAAGCAAATTCATGATGTCATTCGGGTGTATGTTTGCTTAAACTGAACACGCACATTGAATGTGAGCTGGACAAACAAATTAAACTTTTCATTTCGATCTCTGTTTGGAGATCAAGAAGGTCAACGTGATATGGGAAGGCTTGATGCTGGTCATTCTAACACTTGGGGTAGAATATAGCCCCTCTACCCTACATCAATACCCAGAGTAGAGTATAGCCACACTACCCTACAGGAACACCCGGGGTAGAATATAGCCCTACTACCCTACAGGAACACCCCTCTACCCTACATCAATACCCAGAGTAGAGTATAGCCACACTACCCTACAGGAACACCCGGGGTAGAATATAGCCCTACTACCCTACAGGAACACCCGGGGTAGAATATAGCCCCTCTACCCTACATCAATACCCAGAGTAGAGTATAGCCACACTACCCTACAGGAACACCCGGGGTAGAATATAGCCCCTACTACCCTACAGGAACACCCCTCTACCCTACATCAATACCCAGAGTGGGGAGTATAGCCACACTACCCTACAGGAACACCCGGGGTAGAATATAGCCCTACTACCCTACAGGAACACCCGGGGTAGAATATAGCCCCTCTACCCTACATCAATACCCAGAGTAGAGTATAGCCACACTACCCTACAGGAACACCCGGGGTAGAATATAGCCACACTACCCTACATCAATACCCAGAGTAGAGTATAGCCCTACTACCCTACAGGAACACCCAAGGTAGAATATAGCCCCTCTACCCTACATCAATACCCAGAGTAGAGTATAGCCACACTACCCTACAGGAACACCCGGGGTAGAATATAGCCCCTCTACCCTACATCAATGCCCAGAGTAGAGTATAGCCCTACTACCCTACAGGAACACCCAGGGTAGAATATAGCCACACTACCCTACAGGAACACCCGGGGTAGCCTATAGCCCCACTACCCCACATGAACACCCGGGGTAGACTATAGCCCTACTACCCTACAGGAACACCCGGGGTAGAGTACAGCCACACTACCCTACAAGAACACCCGGGGTAGACTATAGCCCTACTACCCCACATGAACACCCGGGGTAGACTATAGCCCTACTACCCTACAGGAACATCCGGGGTAGACTATAGCCCCACTACCCCACATGAACACCCGGGGTAGACTATAGCCCTACTACCCTACAGGAACACCCGGGGTAGAGTATTGCCACACTACCCTACAGGAACACCCGGGGTCGAATATGGCCCCTCTACGCTACAGGATTGCCCGGGTAGAATATAGCAACACTACCCTACACCCGGGTAGTATATTTCACTACCCCATAGAAATACCGGGTAGAATTATATCTTACCCCGGATGTTAGTCTCGTTGCTCATGCTGTCAGCCCCTGGTTTTCCCTGATTGTAAATGATACAGTATAACAACAAACAAAAGATGCGTCAAGAAACTGTGGTTTCTGTGTATCACAAATATAAGCTTGATAGCCTGGCATCAACTTATCTTCAACTTTTGTCCAGGGGCGGTGGAGTAGCCCAGTGGTTAAAGCGTTCGCTCGTCACGCCGAAGACCCAGGTTCGATTCCCCAAATGAGCACAATGTGTGAAGCCCATTTATGGTGTCCCCCGCCGTGATATTGCTGGAAAATTGCTAAAAGCGACGTAAAACCCAACTCACACACTAACTGTTGTCCAATATTAACTGGTGAGGGGGATGAGATAATAAATAATAATAATAATAATTCAAATATTGTTGCAAGCAACGATGCGGCTCCTTGGCTTTAGTTCTATCCACATTATTTGAGGGCTAGAAATCACAGAAGACGTTTTTGACAGGCAAGCGGATCTTCCAAATACAGCCGGGGTCGCGGGGGTCATGTACCTTTTTTTTTTTCCTTTTTTTTTTTGGAAGAAGTTCTGGAGAAGAAATAGTTCCCTCTTTTATAGGCTGTATCTCAGTTTTTCTTGGCTCTGCGGTCAAAACAATTAGTGTTCTGGAATCAACAAGACTTCATCTACCATACTGGCACTAATTGGACATCAGTTGTGGAAAGTTTGGAATGTCTAGAGCTGATGGTTGGAGCTCAGCACATTTTGGGAGCAAACTACTCAGAAAACTGCTGAAAAACATGGCCAAAAACTGAAAACAAAAATAACTGCCAAACGGTACGTTTTAGCGACTTGACCCGTCCACGCAAAATTGTTGGGAATTCGATTGTGCATCTGTACAAGAGATTTGGAAGTGTTGGAACAATTACTTCTTGAAATATTTGCTGTCAAACTTTGAAATTTTGGAATTAATTTTGAATTATTTCGCTTTCGCTATTGGGCCTAGAGCCTAGAGATTTTTAAGGGGAATATCTACACCTTGGTGTGAATCTGTGTGATATTTGTAAGCGATTCGGAGCATTGGTTTAGGAGTTATGTTTGGTACAAAAATCGGCGGAATAATAAATAATAATAATAATAATTATCCGAACGATTACAATGGGTCTCCTGTCCTAATTATATAGCGCCTAGTACCCATCTGACTAACTGCTCACTGGACGCTGTTATCAGAATCTGATGATGTGAAATAGTGTTTAACGTCACTTAAAGTGATTCCACTTGCCTGGCGACTTGCACCCAGTAGGTGCATGTGTAGTAATCAGACCTACCGCCCTTTTTATATAGTGAGATACTAGTCTAAAACGCCATTGGATATCTAGACTGTTTATAGAGTGATACGACCCGGTCAGTACCTTTTTTGTCCCTTTTCATGCCGACCGCCAGGCATAGTTACAACACATACCATTTTAACGTCTCTTTTGGGATCGAACCCCCTTCTGCCCTAAACACAGATTCGCTGTGGACTTGATCACAGATGCGGTGCTGAAATCATTCTGCGGTTCAATACAAATGTCAGCTCTCGGAGAATACCCCTTGCGAAAATGACAAATGCGACGACAATATCATTGATACTTGATGGAGTGTATAAAGTTATCGTTTATCAGTCTAAATCCCATGATTAATGCCAGATCCATGAACACGGAATTGTATTTTGAAACCATGAATGTTAAAAAAAATCGAAATTTGAAATTTAATCTGTTAGAGACTCCATGTCAGAACTCATTGTGGATCACTACAAGTCTGTAATGAGATTGCAGTCGCTCATACATCGAAATACCTCTGAGGCGAGACAAGCAGCGTGGCTGTAGAAAGCGATATCCCTATATTCGTAATGCCTTCCATTGTGTCATCGTCAGTCACGTTAATTACGCCCTTGGCGGGCTTCAAACTTCACGCAAGGGAATTTTAACGAACAATCCACTGTTCTAATTCCGCTCAAGCCCATCGTGGTGTCTTAACATCGATTTTTTTCACCATGGCAGACGAGATTGAGAAACCACGTGACCAAATGTCGTCTGCTTATCTGGCATTTCCAAAATGGCTCCAAGGGAGCGTTCCTCCGGGGCAGCAGTTGGGATCTGTGACAAGAGGGGGCTGGAAAAATTCGATAAAGCTCCGGACTAATTTCTCGGACGTGAAGCCCATGAGAGATGCACGCGCTGCACTTTGGTCATCAGCATAATGTATTCATCCGCGATGACGGAGCGCCACTTGCGCAAGTGACAAAGGATTGGGTGGGCACTGTCAACCGAAGGAAGAAGCAAGGAACTTATTTCACGGTATCGGCAGTTGAGGAGTAAATCTTAGCTCGACCTTACCACAATGACCCTTCTTGTGACAGTATTTCTGGTTCTGTGCCTGGAAGTGTTTCTCGTCCTTTGTCAGGTAAGTTTTCGATAGTTTTTTTATTGACAGCGACTTTTCCCGTTTCACCTGTATATTTCAATGTCACCAACGTGTTGTCACCTAGACATAATGTTGATATGAACATATTTCAGCATTCCGTAAAGCAATCACAATTGTTCATCAACATCTTGAAAATGTTTTAATTAATGTTTCTCCATGAGATGTTTGAGATGAAATCTAAATGTGTCATATATGCCTGTACGTTTCAAATGCAATCATCCCCATCATCAGCTGGAGAGATGTATATTAGAGGGATGAAACAGGGAGATAATACATCACCGAATTTTAACTAATTCCTTAAACCTGTCTTGCTTATACCATTATGAAAGACAAATTCATTTATGACAAATACATGGATTCATATCAGTTAACAACCCTTTCATTTATCGTTAGTAACATTTCTCATAAACTGCTGGTATTTTAACAAACATATCCCATATTCATAATATTCCATTACGCAAGGAAATGACTTATGGCGAATACGGATTACATTTCCTCGTGTTTTTGTGAAGAAGTATTTCGGAGGAGAAATATATGCATGAGAACGAGCTAATTAAGTGCTGTCTATTTGTGTCACAGCTCGTGTTTTTGTGTCACATATTTGCACATATTTCACCTATAACCCGGTCCAGGCGGAAACTATGATGACGTGTGAAACATGTTGCTCGGGCCGGAATCAATAACATTAAGAAGTGTCCGGTTATGTTTAAACTTTTATTATAACATATAGACGAAAAGTAGGTTGAAGGTTTAGGAGTTGCATCGTACGTCTGTGGTTAAGGCCGATTTACTCAACCCAGATGTACGAACATCTACAAGATATATTTCGCACCACAAATAGCAGGTTTTCATCTTGATGGAAACATAAGCCTTGAAACCAAACATTTTTCAAAAGATATAAAATGCCCGCATTAATAAATACTGTAAAATGGCCAGTTTAGCACATAATCAAATAGCGACAGCACAGTTTAGCGATCGCCCAAGAGAGGATACAGCATTTAGGAAATAGATGAATAGATGCATCAGTTGGCTGTTGAGATTGTGTTTGTGTCACGTAGCTTAAACGTACACATGTCAGTTATAGTACTATCATGTTTACACAGGTCCAGATACGATAGATATACATGCTTAAATGTATCCTTTAAAAGGGGGACTGTTCACCCCCGAGCCCTCAACACTACCTCTGTCATCTGAAACTGTTCCTGACGTCGTTTGTACACAGACCCCATCACATTGCGACACCTATACATGCCGTGAACCACGGGCTCATTTGGAGTAGGAATTGCCAAGAAGTGATGTTTACCGCGCTAGATTACTGTCTTTAGAAATACGGAAGAATTGATTCCTGGTGTGTCATTTTGGTCGTTGTGTAACTGGCGACTGTTGAGGACGTGTAACAAACGAGTAACAGCTTGTGATACGCACACCACGGGGGTGAGTGCTAGTTGTGGCAAACTGCCTCACTCACTCTATCGGGGTTGGTCAGGGGTGAGAGCTAGCAGGCAGATGCTCCAGCGCGATGGAACAACCCATACCTATCCTGACTGATCTCATACGTCGGGTCCTTGATCAAGCTTCTGTGTGGGTTTGTGTAGTCATGAGTCAAGACTCGTGTACACATGTTTCCGTACAGACGTCAGCAGATGTTGTACCCCTTGTACTAATCAGAACTACTGCCGTCTTTCTCTCTCTCTCTCTCTCTCTCTCTCTCTCTCTCTCTCTCTCTCTCTCTCTCAGTCTCTCTCTCTTTTTTTCTCTCTCTCTCTGTCTCTCAGTCTCTCTGAGTCTCTCTCTAATGCTTGCTTTCATACTCTTCTGAGTGAATGTTAGATGAGCTGATGTAATGGGAGTTGGTTGATGCATAAAATTGTAATCTGCAGTATTCTGCATCACTAACAGACACCATGCTCTGTTTTCATCCAAGACAACCATCCTGCGCCCAATTCTGGATCCTTTCATGGGTTACGGAGGTCTATTTCTGACCGTGATTAGAGCAGTATTTGGAGTAGTTCCACAGTAGTCGCAGTAGGTTTCGTTGTCGTAGTAGAAGACATCTCTTCATTTGAGCAGCTCACCGGCAAGCCAGTTTACTTCTGAAAGCACTACAGCCATACATTGCCATATCAAGACGGTGTTTTGAACTTTACATCAAGCCCCGCGTTGCCTGTCCTCAAGCAATAATGGCTTCATTGAAACAACATTCGTCGTTTTTGTCATCTTTTGGTTTTTTTAGAGCGATTGTATTTGAAGAGCTTCTGATCAAACCAACCGTGTTATTGAACCAAACATACTTATACGCTTCTTGGAACGGATTTTGTCGTTGACATCAACTGTGATGTTGGTATTAAGAAGTGTGTCTTCAACATATGGGCTTCCTGTCTCGCCGACATCACGTGACCGCCATGTTAGTACAGGGAAACCGTTACAAAGGACATGTGCACCTGCAGCTTGGCTCTGGGTTCAGTTCATTACATTTATTGTAATATTATTGTCCTAAAAGGATGCGTTTGTGTACCGTGAATATCAACAATTCCTGACAGTCTGGGCACCATGACTACGCCACCAGTCTTATTGTCACACCGTTCTCAAATAATGATTGTCGTGACAATAAAGAACCAAAACTGGCGACCACATCAGTAGTTACTGTAGTAACCCCTCGCATCTGCTAGTCTCCTCCTCATACTGCGAATCAAGCGTCGAATCTTCAGCATCGGAATCCTCCGCCTCTCCTCGATGGAGAGCCTGCGTCAAGTCAGGGCCTAGATTTTCGAAGCTCTCTTAGCGCTAAGATAGTCGTAAGTGAATTTTAATGTATAGCACTTACGACTATCTTAACACTAAAGCTTCGAAAATCTAAGCCTAAAACCCGTTCCACAAAGCGATCTTAGCACAACGATGATCGTAAGCCCATGTTAACATATTGGAGTCACGATTACCTTAACGCTAAGATCACTCTGTGGAACGGGGCCCTAACAGATTTTGAACAGGAGGATCTTCAGCTCGAACTTTGCCTCCAAGAATGTCCCCGAAAATGTTCAATGGGGTTCCCTTCGGGGCTCCTGGTATCCTAGGCCTAGATTTTCGAAGCTCTCTTAGCGCTAAGATAGTCGTAAGTTAAGGTTAATGTATGGCACTTACGACTATCTTAGCGCTAAGAGAGCTTCGACAACCTAGGCCCTGGTATCGGGCCATGGTACTGTTTCTAGGGCGTTGTTCTGCAAATGGACGTTGACGGCACGGGAATGGTGAAGCCTAGCGTTGTTAGGATGACTTGAAAGGGGTGGTTATCAACATGTGGCACAACGGCAGTAGTTCCTGATGAAAGCGGTAAAATGGTCCTTCCTGGTACATCCATCTCATCCACCAGGAAGTCATTCGCAGTGAGACACATCCATTGTGTTCAGCTGCATGGTTCTTCTCTTGGTGATATGCCTCGTGACGACGTCTCCATACACGACAACGTGTAGAAGAAGGCCACCAATGAACCCTACGCCAAGTCCTCAATTTGCAGTTTTCTCAGAGCCTCCACCACGTCAGACGTTCCTACATGTGTCTTTCTATGAGAAAGAGACATATTCTGATGCTCATCACGATCATTGGACTTTCTTGAGCTTCCAGGTCTTGGACGATTCTCTACTTCACCGGTCTCAGCATGCTTCCTCACATGTCGACTAATGATCCGGTGGTTAATGTTGAAGTTAGCCCCGATGTAGCGACAGGGTGTCCCTGCGTGCTGCTTGCCAATAACTTGCCACCGTCTGCGTCTTGCAACGTCTTGCCACCGTCCGCGTCTTGCCACGTCTTGCCACGTCTTGCCACCGTCTGCGTCTTGCCACGTCTTGCCATGTCAAGAAAAACATTTTTGGTTCTGGCGTCTATTTAATCAGTTCAGAAATCTGCACAAACTGCAATTTCGAAATATATACCCCAGAGTGACTGGTGCCTTCGCACCACGTGAACATGCGACCCATAGCTTTTGAAATGTTGTGTAAAGCACGTGCCTTACATTCCAGCATAATACGGCATGGTTGCCTGCTTGGACCAAGATTATAAGAAATGCCTTTGGATTCAGACGGTGCTTTTTTAATGCCAAGGTGTTTTTACTGTACGATTGCATCTCATTTAAATGAAATCATACTGCTCCGGAACGATACGTTTCTACCTGAGGTGAATTCCCCAATTGGCGTCGAGGGGCACCAGTGTAGATAATGATATTTACGCGAGTATGACGTGGGTACTTCATATTCTCTGTCATGTCTGAGTACTAAATCCCGATATTTCCGAAACGAGTGCATAGAGAAATGAAGCTAAATTGTTGTAGAAAGGTAATATCAGATTGACCGAGAACCATACACCCTATATTTTGGGTACGCCCCCAATGGAGGTGTCAGATGTTCAAGCAGATAAATGTCACTTTATAAAATCCAATTCTGCCCCACAGACTGGGGTGGTCTGTTTTGTCAGCTTTGAAAAGTTGCAAGGGGTAGTGTTGCATTCCCTAAATCATCTAAGCATTCTACTTTTAAGTCAGTGTAAGAGGTAAAGTAACTGTACCGTTATTCAGTCACTTCCGCATGTCTCGTGTTTTCAAATGCTGGAGAGTATCCGAGTCTGGGGTGCATGGTGATGAGGCGGAACTCCTACTCCTGGGAATGATGTGGATCTGCATAAGATTCAGGCTATGGATGTGGGTTTTCAGATAGAGGATGGATCAGACTTTGATAAATAAACTTAAGCTATTTAAGACCCACCGGTGTATTGTTATTTACTGAGAACTAACCAAGCAGTGCAATATGATTAACCTTCGTTAGTCCAGACAATTCTGGGCTGCAGCATTGTATCTGGTCTGATAATTTTGCAAAAGTGAATGTCTGGCTGCCCGACTGAAAACAGGGGACATTATGTACACTTGCGATATTTTACCTGGATGCAAGGTATGACTGTGGTGACACTGAGATCTGACATTGAAGATGTCGGTGTTACGAGCTAAATCCCAGGTAACCAGTATATGTTAACACAAGATATCATGCCCACCAAATATCAGTGGATAATTAGCAAATTATGTTGATTGTTTGATTTAAAATCATAAACGACAATGCACCTGGTCAATTATGTGGCTACAACAATCATTCTTAGGCCATTGGTACACAAGTCAGTCCATACAGTATGACCTTTTACGAATATTGCAGGCAGTTGTGAAGAGATTCCAAGTTTCCACATGGATGGCTGAACTAGTCGGCTGCCCGTGAGTCCAGTTATGAATAATTTGTCAGTCAATTCCTGTGGGCGCTTTCGAATAGGTATCCCGCCCACACTGGGCAAGGTGACACAAGTCCAAAAGCCCGTCTTGCTCTTGCATAGGTATAAACAGCCTTCTTGAAACTTTCCCTGGAAACGTGTCGTGAATCGACTCCCCATAGCGAGGCTCTCTATTACTGCTGTAACGCACAGCAATTGTCCAGCTATAACCTGTAAATAATCGAGTCTGGACCATGTGATGAAGTGATTAATATCATAAGCAATGACACAACGAATCAACCACGTCATCGTCTCTACTCGAGAAGATGCCCTTTAGATTTGGTCTTCAGCAACCCATGCTTGTCGTAAGAGGCGACTAACGGGAGGTCAGGTCGCTGACGTGGTTGATATGGTATCCGATTGCGTAGATCGATACTTATGCTGTTGATCACTTGGTTTTCTGGTCCAGACTCGATCATTTGCAGACCGCCGCCATAATAAACACAGTGCATGGCAACAGAACTGTCAGCATGAAGAAACACATTACATGACAGAACTGACAGTAAACAGCATGAAGAAACGTAACATGGCAATAGAACTGACAGTAAACAGCATGAAGAAACACATTACATGACAACAGAACTGACATTCAACAGCATGAAGAAACACATTAAATGACAACAGAACTGAGAGTAAACAGCATGGACAAGAAATACACTTGCCTGACAACGAGAAGTGGCAGTAAAAAACAATGAGAAGTGATATTACGTCATAAAATAATGAGGGCCGACAGGAACTGGAATAGCATTGTCATACTTGTCAGAAGTTGTCGGCTGAACTCAAGTTCACTCTTCGGTACGCGCATCACGCCACCAGAGCTGTATCTCACGGAGGCTAAACATAAGCTGACTGAGGTCAGACAAGGTCAGGCTGACACGCCGAGCATGACTTTATCACCTTGAGCATGTGTAGTGTCGTTCACTTGATACATGATTACCAGATTTGTGTAGAGACAGGTAGATTTGAATGATGGATCGTCGACCGCAGAAACTAGGAATAAAGACCTTATGGAGGTTCTGGCAGAGTGAGTGAGTGAGGTTAGTTTTACGCCGCACTCAGCAATATTCCAGCTATATGGCGGCGGTCTGTAAATAATCGAGTCTGGACCAGACAATCCAGTGATCAACAGCATGAGCATCGATCTGCACAATTGGGAACCGATGACATGTGTCAACCAAGTCAGCGAAACTGACCACCCCGATCCCGTTAGTCGCCTCTTACGACAAGATAGTCGCCTTTTTTATGGCAAGCACATGGGTTGCTGAAGACCTATTCTACCCCGGATCTTCACGGGTCGGTTCTGGCAGAGGGTGACTAGACTTGTATATAACGTATGGACGCCCTCATGTTGCTATAGTATATGCAGCGGTACATATTAACTTCGAAAGATCCACAAGTTATTATATAAGGATACCGGCTGAAACACGTGAAGCTCTGCTCTTTTATGCCTCAGGATGCCTTGACAATTTCTTTTAAATAGATGGGCGTTCTGTTGGCAAAATTGGTGTTTTTAGAGTATTTGATACATTACAATGGACACTTCTTAGATACAAAATAGTTCGGGGGGAAGTGAGCTCCGTGGTTCAAGCTTTTCCCATGTCCCAAGGGCCCCGAGTTCGATTCCCACTATTGGTGCAATGTGTCACCATCGAGAGTACTCGAACAGAGAGGCTCACTCACATACGGTTGTCAATTTCTCATTTATTTGAAATCATAACCGGATTCCAGTAAACACATTTCAATTTTGCTTTTTCCTAAAATTTTCTCTAATTGTTCTTAAAACATATCCTCAACGTAATTCAGTATTTTGCGATTTCAGAAACTGCTAACGCATGGAGATCGGAAATCATCAATAATGTCCCTATTTTTAAAAAAAAAACTAATTTGTGAAGGAAGAAGTGCCTGACAACGCGAGGGCAGTTTATCCATATTAAAGACATAAAATAATGGGAAACCTAAACAGCATTTACCAGCACAGCAGCTTGTGGTGCGAAAAAATCGAATTCATTTAATTATCTGTTATTATTATTAACAGAGAGTTCGTATGACATTGAAGAAGCAACAACTGAGAACCTTTGCACTAATTATTCTGCTGTCTGTGTTTCAGCCAGCCCTACCACGCCTTCACCGCGTGTATTAACCATATTCCTTCATTATTAAGGACAAAAGAGCTTATCTAATTACTGTAGAGTATCCCCTCGTTGAGGCGATGTACGCTGTATAACGAGGGGTTCAAATAACAATCAGAGGCCCACGTGTACTTCATTACGATCTCGGAAAATCTCCTCTTCCATTAAACATAGCTGAATGGACGTCTCTGACGGTGCCTTGTCTTCCATTTCTCTTGTTATAATTACACACACAGGCAAATTACTACTGTACTTCGGTTTATGTATTCATTTTTGGACGTAGTTCGTGTGGGGTAAGATCTATATTGATTTGTAACGGGTTCTGTTTAGTCCACCAAATTGTTGTTGTTATCTCCACACGGCTCTGCCATGACGTCATCAATGTGGAACCTAGACTGGAACCTGTCTCCATTTCAAAATTAAAACGAACTGATAAACTTTTCCAAATTTGCCAAATGATGTCGGATGCAATTCTGTGTTTTGGCTTGTATCACACTGTTACCATGTTTCTTCAGGTCACCTGCTTATGTTTGTAACGGGTGTCATGGTTGAGGCAGGATAAGCTCGCCTTTACACCAGCTGATATTACCACTGCTGGTGTTATTGCTGATGGTATCATTACTATTTGATTTCATAAACACACAGGGTAGTGAAGAAGGAATCTCCTTTCAGCAGAGATTTCTCCTGATTATGTAACTGGTTTGTAGCCTATGGTCACTTCTATTTTGGTAATAAAACTCAATGATAAATGTGCATATAGGATTTTTGGTTTACCGTTAGACCCCAAAGGCCTTTTTGAAGAACTCTTGTTAGAGTTACATTTATACAACTTCAAAATTTCAAATACATTTTGCTTATATTAGTACTTCAACTTGTTATACCTACAGAAAAGCGTGACAATAAGACATTACAAGCCACCCTGTCCAGTTTTGACACGGGGTGCGTTCTTGATAAACTTGAGACAGCTGTACAGAAATGTAGTCTTTGTCATAGCAGTTAGCAAGTTTGAGATCACAATAAATTTAGACGATGCGACCATAAATTGTAACTCACTTACACATACACAGACATACACACACACACGCACACACAATATTACACCAACAAGAATATGCACACAAGCAAAAGTACACAAACCCACACTTACCCTCTCACACGCAATCACTCACACATACACACACAAGCACTCATATATGCACACAAGCACACACACAAGCACACACACCCTTGCTCTCACACAACCACACAGTTACCCTCACGCTACACTCACACACACACTTGCTCTCACACAAACACACAGTTACCTACACATTACACTAACACATACACTCACAGGCACTCACGGGCACACTACACCCACTCACACACTTGCTCTCACACAAACACACAGTTACTTACACACTACACTAACACATACACACACAAGCACTCACAGACACACTACACCCACTCACACACTTGCTCTCACACAAACACACAGTTACTTACACACTACACTAACACATACACACACAAGCACTCGAAGACACACTACACTCACTCACACAAACACACATACACCAAGACACAGCCACAGCCATGTAATGAGTTACACAACATGAGTCATTAGGCAGCTATTACTGTCTTGGCAACCTCGCTAGTCTGTGACACCTGTGATCCTGGCAGAGGTACCTTGTTTTGTATGACGGCGGATCTGGCGAGTTGCCAAGAAAACAGCTCATGTCCGTCCACTGCCCTGTACCGTCGTAGAAGATAGGAACAAAAGGTGAATGTTTACGAAAAGACGAAGATATGCTTATGTCAAACACTTGTCCAGATACCTTTGTGATTTAGTGAACAAATGTACAAATAATGCCAAGAACAGCCCGAATGTGAAGCCCACTGATGAATGAAACGGAATAGCCAAAAGACACACGGAAGCTGTCTCCTCATCTGTGGTCACGGGTGCCCAAAATGTCTGATAGCCACAACTCTGCAACTGTACAGAGTATGCTCCCTTAGTGGCAAGACCTGCCCTTCCTAGGAACGAGTCATATATTGACGAAGGAGTAAACCCACGCTGTGCTTCCGTGTACTTCACGGGGTTGATATGTGGATGTCAACATTCCACAATATCAACTGGAAGGCACATTGGCCTTGTCTAACACAACAGAACAGCCGCAACTGTGCATCAGGGTATATAACTGATACAGATGGTATGACACTCACACAGACCAAAAAAACCAACAGAGCAGCCCCTGGGTATGAAACGGATAGCAGCCACCAATACCTATATTGCCAGAACCGTTGGTTGCTCCCAAGTTTCGATAAACAAATTGTTGCAACGTTTCTGAGTGGCCAAGAACTGGCAAACCCAGGGTGACTACACTACGCTCAATGAAGACCGGTACTTTGCATCTCCGGAAACCATTCCTGCCAGTGACGCAATCAGCGACGGATGCCTTGGGACATATGGTTAGTCGACACAGGGCGACACATGCGACACAGGGCTCAGGGCTCGAGGACTTAGGGATACAGACTGGACAGTTATTGACAGCGCAACATCATTATCAGAGTTTGAGTTTGACCCGTCGTTGGCAGCAACGTGACTGGCAGAGGGACGTCTTTACAAATGAAGCCGGTTCTGTATGTCAAAGCTTATTGAAGACAGCTTATTGTGCAGCAAAGGAATCAAGGATGTCGTGCCATTTGGTGTGGTGAGGAATTCGTGGGTAGGAGACATCACCACATCTTCGTCCAACTGCTCCACCATTTCTACAACAGCTGTCATCTGGAGTCCTTTATGAAACCCCATACAGTCCGAAATTGCACAGCGCTGCCTTTCAGCCAACAGCGTTAGCGTGTTGCGCTTTATGCTCAGTGGAATGTCCACATTGAACACCTCTAGGATGCCATGGGCTGTCATGTTCCACAGAAAAAAACACAGTCCAACCAATAGACAAGGTTTGATACAGGCACTCCAAGAAGAATGGCGACGTATGCCGCTTGACGTCATCAGACGACTCTTTACTTCTGTGCACCGGGGAGTTTGTGCGTAGAACCGGGGAGTTTGTGCGTGTATTGTAGAAGCTGCTAGTGATGCACGCGATTAATATGGCGCGTCACTGAACTTTAAATTTAGATGTGTGCCCATTGTCCATTACGTTGAAGCTTGTGTTCGCTACCCCAGCTCAGTTTGGGCAACTGTCACGCTCATAGCGGTTGTTGTATGACAGTCATTGCAAATGTGGTTTTTGTTGATCTTCGCAATACTATTTACTTAATTAATCTTTTTTGTTTTCTTTTATAAACTAGATTGAATAATGTTACTTTTGGCTGTCAGTTGGTATTCATCCTAATTTATACATAATCTTCATTTACGTCTTTTGGTAAATCTTAATATGTTTTCTTTACAACTGCACAGCTACCAAAATGCACATTAAAGCAGTGAAGTATTTATATTGGAGGTGTTATGTAAACCATTTTGAAGAGAAATCCTGACTAAATATACCATTGTGCCAAAATCTACGTGGTTACAATCCAGACAAACAAAGCTATATTACTCTGAAAACACGAAGCTTGAAACTTGAGATTGATATTTGATTTTAAAGATATACAAGCCCTGAGCGTACATAAGCATTATGGTCGAACATTCCCAAAGGGTGGTCAAGTCAGGTGAACAATTTGATAAAGTCAACAACAAAAATCATTAATGCTATGCAAAAATTGAAGTGTAGAATATGTTTAAAACCTCTAAACATCGTGTATACTATTTTTATTCGGCCTCGCCTTTAATATATCAGTTATGGGGTGGTTGTTCATTAGAATTAAATGAAAACTTGGGACCCGGTTTACCAGAATTCCGAAATATTCCCCAAGACGCTCTCTCTATAAAAAAAGTGGTTGGTGTACACTTATAGAAAGAAGAAAGTGTTGCAACTTGTACTTTTTTTAATCAAAATTAAGAACTATGTTACTAGTCTTACTTGTTGGATTTTTACAGTTGATGAAATATGTATATAAATTAACAAAGACACGAAAAACCTCAATAGCATTATATGGAACAGTATTATTTTGTCAGCCACTTTTATTTTCTGAAGGTTCAGTATATAAGTATTTCTGAAATTCTTAACATGAAGTGGTTTTACTTTATATGCAAGAATGTGTGTGAACATTAATTGGTTTTACTTTATATACAAGGAAGTGACTTAACAGTGAAGAATATATATATTTCAGCTTACCTTATACTAATCATTTGTTTATACGATAATGCCATTATATACGGGAAATGGCAACAAATGTAACCTTAGACAGCTTTGTAATAACCATATACTGTATAGTGAAGGTCAGTTAAACAAAGATTTATTGGGGGGAAACATTCTACTTCAGACATATTCATTCTTTCTTGGCTGCAGTACATTTCAACAGTTCAAACAGAGACAGTTACTGCCGAGACATACAGATAAATGAATCTACAAAGGACATCTTTAAAGGTTGAAGGTCTGGGCAATTAGCTTTAATCTCCCAACTGCAGACACAGACGGTCTCCAGTGCCACTCAGCAACGTTTCCTGTGGTAGCGTGTTGATGGTGGTCATGCCACTGTCATCACCGTCGTCACGGCATCCTTCTGACTCCATCTTTGTTGTCTGCATGTGGTGTTTCACCGGGAGTATTAACATCATATCTTGTCTTGTTACTACTTTGTTTTCCCTCAGTATCTGTGCTCAACAGTTCGTACGTTACTACATCGAGTGTATTACTACATCCCGTGTTACGACATTGAGTGTGTTACGACATTGAGTGTATTACTACATTCCGTGTTACAACATTGCGTGTGTTACGACATTGAGTGTATTACTACATCCCGTGTTACGACATTGAGTGTATTACTACATTCCGTGTTACAACATTGCGTGTGTTACGACATTGAGTGTATTACTACATCCCGTGTTACGACATTGAGTGTGTTACGACATTGAGTGTATTACTACATTCCGTGTTACAACATTGCGTGTGTTACGACATTGAGTGTATTACTACATCCCGTGTTACGACATTGCGTGTGTTACGACATTGAGTGTATTACTACATCCCGTGTTACGACATTGAGTGTGTTACGACATTGAGTGTATTACTACATCCCGTGTTACGACATTGAGTGTGTTACGACATTGAGTGTATTACTACACTCCGTGTTACAACATTGCGTGTGTTACTACATTCAGTGTTACAACATTGAGAGTATTACAACATTCCATGTTACAGCATCGAGTGTATCCATAACTGCATCCCGTGCTACAACATTGCGTGTGTTACTACATTCTGTGTTACAACATTGAGCGTATTACTACATTCCGTGTTACAACATTGAGCGTATTACTACATTGAGTGTATTAGTGTGTAGCAATATTTGCTGCTAGTGCTTGACGACTTAAGTAGATCGCAAACTAACATCACCCCGCCACCTGAAGATGAAATATTTGTTCCATTACCTAAGAACCAGAGGTCAGTCGGGAAGCGGCGAAGATTATATCAAACACGGACATTTCCTCATTTCTTTTTGGTCTATAGCACATGTTTTAGTCTGATTCTTCAGCTGACCTCGTGCTAGCTGTTGTGGGTTTTGATGTAGCCACGTCGTAGCCGCCTATAATCACGAGACATATCGAGAGTCGAGTTTGTGTGTACTGTTGAGTTGGTCGAGCCGTCAAGGACCTAGGCTATAAATTCAGGAACTGCAGTACTCTCTTACTTTGCAGAATTTCTGCATGTTGTCAAAACTTTGAAGGACATTGCAACTAAAGTGTACCGACGGCGTTTACAAAGGTGTTGGGAGTACAGAGAAGGGGAATTGTTTTGGCCATGAGGACATTATAAGTCATGCAAAAGGGTAATGGTAAGGGTAAAACTATGTATGTTTAGTTGTTTGTCGGGCACGATGACACTCAATCAACCAAGTCACGGAGCCATTAGTGATCCATTAGGTCGCCGTTTATGTGATCCATTAGGTCGCCGTTTACGATATGCATACGTCGCCCATGACCTTCTAACCTCAGATTCCATGCAGTCCACTCAACATGGCTAAGATACAGTACAAGATACAGTAATGTCATGAAATTGTCGCTGCACAATGACAGCCTGTAGCTAGCCAACGTAATGGTTCCTGTCCACTGAAAACAAAGTATAGTCACGGGGATGTTGTTTCACACCGTCAAGTGAGATGCGGTGATGTTGAATGCAACATGGTGGTCGTGCAGGCCAGTGAGTATGGTTTTACTCCGCTTTAAGCAGGACACCATGACACCATGGGCTTCACACATTGGACATATGATCGCACAAGATGAACTGCGTTCAGAGTCTAGAAATGAATGTATCTACAAAACAACAAAGAGAAAGTATGAGGTAAAAACATATTCCCAGCACAGCCTAGACGTTATCAAGTACACGAGGAACACAGTTACACAAACACACCTGACAAAGACGTTCAAAAACCAAAAACTAGAAAGTCGAAAGACGCGAAAGGATGGCAGGTTATTGCAGAATGTTTGTCAAATGCGACATTCGTTGGGTTTTTTTGTTAGTTTCAGAAGCAGCGGAGTTGTTTTAACCAAGTGAAAACTTGTGATTGAATTATTCATAACACCGGTTGCACAGCTGAAAGCTCAATCTTCTTCAGAACACGTATCGCGGTTTTGATTAGATTACAAGAATTTGCTTAGCGTGTTATACAAATTATAAAGGTTTGGGTTTCATGGCTTACAGAATAGATGTAAGTACTTGATGGGCATGCGAGGCGTTAGGTCACGTGGTCCTGTATTCCTCCGCGGGAATAACCGAAGTGCGCCATGTATCCTGACGCCTCACTGTACAAACTCAACTTTTTCAAATCTTGAGAAAAATTTTAACCGACCCTCTCCATGAGATCAATACGTGAGAGATGACTGGATCTGCGTAAGACAACAACTTCATTCCCTAATTAGATCTTGTCTCACAAGACACCCGGAGGGAGAAACCTTCCTTTGCTCACAAACAACAGTTAGTGTTCGGGGCGAAATGGTTGAAGAAAATCCAAATCCTTACACGATGGGAATATTTTGCAAGCGATTAAAATGATTATTTTATAACGTTTTCGCAAAACTGCATGACAAATATAGTGAATGTATACATGATTTACCGTTCCGCGAACAAATGGCGATGAATAGTTGGAGGCGGAAGTGCACGTTCGTTCGTACTTCATCAGGAGGGGGTTGGAGGGCTGGAGTTCAGCTTAGCCCCAGCCTCTTAAAAGGTTGAACCAACACATTTAGAAATAACAGTTTCTAGACAAATGTATTATTTTCCTCCCTCTGTTTGTTCACAATTATGTTTGGGGCGAATACCGGGCATTGATACGTTATCAGGCGTGGTAGCTGTAGTTAATATTAGTGCGATAAAAGGCATGTAAGCATGTACAAGGTTGCGTTAGATATCAAGCAGGTAATATTTGTCCTCATGTAGTTTGTAGCAAAAAATCAAATGCATATGTTTCTTTGTACATAGGACGTTGGCGTAGTGGTTAAAGTGCTCACTCGTAACGGGTTCGAATCCCAATATGGGTACAATATGTGGAACCTATTTTGGTATCCAAGTCGTGATATTGTCGGAATATTGCTAAATATGGAGTAAATGTATAATCATTTAATTAATCTGTCACTCACAGAATAGCTTACATTCATGTATAAAGTTACGCAAAGGCGAGACTGATCATGTATACACTAGGAAACAAAGCTCAATTTACTAGATATTGAATACATTTCATGAAATAGCCAGTTTTGAAATCATGCACAGGCATGTTATGACAATACCATATACTTGTGGTTTTGCAGTGTGCCATCTTGAAATACAGAAGCCAGGCTTTGAGACGCTTATGGCTATAGTCATTTGAGACCCCACCCCACCCCACCCCACCCCGCACTGATTATCTCCCCTGCATAATGTGACCGGGCCGAAGACTTAGGCTTGCGCTTTCTAAAAACCTGGAAACTGCGCTATATTAACCAGAGCAGTATTTCAGTATGCGTGGCTGTATTTTTGTACATATCCTTAAATTTACTGATCAACTGTGGCATCGAATAGAGTGTCCTGAAGTGGATAATGGAGAAAGCATTACGTATCACTTATTGTAACCAAGACACGTATATCTCCGCCAGAACCTTGTCATGTACGTGACATTGTGGCAATAGGACGGCACATGATCAGATGTAAAGTCACCTTAAACAGCATTGTAAATAGAGGTTTACCGGCAGTATCCTAGACATTTGTTGATATGAGATAAATGTCAAATAAAGACACATTGACGTTTGAGATGTATGAAAATAATGGAGGGTGGTGCTTAACTTTTTATAATGTGTATATATTATTTTGTCATTTAGATCGGAAGTGTGCATGCATGAAATGCAGCAGGAGTATTGAATGTTTACAGATGTGATGGAAACAGGACCAATATTGTGCAAACCTTCGATTTTTCTTTCAGTAATCAATATCTTACCCTTTGCACGTTAACGTTCGACTGCTACTATCTCTGAACATCTCCCAACAAACATCATCATTGTCACGATCTTCTTTAAGGGTTTGTGCATGCGCTGTCACACCCTAGCAACAGATTGCACGTGCATATTTGTTACCTTCACGTGCATGGCCTAGGTGCACATTTTCTTTATGCATCGATGGCATTTTTTATGAATACTTGAAGTGGCAATAGTGTCCTCAGCAGTGGGTGAGCACGCAGCACATATACATACTCCAGCCTTGCTGTGATCAGGGGCACCAGAAAACTACTTCATGCACTGAACTCATGTGGGGAGTCGAGTATCTGCCGTAACACAATCCAGATGGAACTCTGAATAATTGGGGGTGTCCCGCTCCCAGATCTGCAGTAGCAGGACTGAATATGTTGAATGATATTGAAAGAAATGGTTCTGTTTACTTTCTTCATTTTACAAACAGGTATACAACAAAATATTATTGCGTTGTAAGTTGTAGTGATGTACGTTATGTTTCCGCTCTAATGTTAAATACACTATACATATACTTTTATAGATGGTTGTAAAGTCTTTACAGTAATCCTATCGCGGGCTAAGTCGTTGTGTTATGTACATCCATAAACCGAGGACACACAAACCAGGCTTGCATCCTCTGGACATTTACAGTGCAGGGAGAGCCTTCATTCGGCCTACATTACATTTAGAAAGTTGTACGTCTTGAACATCAAATGTTTTATGATTAGGCTATAGAGTTTGGAAGTAATTAAGGTCCGGTTTTAATTCGGAATATCTCAACTGCGAAACAGGAATAGGAATAGCGCCCTTTTGTTGACGAGGTTACAGTTTCTGGATTGGCTTGTCTGAGTCTGACGTAAGTTTGGGTCATTGCTGGGAATACCTTCCAAAATCTGTTTCAGTAGATGTCTTGCTCTACAATGCATCTGTAAATATATGCAGAAATCCCTGAAAGGAGCTTACGAGGTTAAACCACTGGAACTGTCATGGCGGATATTGTCGTCTGCTGCAGATATAGGTACGACCACTTCACAATGACCACTAACAGCTCTGGGGCATATGCACCCACAACCTATGCAGTATATTTCATCTCGCATTCCTATATTTGATTGTCACAAACAAAGTTTAAGATAAACGGAAAAATCATTTATTTGTCTGTAAGAATAATTTATATCTCTCAGATCAGGTTTCTCTTGGGGCAGAACGTAGCCTATTACCAAATAAAAACAAACTTACCAAAAACCGTTTGCAAACGTCTGCTTGAAAAAAAATCGAACAAATCCCATTTTAGCTGTCGTCTTCCATTACCGGAGTGGGCGTCTCAAAGATGTAGAAATCGAACGGAGGGTATTTCACTCACCCATTTCATTAGCAGAGCGTTGTAAGTACTGGCGAGGTGTATATCGGTAGCACAGGTTGTCTTGCATAGTAGGACTCTCCAGGCTTTGGCATGTCCTTCAGGTGGGTAATGGGAACGGTAACTCCAGCCAACGTCACTGCACGGAATAAAGAGAGACATCTTAACCGTGATTGCCAGAACGCATTGCGTCTTCTTCTTCTCCGAGGATAAAGTACGCCTGCACTTTGGGTTACGTTAGAGGCAATCTGTGCGGAAGTTGGGTGTAAACCAGCTTTGCGCTGTAGGCTACTGTGCGTGGCATGGAGTGTCGTGTTGCGAAGGTGAAGGTTTGAGGAGTTTTCTCAAGTTTCTCTGTCAAAGTTATTAAAACCATTTCGTGACACTTCACCAATGTAAAGGACCGGTGAGTGTGTGAGTGAGCGAGTTTAGTTTAGTTTTACACCGCTTTTAGCAATATCACGGCGGTGGACACAGAAATGCGCTTCACACATTGCACCCATGTGGGGAATCGAACCCGGGTCTTCGGCGAACGCATTAACCACTAGGCTACCCACGGTCATGTAAAACGTCGGGTACATTTACGTAAATGAGTACTCGCATCAATACATGCTTCTTCATTTTATCTTTTTTTTCTATATTTTCTGCGTTATTCTTAAAATAAGACTTTCACTGTGAATATCTAGCTGGATGGTATACTGTTAAGGTGTACGTCCGGGTTGTACAAGCATTGGGTCAAGGCTTTACGATACCCTTTTCAACCCCAAACCTTCATACAAAACAATAGTTTTGAACACTTTTAGAGTTGTTTTTTTACACAAAGCCAAACAACGACGGAATTCAATGTTCATTTTTTCTATCTCTAATTTAAATATAAAAACGCTGCTTGTCTGGATGTAAGATTAACAAAGATGATGTAACTACGTTGTAGCTGTGGCTATATGAGACGGACGTCTTCCCGGGGGTGGGATCCCGGACCTGATTAATACCATCACATCCCGGACATTCCGTTACCCTGGCAACGGCTCATTATTATTGAAATCGGATATCTTCATCATAATTGACAATGCCCCATTTGGTCATAAAATGTATAAGATAATCGACAGTCTAATAACTCGCACACCAGCTCCTTAACATTATCGGTCGGAATCCATTAAAACTGAAGTTTATTTTTATGGAACAATACAAATTAAAATAACGCGTTCAATTTTTATAATGACGGTGTGGTTGTTTTACCTTAATGTTTCAACACAGTGGTTTTACCCGTCTAGTAAGACGATGTGCGAAATATCTGACTCACGGCTGTTGATTAGGTTGAATGAAGAAAGCATGTTAGTCCACGAGCTTCAGGCGACGCGTGAACGCCATTATAACCAAGGCATTTGACTAATGGGAAGGGTTAAGAGGCATAAGTTAAGGCCAAGTCAGAACCGTTTCTTGTTTAACAGCACAGACCGAGCGCCCAAGTTGTCCCCCTGTAAAGTTGCTGCATTTTGCTCTATTTCACGCATTTACAATTTTTTGGCATTTCGAATAAGATTATACATGTATTATGGTCCAGAAGAATTATTTCTTTTTTAATCACAGCTAAATATACAAACTGGTTTGTTTTTTCATTGACTCCAGTGGTAATTATGGTGAGTGTGGTTGAGTCGGTGAGATGAAAGTGACGAGAAACAAATAACATGTGTAGTGGAAAGCGTTCCGATGATAGTACGGGTTGCATTCAGTAGTTTTGGAGAATTCAGCATCTTCAAGTGTGTACGTCTAGTGTGTCATCGGTCGTGTTGACTTCCACTACAGCGGAACAGCTCTCTCAACACCCCCGGATAATAACAGAGGAAAGATCATGTGTTCGACTAAGAGGTCTTTGTGAGAGTACAGCGAAACCTTCGAGTTAACAGTATTTCGAGACAACTCTAGTTAATGGAGCTGGCTCCGATCTAAAGTAACAGGACAACTATAGGTTTAACGTGGAGATCGAGATTGTTCGACTTCAAGAGTAACATGTCTGTTTCATAGTAATAACAACAGTGGACTGATATCATGCCGCCAATTTGGTACCACGACAAACTTTAATCCTAGCCTTTTTAATGTCTCCTTTAGGCCTGTACATGTTTGGTGCTTCAGATCTGTTCGGGACTTGAAAACTGTTTGATTTATTGTTTCTACATTTCCATGTCATGAAATCTGTTTTAGTAAACTGTTGCATATACATTCAGGTATCTTTGGATCTGCAAGCGGTTGATTTATGTCCTTTGGCGTAAATGTTGAAAATGTGTGGTTACATTCATGAAGCAGTTTGATACGCCAGACATTTCGTTCCAGTAACAGCGATTTCATTACATTCAGGAATGATGGTGTTTGTTTTACAAAAGAGAGTAGTCCTCAGTATGATCCCATGCCTCAATGCCACAAACAAAAGTACAGAGAAACATTCATGTTGACATATAATCGATTACACATAGTAGAGATATTCACAAAGCAGATGACAAAAGAATATACTTGGATCTCATTAAATCACCATGTATGTCAGACAGCGTGACCCATTAAACGTGCGATCAAACGTCACTCTTTGACCACCAGTGCCATTTTACGGCCGAATATTTCAACGTTTTAGCGCATAAAACAACCGTAAGCTTGGCATTCGATGGCGACGCTCTCAAAACCTCATAAATAATCGCACAGGGCTGTCTAGCAGAGGGCGAGGACAGCCTTTCCCTTACCATCCACAGCACGCGCGTGACTCATTCCGCGTCCTCTGAGGGCGGGGAAGAAGTTGGGAGGGGCAAAATAAAATCACAGGGGGCTATTACCTCCTCCCTCGCCCTCGGTAATGACGTCGAAGGTGAATGGTTACTGTGGTGGCACCAATGGTTATGTCGTCTCGTTGGTGCTGATGTATTCCACACCACAGACTGGTTCTGTGACATGGTGGCGTCAACCGGCTTGGTCATACAGGGTGTAATCAATGCTGAGAGGATCATCGCCATAATCGCCGCACCAAGCGGTATATTTTTGTTGTTGCAGTGAAAGCAAATTTGATCGAAATGGTGTTCCAGATTATTTTGTCTATTAAGAAACGACCACAATCAAATATTCTCAAACCACCATTATCCACTCTCCCTTAAAGTGTATTTGGAAAGGTAGGTCAATGGTTGAAGTGTTACAAGGTTCCAGTCCCCATATAGGTAGAATTTGGGACGATTATAAGCGTTTGCCTTCATCAAACTAGAACATATGGGATTACAGACAGACAGATATTTTATTCAGTATAAAGGCCAAAGGCCCATAATACAAAATAAATTAGTTGAAATAAGCGCACATAAAGTGACAGGTTTATGTTTTTCACAGATGCAGCTCTAGTTTTATGAATACATTTCAAAATTTACAAACATTTATGATAATATTTTTATCTTTACTGTTAAGTAAAGTGTACTAAGTTATGTTTGCTAACATTATCATACAAAACTGGAGTAATAACTTGTTTCTAGCATCATTATATAATTTACAATCAAAAGGACATGTGTTTCATCTTCAATACGGAGTTCTATATTATCTAATTTACAGTAAAAAAAGCAGCCATTGGTATGTCATTATATCTTCCTACTTCTATACCTAACCCAAAATTGCTACACCTGAACTTTGCTAGAAGAGATTTTTTAGGTAGGGAGAGATAGATAATAATAGGTAGCTTTCTACATGCAATAATGATTAAAGTCTTTGTAGGCAAATAAATCTGAACGGTTGTGAACAGTGGCAGACCATGATGTTTGAGAGATTTTCCGAGAAAGCCGAAGTTTAAACCGTTGCATGCTTAGTAAATGTCCTACTATCACCGACATCCTTGTGAGAGCCATACAAACCCAAAACCGAATGTAAATGCGATATATTTTATGTTTGTAGCCCATGTAGTCCTACCCGAATCATCAAGAGATTTCAACATATTATAACCCTGAAATGGGAATTAACACAAACTATGCTTGTGTCATTCTCTATAGGCATTCTGGCACAGTATTTGCTCCTGGAGGCTGTCATGGACTGCAATGCTCACCATTGTCTGCTCTCTCATGATGTCAAAGCACTTGGTATTCCATTCTATTCCTTTTCAATGAAATTTTGGTAATCTGTCAGCCCAGGATCTCCTTAAGTTGTTTGATTCTGCCATTCTGCTCTATTCTGTGTTATGAGGTTTGGGGAGCATCATATTGTAAACTTATTGAAGCCCTCAGATTAAGATTTGCAGACAATATCTTAGAGCTGGCAAAAATGTAAAAAGTAGTAGTGTGGTTCTAGAGAGATAATGGCAGGCTTCCATTACAAATCTATTATATGTCTAGAGCTGGTTAAATGTTGGGTGTAAGGTTAATTCAGTTTATGGGATTACACTTTCTCAGTAGCGTTCCGATTTTGTTTTTGTTAGCCTGTTATTACTTGATCTTAGACAAATCCTCAGCTGACCTACTTCCATGTTTGTGTAAGCCATAGTGGCTAGAGAGAAGGCTGGACTGCGGACTTATTGCTTTGGCTGTTAGTGCTGCCTGACTCTGAGGGGTGCGGAGCTGGGATTCCCTGATGAGGACAAAACCTGGAGAAATTCTATAACCTATGTTACAAAGTTTTCCCAAATATAACATATGATACATTTGCCAACTAAATGGTACCTGTAAGTCTTCATCATATATTGTACTGGTTCGTTAATTCAAAGCCAAAACAACCTTCTTACTTTCTTTTCAATAAGGTGACAGATACGTGTTCAAATGGAGCGTTAGACCCAACTCGCTCACTCACTCAACAAATTCATCTCTCGGGATCCTCTTCCCTGTGGCGTATGGCGTTGCAGCTGGATGGCTAGACAGGTGTCCTTTATTTGTACCAGGATATAAGAAGGGTTGCCAGTAGCAGGATGTCATAACCTAAGAAGATGTTATACAGTGTGAGTGTGTGAGCGTAGCTGGACACCGCTGTTAGGTGTAATAGTTCAGATATATGAGAGATTAAGCGGGGCTTGGGGACTGGTGCTTAACGTCATTGAGGCACGATGACCTGACCAGCTCTAGGACAAGTACTAGATATTCAAACCGATTGTAATGAAACTATTGCCTATATTGTGTAGTTACCAAATTAATACAGACCCCGCCAGATTTAATGGACCAGAGAAATATGGCTTTTTGAAGTCAGTGTTTTAACAATGCATTTCTCCGGAACCTCTATCACTATCAATCCGACTGTTGATTTTGTCAATCCGAGGCTGGTTTATAACTCGTATTCCCAAATGAAAGCCAAAGGCGGGTAATTTGAGACTGCCAGAACGATTGGAATGGATCAAGGGAATGGATCAAGGGCCTGGAGAATGTAGAGGATGTCACCCTACGTCTTCGGTATCCCCGTATGATAAAACCCTCGTTAATCCAGAATCCCCTCCTTCCCGGTCGAATACTGCTGATGCCGCTTCTGTGCATGCAATGTGACGTTACTTCACTACATGATTCAGCGATCCGGGAACTGTCATATCCGAAGCTGTTTTAATTGTAATAGAAATCGTGTAATGTCAAGAAATTGTTCAAGGTACCGTTTCATCTATCTCTCATATCAGCCTGTACAATGTAGATGATGAAGTAGACGTGGATGTCAAGTCAGAAACCGACGATCATTTTTATTCTTCAGCTTTAACATCGCTCAGCATCACGGTAATTACATCAACATACTCCTGTATGTATTCCTGTTTCTCGCAAGCAATCGCCCGGCGTTGAGTTTATTTGGTAATCTCCATACCGACCTTCGGAGTGGCGACAATGTGTCAGTGACGACACAAACTGCACATCTCGAGTTGTTACGACGTCTAACCGCCCACACAGACATCGTCGGTTCCGTGTTGGAAGAGGACGAGGATAATTACATTAACTGCATGCGTATGCTTTCAGCCCTTGGCGACGTTGCAAAAAGAATGTTTCGCAAATGGGTTCACCAACAATTTGTCGCTCCGTAATGGCCGACTGTTGCATTGGATCTGGGTGATTTTGGCTGTTTGCCGATGTTCCCGATGTTGCGGTCGTTCAACCGGATAATAGTGTTTGTGTGTGTCTGGATGTTGCAGATAGTTTGTGAAAACACTGGACAGCACGTATACCCGCTTTGTTTATATCACACTGTTCCAGTATATATACTAGTAATACATGCTATTAACGTTATACAGATACAGTAGCGGCTTTTTACATCTGGATGTTCCCAATGCAAGGGGTCCATAGAATCGGGTTACGAGATATATGAGTGAGTGAGTGAGTTTAGGTTTGCACCGCACACAGCAATATTCCAGCTATATGGCGGCGGCCTGTAAATAATCGAGTCTGGACCAGACAATCCAGTGATCAACAGCATAAGCATCGATCTGTGCAATTGGGAACCGATGACATGTGTCAACCAAGTCAGCGAAGCCTGACCACCGATCCGTTAGTCGCCTCTTACGACAAGCATGGGTTATTGAAGAAATCGATTCTAACCCGGATCTTCACGGGTCACGAGATATATGAGGTAAGGTGAGAAGAACGTCGAGTTCAGTTTGATTCCACTCAAATGGTGACTTTGCATGCGTGTCTGT